>NW_027397107.1:8525377-8563172 GCF_003265705.2 Callorhinus ursinus
CTTTCTTTCTTTCTTTCTTTCTTTCTTTCTTTCTTTCTTTCTTTCTTGTTCTTTCTCTCTTTTCTTTTTAAACTAGCTCTGTTTACAGTTTGGAAATTACCCTGTTGTCCTTTTAGAAGCCCCTACTGACAGAGCCAGGCTGCAGTGAGGGTGGCTGAGATGCTCTGGAGAAATCAGCAGGGCAGAAACCTGAGGGCTGTTGGACACATCTGTCACCTCCCCCTGCCGCCTCCAAGCTGGTGGCCAGGGCCTTCCAAATGCCAAGGGGACAGAACTCGATGCTCTTTTGTTCAAGTCTCTTTCTGAGCCTCCCACAGCTGCAGTGGGGACTCTTTTGTTTGTATTTGTAAACTAAGCGAATGTGACATGCAAGTCACCAGGGGGAATGAATCTGGGACATTGAAATGTGCTTTTTACAGTCACATTTCTAATCATAAGTGCCCTTTCAAACCCCACGTAAAATCATCGCCTTAAGTTCCTCTGCTTTCCCGTCTCAGGGTGGCTCTCTGCAGTCCCACAGCATGACAGGGACAAGATTTCATGTTTAGTCCGACTTGACACCGGCTACACACGAACATGGACTCTTGACGTTTCCATAAACTCTCTCGTCACAGAGCTGTCGAGGGAGCTAAGGAAATTGAGAAACGCATTCCAGTCGGAGACCGCTGTGCTGTGCTGCTGAGTGGTTTCAGAGATGAGAGACGCGCGAAGGCGTGAGGCTCTGCACCCCCGCTCAGCCCGGGAGGACATCGGCGTCTCTGCTGGCTGTCACTGTTGTGGTGGCAGCCGGGAAATGTGTCCCATCAGCTAGAATTTGCCTTGCCCTCCCTGCCTTCTCCTGAGCCATCCCTTTATCTGAGCAGATCTTCTGTCTCACAGCACAGCCAACGGATTCAAGCGTACCATCAATTTGATATCACGTGTACAACTGCATCCTCCCCTGTGGGAGCCCGTGTGACTGTCTTCTGCCAAGTAACTTGTCCAACACTGAACGGCCCTCTGATTGATCTCGGGTGTTACACGAGACATGAGGAGGGGGCTCAGTGATCCAAAGGGTAGGATGGAGGGGACTGCAAGTGTGGGAAGAGAGAGGGGGCCGGGAGAAAACCAGCTGAGTTCATCTTCATGCCCCTAATCACAAGAAATTTTTTCCAGCCTGGGGGATTATAAAATAGGGCAAGACCAATGTGACCCGAGTTGCAGTGTAAATTTATTCTGCGCCTTGTACATTTTTAACTTAAATCCTATGTTTGTCCAATTTATTATAACACAAGTTTGGGAAATGTGCTGGCATGTATCTAAGAGAAGAACAGTCTAGAATATTGGAGTGCATGTTATTCTCCTAGCCACAATTTTCTCAAGCACCGTGTTTTAAAAAATATTTATTAATGTCTGTAGGGTTTATTTTGGTTGTCTAGGAAGGCAGAAACCTTATTATTTCCCTCACTTTGTATCTGGTCCCCAGCATGTACCAGCAACAACCACTAGCAATGCTATTAAAGCTAACATTTATTATGGGCTAACTATGAGGCAGGCAGGGACTGCTTTAGGTACTGTATTAACTAGTTCCAGGGGCTATAATCTTAACCACTGTACTAGACAATCCCCGCCAACATTATATGTTGTATGTTGTAAATATAACATAGTAGGCACTGGCAGGAGCACATTCCAAGAGCTTTGGGGTGGTCTGCCTCTTCTGTTACTTCCTTGTTACTTAGGCATAGTTAAAAATGGAGGAGAAAAGTCACAGAAGGGAAGAAAGGGCATGAAAACACAGGAAACACTAGGAGCTTCATATTCCCTCTTCTTGGTTCATTTCCTCAAATGGTCTATTGTCCTAAATGGATGACCCCCAAAGACTTACTTAGTCTTGGCCAACGAAGAGCTGTTAGGCCTTTTTCTTGTTTGAACAGCTTCTATAACTCAAAGACAGATAATAAAGAAGAAATCACATGATGCCTCTATTTTGCCATTGGAAACATTTGCTTCACAGCACTCCCAGCCTGCAGACACATTCTGAAGGTTTATCAGAACATGAGTCTCCTTGGAGAGGTGAATTCATTTCCTCTCACTGGCTTACAGCAGCTTTTAGCTGCATTTCCTAATTCTGACCTTTGAACACAAAGTGGAACAGATAATGGATGGAAAACACTCTATTAAAAATATAGAGCAGGAAAACAGTGCTGTCTAATGACTGTCTTATTTTGTTTTCTGTAACTGAGGTTCATCATGGAATCTGTAGGCATTGGAAATGATCTTGCCCAACTTGCTCCATTTTTAGGTGGGAAAACGGGGAGATCAGGAAACTGAAATAAAGCCACAGAGCTTTGCTTTTGACAGTTAGGGCTCTCACTAAGGTCTCTTGACATCCAGACAGGAGGTCTTTTCAATGTAGCAGTTCCTGGGGCAAGACAGCATATATTATCTGAATTGCATAAGAAACTAGGGATTATAAGGAGAGAGTCTAAGGAAAAGGCTCAGGACCCGATACACGGAAAATGGTTAGAATGAAGGAAAGCGTAGGCCGGCAGCTAGAACATTATGCTGGAGGCAGGGAGGCTCTCAAGGTCATGTTTGGGGACCAATTTGAAGGCCAGGTGTGAACTAGTCTGTGGAAAGTCTCAAATACCAAACTTAAAGGTAACGCTGTTTGGCTGATAATTCGACTATTATTCATTCAACTGCATTCACAAATTATGCCTCGATGTTTAGAAGATTGATTCAAACTTGGCCTTAAAAAAAAAAAAAAATCACCATGGAGACCGTAACTGACTAACAATTCTGTCTCCACCAGGAAGGTTCTCACAGCCAGTCAAGCCCAGAATGTTTTTCTGAGCCCTTAAATACTGCCTAGGAAAATCATCCCATCAGAAAGAAAATCAGTCTGGATTCATGTAACTAGACTTAATAAGATGAAATTTCTCCAAAAGGTTAATTTCTGCCTTCAGCAAAACCTTCCTCATGGGCCATTCTATGGTAAACAGTGGAGTGGGAGAATGGAGAGTGTGCAATAATGGCAAAGCAATTCTGGAAGAAAATACAACACTCGGGTCCAGCCCATGAAAGGCAATCCTGCCCTTGTCTCATGGGCTTGACTACATGTGACCTAATTGATTATTTTCCTCTAAAGACTGGTGATTTGATTTATTCTCAGCAATTCTCTTTCCTAACAATTGGCTGGCTTCCACTCCCAGGCAAGTCTATGCAACAAGAAGGGAAGGGAAGCGTTCCCATGCACCCTTTACACAGCAGCCCTCTGGGCTACCAAATCAGTTCCCCGTCTGCACGGAAAGATCTGGACTGCATTAAATCGAGCGACTGAATCATGGCTGAATGTCCCCTCCCCACATTCCCATGTGTTGACGGAGCCTAAAGTGAACGGTCAGGTGGATTCTTGCTGTAAGGCCACGTTTAGAAAAATCACTCAGTTGTTTGTGTGCATGTTAGGGAGCTGTACGTGATACAGTAGCAGCAGCTGATATAAAAGCGCCTTTAAGGGGAGTGTGTTGGAAGGAACTGTGGACCAGGTCTGGGGAAACTTGTGAGTCCTCTTTCTCTGCTGATTGGCCTTAGAACTCAACTTATTTCAGCCTCACTTCCTCCATCAGTAAAGTTTTCAAGCTACATAAGACACATTTGTAGTCCCTTCCAGCTCTATAATTCTATGATTACACAATTACATTTATCTTGTCCTTTAGAATACCAAGCACAACCACAAATAGGCATTTAATAAACATCGCTAGATAGCATCACATGTGGTTTTTTTTTTACTGCTTGTATGTCTACCCCCAAACCATTCCAGATTTTTAAAGTACTCAGCTAAAGATCCTGCAAATTGCACGTTTCATTTTGTTTATGTATTTAGGCAACTATGATCCCTTCAGGGTTATGGTTATAAATGATGGTATTGGCTTGTTCTAAGAAGCAAATAACTCCAGGAAAATGTCTTTCAACAGAATTCAATGTGTTCCCACCCAAAGTCCTCCCCCACCCCCCGACCACACATAAATACTTTAAAGTTTCAAAATGCTTAAAATGAAAAAGGAAGGCAATCAGCATGGAGAGAATATGATAAAATGACATCGAAAACATCATTACTTATTTTGTTGCTGTATTTTTCTTTTTTAAAAAAAGATTTTATTTATATATGTATTTTAGAGAGAGAGTGCTCATGTACAGGAGCATGAGCAGGGGGAGGAGCAGACGGGGAGAGAGGGCGAGCGGAAAAGAATCTAGAGCAGACCCTGCCCTGAGTGCAGAACCCGACCCAGGTAGGGCTCCATCTCACAACCCTGAGATCATGACCTAAGCCAACACCAAGAGTCCCATCGCTCAACTGACAGAGCCGCCAAGGCACCCCTTGTTGCTGTATTTTTCAATTCAAGACTTCAACACATTTTTTATGTGGATGCTCATCAAAATAATTGTTGGGTATTTCCTTTGTTATCATTTTATTTCTTAGATCCCCAAATCTTGAAATGGAAAGCTAATACTATTTTGATATCATGACAGATCCATGTGTTCCCTTTCACTCACATGCCCAAAATTGTACCACAATAATTGTTTTATTTATGGAAGGGATCTATCTACAACAAGAGAAAATACTTACTAAATATAAAGGGGTCAAACTCAAATGATCACCTCTAACAAAGCATTTCAAAGGCCTCCCTCGCTTTCTGGTAATTAGGAAATAAACAAAGTTCTTAAAACAGCGCCCCCAACACAATGGACCTGCTCCTCTCATTGGCAGCCTTCTCTTCTCCTCCCTTCTTGGACTGACCCCTGATAACTTATATAATAGGGTAAATAAGTTGCCACATGCATCATTTCATCTGTTTCATAGTTGCCCCAAGTGGAAGGCAGGGCAATGTTTTTATTTTCATTCTAGAGGATTTTTCAGAGACTTAACTACTTGGCTACAGTCACACTATCAGCAATTAAACTGAGATAAGAACCCAGGTCTCTTAACTTCCTTCCCAATAATGTCTGTACTGTATTCTGTGGGATAAGGAGGAGGGAGCCATTGGCTATATTCTTCTTTTTCATTTATTTGTGCCCTTTTTATCAGAATTTGGGGCAAGACAAATACAAGTTTTATGGCATGGTTCCTTGGAAACGCAAGCTTGATAGAGAAGAAGAAAGGGTAGGGCATAGATCATTTGGATTCAAGATAGCCAAACTACAAATACCCTACCAAAGTATTAGCCAGCTAAAGAGTGTTTACAAAATTGGGGGAAGGCATGTGGGTAATCTCAAGGGAAAGGCATTTCCTGGCTTACACAGCCTAGAGGTCATGTTCTGTTTATGAATATGGTATATAGGACTGCAGCTGAACACCAGGGATAAAGGCCAATTACCATAAAGATGGCTATTATTGAGTGTGTGCCAGTTTTATTCAAAGTTGAATGCTGGTTTTCTGGAAAAGCCTGATTCCACTGGAGATCAGCAGGCTGACTGACAATGCCAAGCATTTCTGAGATTTTAGGAACTCCTGGGTGTGGAGCTGGTTATCTGAAAGGAATCTCTGGGCACTGCTTTCATATAATTTGTGACTTTTTATACTGGGAACTTTTCACTCCTGGGTATCTACGTTACTTAGATGCCTCTCCCTAAGTTGGGGGCCACACAAGCAGAAGTGGTAAAAATTCGTGGATGGAGTCAGTCCTCTGAGCTGGTATTTGAGGAATGTGATCAGTTGCCAGGATTATGACACTTGACTTTCCCATTTTGTGTATTGTCCAGACGACCAGGAAGAGGTAGTGTAAAACTCCTTCTTTGATCATGATATTTATATTATTTTTGTCCAGAGCCACAAAGGGTAGACCTTAAAGGACTATCTCAACATATGGTCTTCCCCACTCAAAAAAATGCTAGACCATGTTTCCCTACTACCACTATCTACATCAGATATTTTCCTATTAAGAAAATGGCTCAAGACCTGCTCTGAGGACACTGAAGAGAGGTAAATAAAAATTACATAAGAAAGAACATAAGTGAATGGTGGAATGGACAGGAGGGAATTGCAGACATTGGGAAAAAATTGTAAATAACTCATAAATTAACACAAGTAAAATGGACATCCAGCAGCTCCTATTGTAAAAATAAACAGATAAAATATAAGTGAAGCTTTATTACTTAAATTCAGTCATTCCAATGAAATAACTTTATTGCCGAATAAAACTGTGGTTAGAGGAGGCTGAATGAAAGAGATAGAAAGGCACATTCTAATTTGTCAAAAGAAGGCTGTAATTCTCACAGGCGCACATAAAACACTGAGTGATAGAACACACTTGTCCTTAAGACTGACACCTTCTTCCACATTTGTAAGATTCCGTAACACAGTACCATGTCATAGCGCAGAAGCAGTGAAGCAAACCGGTCCTTCCACATTAGCTGAATAACTGCCCCCTTCTGTATTAGCTGAATAATCTCAGGTAAGCGGCTTTACATCTCTGAGCCTCAAGGAAAACCAGATGTATGGTCAGGATAGATACAGACCGAAACTGGGCTGGGAAAATCTTTGTACAAACAAAACGTGTCTTGGACCAGGTCCTCCCTCATCCTCCCTCATGAGCTATGTGCTTTCCCTGTCTTAGCTTCTCCCTGTCCCTCTGCTCTCCATCTATCTCCCTCCCTCTGCCAACAGAAAGGCTCAACATCTTTATACCTCCAGTTTGCATATGGTTCTTTGTGATCTCAGTTTTGCCTTGTGATTTTTTGAAACCTCTGTTCCCTGAGCTAATGAAATCATCATCTCAATACTCTTAGTTTAAAAGGCTCATACAGGTATCTGACTGACCTAGCTCATCTTTTTTTTGCTTTTTAAATTTATTCTTATTTCCTGAAATATAACTTACATAGAATAAAGCACATAAATTTTAACTGCCGTGTGTGTGTGTGTGTGTGTGTGTGTGTGTGTGTGTGTGTGTGTGTGGCTGTATTTGCTGGCCTTGAAATAGTAACACACTTTGGTCTAATGATTGTCAATGAGAAGGTGGGGTCATGTAATACCCAATATTGCAATCTAGGTTCATATTTCCACCAGTTTCTTTGAGAGGAGCGACTGCCCTACAGGTCTCTGATAGGCAGGTAGACACATGATTAAAATTTTTAGTACATTTGTACGTGGGAAGTTTTTTTTCAGCAGCTGCTACCGATTATCAACCTGGATTATAATATTGATCCTTCATCTATTTATTATAGCCTTCTGCCTGATCTCGTCTAAAATAACTTTTCTTATTATTTATACAGTAAGCCCCTTAAGTCATAAGGAAGAGAGGTTCTTGGCTTATCTCACACAGTTTGTTATAATAATATACAACCAGGTTACCTAAACCTCCAAACCTTATTCAGGTCATGTTCTAAAATTCCAGCTAAAGTTCTAAGGACCCAACTGATGTCTTGATGATGCACTAAAATTCCAGTGGCTGTCCCATGGCACCCAATCCTTCAAACTATTGCTCTGGTGACTTGGTCATTCTTTACCTCTACTTCTATTGTTAGTATGCTTTTGTATAATTTTTCTACACCTGTCTTAAAGTCAAACTGTTCAACAAACAAAAATTTGATTGGCTTGGAAAGTCACCATCCAGTAGAGGGCACTCTTGTTGGTGTTAGATGGAGCCTTCATATCAAATAACTTCATAAATCCAAGGAATGCCTATAACCTAACAGAATCCTTTTGGGCCACGAGTCAAATCCATTGTTTTTAGGGTCATCATGATGTCACAGGGCACAAATTAGCAATCCATGCATACTGAGTCTCCTGGAAAGAGGTTTTGTACATGGCAGCTGTCTAAGCTATTCAGAAAAGGTCATTATAACTGGCAAACATGTTGCTTGGTCTGAAAGGCTCCACATCTAGACAAGTTTCTAGGACCAGAACTAATGGCATTCATTTTGTCAATTTGTTCAGAAAATATTTATATATGGAGGACAAAGTTGGAGGAAAGAAAGTCATGGAGATGGATGTTGGCAAGGCAGACCATAGTGAACTCATCTACATTAACTTCTGCAGGAAAAAATGAGAAGATGGGGGAAAGACACACACACTTTCTAAAGAGAAGAAAGTGAGAGAGGACAAGGCAAGAGGAAAGAAGCCTGAGAGGAGAGTAAGGGTGGAGTGAAAGTAGAGGAGAAGGAAAGTGGAAAGAAAAGAGGGTAGAAGAAGTGGGTATTAATGTTTTCTTTCCTTATAGGTTAGAGTTCTTCTATTCTCCCTGGTCCAGTGACAGTTGACTCTCCTCTCAAGAAAAGAAGGAAAGCTCCCATCAATGATAAGGAGCCTGTCAGCACCTATTTGGTGGACAGCAACTTAGCCGATATAAGAACAAGGCGTGAGATGGCAGGAGTATCTATCTGTGTAATATAGCAAAGTTCTTTACATGCTCCATGATACAAGACAGAGGTTTAGCACTGGAGTACAAGAAAATACTTAGGATTGGTGATAGGAAAAGTTTCCTAAATATTAGTATTAAACTACATTTTCTTAAAGGGACCTGATGTCCCTATGTCCTATGATTACACACCATGCCTGTTGGGACAGTGGTTCTTAAAACATGCTCCCTAAGCCAGCAGCATCAGCATGAATGACCTGGAAATTTGTTAGAAATGCAAGTGATTGTGCCCCACTTTAGACTTGTTGAATCAGAACTGCCAGGATTGCGGTTCAGGACTCTGTGTTTTAACAAGTCATCTGCCTGATTTCTGTGTGGCTGAAGTGTAAGAGCCACAGTATAAGGGCTTCTTCCCCCTCATAGTTCCCTCTCTACTTGCCAGGCTTCTTCCCACTTGTGAAAGCTAATAGGTTTCAGAGTTATTATGCCTCTTCTTCCTGAAGGGAACAAACCTAGAACCTGTAAAGACTACAGGACTGCTGAGCACCCTCCCCATTCATTATGTTTTCTGGGATGACAATTAGCAGATGAACTGACACAGAGCTTTTCAGTAGAGGACCCCCTTCAAAGCAAATATCACAACTAACAGGGCTCTATGTCAAAGTAACAGGCTGGCCAAAACCCCAGTCAATAAGCTCTGAGTACCCTTGCAGTCAAAGTGAACCTTGAAGCATCCTGCTGAGATTATACACCTTTCTACTCTAAATGGGACTATAAGTTCTCCATGTCCTTGCCAAAGAAGACCATTCATTCTGCCATTGGTGTAGAAATGTCCTTTCAGGCAGACTTATGTACAGCACTTACCAGCTTAGCTCTCATGGTGCAAACATTTCTGTGTGTGTATGTGTGCATCTATGCATGTGTGTGCACATGTGTGTGTGTGTGCCTGTATGAATAGCTATTCTGTCTAGGCATCAGATTTAATGGGGGGATTCTATCCCCCTGCTACAATTGTAAAAAAAAATGTGTGCAAATGAAATAAAATAATTGAAATATACTAATGGAGATCCTCTTTTATATATGCATATCTAATGAGTATTTTATTTTGGTGCATCATCTGGATTGATGGCTCCAGAAAGGTGTAATGACATCATGACCTAGTGGGGGAAAGTAGAGAATTTGTGTTCCACTCACATGGTTTCAAATCTTGGTTATGCCACTTACAAGCTATAGGACTTAGGGTGGGTTTATGAACATCTCTAGGCCTCAATGACCTAGTCTGTACAAGGAAAGAAATAAAATTTAATCTGAAACTTTACAGGGAGCATTTTATGAGATAGTATGCTGGTAAGCAAACTGAAATTAGAAGGTGCTAAATAATGAATGGTATTATAAAAAGACGTGGCCCTGCTCTCAAGGAGCAAATAGCGTACTTGCTAAGAAATGACAGACACATGTGAAACATCAAACCACAGTAAAAGAGATAAATGGCCAATTAGCAGAGCATGAAAGGATATAGTTAATCGCATAATAAATGCCATAAGAGGTCATAGATGGAGGAACAGAGAAAGCAGGAGTTATGGGAGATTCAGATCTGAAATAGGTCTTGAAGGGAAGGATGAAGAACAAGAAAAGGTGAGCAGGTGATAACGTGAGGCCAGGCCTAGGGGATGGTGGATGGGCCCCTATGGTGAGAAGCTGGCTCTGGGGTCACATGTATCTGAAGATAACCTACAAAGGCAGACGGGGGCAGGCTATATTGTAGAGGCACTGGAATGCCAAGCTAATGCATTATATGGACAACTGAAGGAGACTTTCTTTCCAATTCACCTTAATCTGCCCCAAACCCATGCAACCCAACAGATCTAGTTACCCCTTCCACATATTCATTATGTTTTCCGAGTTAGCTGGTGTACAAGCGAGGCAGGGGGGAAGTAAGAGATGGGCACACCACCTCACTACTGACATTCAGCTCTGTGACAACCTCACTTTGGTCACCACCCTCTGGCCTTAGGCCCACGGCTCCCTTCCGGCTGTGGCGCTCTGGTGGGAATCCTTCTGCCCTTTCTATTTTGTTATCTTTCATGTGCTTTGGTACTGAAAATGACTCCTCCCTCATGACCAAGTCCTTCTCTCAGGGCTTTGCTGATAAACTGATTCATATGTCACTCAATTACCTAACCTAGTCTCTGCATCTCCATGGTCCATTCTAGACTTCAGTTTTTGCGTTTGCAATTCTTCCCATTGGCAATGGTTCCCTGGACATCTTTATCCTTAATCTCTTTTCCTCTCTGCATTATTTCACTATGAATCTGTTTATGGAATCTTTAGGTATAATGAATGAAAAAGAGTTCTAGATTCCCTTTTTGGTCATAGTTAATATTCTATGTCAATTAGGGGTACAATTTATAGCATTTACATTTATAACTGCAATTATTCAATGCTGTCAGTCTTCTGCCTTCTGTTTGTTTTTCCACTTTTTAAACATTTCTTGGCTTTGCTTTCTTGTTCTGCCTTTCGTTATACAAACTATATTCTTTCACTGTGATATTACTGGTGAGTTCCCAATGTTACTATTATTACTTATTGTAGTAAGCCATTTTGAAATAAAATGCTATTATGAAAATCAACTTTGTTTCATATTTATTAGCCTTTTCCTTGCTAATTTCTGATTCTCAACTAGCTGCATCTTGAAGGATTTTTCTTCAGCTGGCGTCTAGGCCAAAACAATGTCACCCAGTCAGTGGAAGACTGAAAAATTATAACATCACCTCAGTTTCCCCTTTGTAACTGAACACCAACACTTTCAAATAAGACCATATAGAGTAGGCACCAGTTTATTAAGGAACTTTTCCACACCGCCCTCAGGACCTGCAAAGCACAGCCTATAATTCGGGTGGGAAGAGCCCCAGGGATATGGGAGTGGTAAGTCTGTTTCACGAAGACCTCACTGTACCTCAAACACCTCAGCAGTCGCTGCTAGATCCACTGCTCCTGAAGGACGCACGGGGAGAGAGCACTCTAGGGAAATACAGACTCTACAATCAGCTAAGACTTTGACTACCAGATGGGAAGCCAGGAAAAGTAGGCCTGTCACATGTAACCTTGATTAAAGTCCAGGCCATGGGCCATCTGAACCACAAATGCCATGCCACCTTCCCCATGTACCCTGTCCTGTCCCACGAAATAAGTCTGGGTCTCACATTTTCACTCAAGCTTGGATGAAAGAAGGAAACAAACACATCTAAGAGAGCACACGTTTCTGATAGATCCATGAGGCTGTGGTTAAGAAATCTGGCACAGACCTGTGTTCAAGTCTCAGCTCAACCTCAATCCTAGTTATATATACTACACCAACACTCTGTGCCTCAGTTTCCTCTATTGTAAAGTGGAGACAATAACAGTACCTACCTCATAAGGTGGCTGCAAAATTCAATGGGTTAATGTGTGTTAAATCTTTATACTATTCCTGGCATGTGAAAAATGTTTTATCATATTTGCTAATATTACTATTTGGGTAAGAAAAATTATAAAAATGAACCCCAGTGAATCTTGCCCTTGCATAATTCCCATCCCCTTTTATTTTTTTATTTATTTTCTTTTTTTAATTATTATGTTATGTTAATCACCATACATCACGAGTGCATACGAGTGGGATAGGGGCAGAGGGAGAGGGAGAGAGAGAATCCTCAAGCAGACTCCCTGCTGAGTGCAGAGCCCCACTTGGGGCTCAATCCCGGGACCCTGAGATCATGACCTCAAGCTGAAATCAAGTTTTATGCTTAACCAACTGAGCCACCCAGGCACACCCCTCCCATTCGCTTTTAATCATAGGTGGAACCCGTGAAGATGGTGAGATTTTACTATTGTGATTATGTTGTATCATAAGACAAGAGAGAGAGAGAGATTATCAGGGTCAGCTTAATTTAATTGCACCAGCCTTTTAAAAGCAGAGCGTTTCCTCCAGTTGGTAGCAGCAGAAGAAATCAGAGAGTGGGAGCATGAAGGGGGTTCAACATACTATTGCTGGCTTTTAGGTGCCACCTGCTAAGGAACGAAGGCTGAGCACAAACAGCTCCCAGCTGACTACCGGCAGGAACACAGGAAGTTCAGTCCTACAATCACAGGAACTGAATTCAGCCAACCTCATGACCAAGCCCAGAAGAAAATTCTTTTCCTGAGCCTCCAGGTCAGATCCCAGGCTGGCTGACACTGGGTTTTTCGGCTTTGAGGCACCTGGAGCAGAGAACCTGGTGGAGTTCTCCCATACTTTTGACTGCAGAAGTGTGAGGTAATAAGTGGATGTTGATTTACACAGCTAAATTTGTGGTAGTTGATTTTGCAGCAATATGTAACTAAGGCACCATTACTAACATCATCCGTAGGATGGCCCTTTTCTCCCGAGGTCCACAGCAAAGTGGGTGAGGCAGCCCCAACCCACTCCTCCCTTGTCCCACTCTGATCCTACTGTTCTTCCACCAGTGAGGGTGCTTCCTCAGCTGGAGACATCCCCGTCACACCATCTTTGCCATATTGTCTTGCATAAGATCTTGTGACACCAATTATAATGTATTGTGAGAGAGGTTGCCTCAGTTTCTTCTATTTATAATCTTCTTCCTCTTACCACAAAAATTCTATTCTCTGCAGTGGTCACCGAATCAGTGTCCTCGAATGCTCCAATCTGCTCTTGATCCATATAAGAGGTTTTCCTTAAGAAGCTGCGTGTGTGTGTGTGTGTGTGTCTGTGTGTGTGTGTGTGTGCATGCCACAGGGGGTGAGCAGCTAATCATTGACAATCCTAAGATTTGGCTCCCCTCTACTTTTCTGGGTCCTGATTTTCCTTGCCTTTTTTTTTAATGTTAAATGTCTCTGGTCTTGTTATTATATAGCCACATCAGACGAGAAAAAAACAAAACAAAAAACAACTAACCAAGCAAAAAGAACAAATACGTTCAGAAGAAGAGCTACATGGTTCAGGTAAACTGTTTTTGTGGAATATCATCGACTTAATGCTACATGACATGGAAATCTACTTTCAACAAAAGAGGGCAAGTTTGCCCTGTTGCTCCTTGCTGAATGGCCTTGTTGACATGGCTGGCTCCCTTGAGCATTGGTAAACAGAAATTAAGTAAAGCTGAGAGGCAGTGGTAGATTAGGTTTCAGAGATCAGAGATCCTAGACTAATTAAACTTAATGTCACTTGAAACCAGTAATGGTTACATGATGCTCACAGATTCCTATATGTAACGTTGAAGTGAATCCTAAGCACCCTTACTCCAGGGTGGCTGCAAATTAGAACTCTAACAAAAATATGGACCCTGGGTACATCTCATATTGTCCAGAACACTCACGACATGATAGATGGAGATCTGAAAAATTATTTCCTGACCCACGGCAAACATCATAAGGAAAATCTTTCCTTATCTCATCCCAACCCTGATTTTGTTGGGATGGGGCCATATTCCTCCATGATGTTCACTTAACCTATTTGAAATTCACATTATTTATCTTTAAAAAACGATGCTCTCAACATTTGTTTCGGGAGACTTAGAGTGTGCTTCACGAATTTCACAGGCACAGTACCATCCACCACCATCAACCCATTGGGAGATTCCTTTAAAAGGTCATGCAGCATTTTCATCTAGAAATATGGAAAGGAAGCTGAGTAAAATTAAGATTAATAGGTGTATGGGGGAAAGAATAGGTCTTGATGAAGTTTGAAAATAAGATGCTGAAAATTACAGATGCATTTTTAGTTAAATCTGAGGAAGGAAGCATGAAGGCAAGTTTGCCTCAAGAACAAGAGAATAGAAGGAAGGATGGAAGGAAGGAAGGAAGAAAAAGGAAGGAAGGAAGGAAGGAAGGAAGGAAGGAAGGAAGGAAGGAAGGAAGGAAGGGGAGGGGAGGGGAGGGGAGGTGCTTCCAGTAAATGATCCACTAAGGATCATTTCCTTTTAGGGGTTATTATACCATGAAGAAAAAGACCTCAGCTCAGAACCTAACTTGGCCTCTCTCCTAGCTACTTAGCACACACTACTGAGTACCTCTACAAAATGGGGACAGTGATAGTCACTGGCCTCGCAGGGATTTTGTGAATAATTAACCCTCAGCCTAAGAACTGGTACACAGTCAGTGCTCCTGGTAACTTGGTGACTATTACTATCATTATTAGTTTCATCATTTTCATATCCAAATAAAATGGCTGAAGCTCCAAGCTATAATGTGGGAACTGTACATGCCCTAAAAATGAATTTTCAGATTCCCTGCTTCTGAGAGCCTCTGCCTGTAGTCTTTTTATCTAAAATGAATAAGCTCATCTTCCATTTACTCAAAATATCATCAGAACCCCACTCTCTGGGGAAGTCAACTTTTACTGACTTATTTTTTTTTAAAGATTTTATTTATTTATTTGGGAGAGACAGAGAGAGAGAGTGTGTGAGCACAGGGGGGAAGGGCAGAGGGAGAGAATCTGAGACTCTCCCTGAGCCTGAAAGCATAAGCTGAGCTGAAACCAAGTGTTCAGTGCTTAACTGACTGAGCCACCCAGGCACCCCGGCTTTTGCAGAAGGTTAGACGGTGCGGGGGTGACCTGAAATTAGACCCCACAAATCGGGAAAGGTCTTAAACACTACACATCACTTATAATTTTATGAGTCTGGGTTTCTCACAAGGCCTGAATTCTCCCTGGATCCCGGCCTCTGGCCTCCCTGGGAAGTCCCCTCCCTTCCACTTCTTCCCTCTGCTTTTCAGCCAGGGTGTGCGTCCCCAATCTCTGTCACCATCTAATGACAGCCAGTGGCTCCTCCACCTTCACCCCCATGATGCCCACACTGCATAGCTCCAAGTTCACTGAGCTGACTGGCTGAACAACACCTCCACCTGCTCTGGCTCTCCACCCTGGGCAAGGTGGAGGGAGAACTAGGAAGGGCCTGTAAGCTGCAGGGCTGGAGTTCGTGCAGGGGTGGAGTTCACTGACGACCTGCCCCGCAGCTGCTCCTCCCTCCCTGGACTACTGCATGAAGTACCAAGCGTGGCGGGCAGCACGTGGAACATGCTTCATGTCTATTAGCTCCCTTTCCCTGCCCAACCCTCTTGCAACCTCTGCCCAAGTCACCAGAGCCCAAAGTCATTTGTACTGAAATCCTGAGTGTGTGCAGAGGAAGCTGGTCCCCAAATGCCGGGGGACAAGGTCAAGGAGGGCAGCTGGCCCGGGCCCCAGCAGAGGGCCCGTGACAGGACAGGACTGTTAAAGAATTCACTTTTTGAGCAGCTAACAAAAGAGTGGGCGATGAGTGGGCGGGTCAGCTGTGCGCAGAGAGGAAATGAGCCTGAGAGCCAGTCACACCTCTGCTCCAGGGGCATCCTATCCCAGGGTGACGTCACATTGCCACTTCCCAGAACACTTGCCACCCCACAGTTACCCAGCAGGATCCACAATGAGAGGGAATTTCATTGCCCCCCACGGTGCTCCCTGACTCAATTCGTTCCCCCCCCCATTTTTAGGGTCTTCCTGTTTATGTTGTCGCTTTGCTTCATTATTTATTTTTAGCTCTGATTTTGGAAGCTTTTATTCTGCTGGGCATTGGCAGTGTCTCAACGGCATCGGCCTGGGCTCTGAAAAGATCATTGTGCGCGCCTGGCCTCGGGCCCCGGACGGACAGAGCGCTAGTGTGAGCCACCCGGCACTGCCCCTGCGAGCGCGCGGCCAGCCCACAGCCTGGCGGCCCTCTCCACCGGCAGGTCAGCACGGCCACAGCGAGTGTGGGACAGAGAAGTGACCACAGAGTTCATCGGGTCCAGCTCGCGAGTGGAGAAACTGAGACCCTGAGAAATGCGGTGTCCTCCCCCCAAATCACATATTAAAGTTGCAGAGCCAGACCTCAAATTGTGGACTCTCAAGGTCTGATCCAGGGCTCTTTTCCATGCACGAGAAAGTAATTTCTGGAACAAAGTCATCAGTTCCTAAATTTCATGATGGGTGGCCACCAGAGTGCCTGCTCCATTTTTATTATTCACATCTCTCTCTTTTTTTTTTTTTTTCTTTCTGGACTCTGAATGTACTCACATTCATGGGAAAAAAAAAAGGCTAGAACAACAGTGGGAGCTCCTCTCATCATGCCCACATGCTCTTCTCTTTGTTATTGTTTTTCTTTAAGAAATACAAAAACATTTTTGCTGTGAGTCAGGAGTGAGGAGCTGCTGCGGCTTGCCTCCTCCGACGGGCTGCAGCAGCAATGAAGAAGGGACAAGCTTCAGTTCCCAGGACAATGGTCTCTTTGACTGGGAATATACCGAACCAGAATTACAAGTGTGCAAGAATAAACAAGGCCGGAGTCAATCTAAAGTTGTTTTACACTCTGTTTTATTAAAGTCAATGCATTTCCGTTCCTATGTGCAGCGCCTAGGTTTGCTTAATTGTAGACACCCAGGGTGAATGCTAATGGAGGCGGAGGACAGCCCTCGATCTGAAACCAAGGCCCTTTTCTGACCTCTACAGGCCATTTGGAGGAAAAAAAGGAAGCTGCTTCTGGAAAATAACAGAGCAGGAGGCACCACGGCGCAGGGGCTGGGGGAGATTTTTCCTGGATGCCTCCTTGCTGCTCTGAGCGAGCTGGACACAGGCGTGTCCTGCTTTTCTGCGGCTCCCTATTCATGTTTAATAGGTTACTGAGGCAATGAGGACAAGGTCATTCTCAGGAGACCTTTGGAATGGAAATTAAGATCTCAATCACTCAACCCATATTTAATGAAGGCCCTCCATGTCTTGGTCACAATGCTAGGCCCTCAGGATATAGTGGTGAACAACATCATCTCTCTTCTCCAAAAATGCAAAGTCTGGGCGACCAGGGTGGGTGGGTAGAAAAACCCATAGGTAATACCATGCAACAGAAGCTATGACAGGGTTTCTCCACGCCTCTGTGGGAACCGGAGTCAGATGAGGGAAAGACTGCATTGAGGAGGATACGTTTAGGATATGATGAATAGAATTAGACACAGAGGTGGAAGCAGAGAGAGCGAAAGTGCTTTCTGGAAACTGAAAGTGATTTTTTTATGACTTCAGTAGGGGTTTGTGTTAAGACAGGACACCAGAAAGTCAGCCAGGGGCTGGATCCCCAAGGGCTCCAGTGCCGGGTTCTGTTTGCATTTTATCCTTGGGACCATGGGAGGCCACTGAAAGGTTGTAAGCAGCAGAAATAGAAACAAATGTTCATTCCAAACATCATCTGGCTGCACAGGGAAGAAAGGGCTGGAAAAGGAGGCAAAATCGCAGGTGAGGAGAAACCATCACTGAAACCCAGGCAAGAAATGAACCAAGAAGAATGAGTAATGGGCAGATGCATTTAAACTAAAGGTAAGAAGAACAAGGCTTGGCAAGGCTTGTGGATCCATGTGTTTAGGGAACGTTTGAGTGCCTGCCTTGCTCAGACTTTGGGCTGTGCACTGGGCACACAAAAGATTCCTGTCAAGGTGATCAAGTGAGGAACTTGGAGGTGGGCTTGGTGGGAGGATATCATGAGGTTGTGACCTGTGAGTATGAGGTGGAGTGGAGTGTTCTGCAGGAATATCCAGACAAGTTACTTGTTTTTGAACCAAGGATTGAAAGCAACAACAATCCTGCCCTTCGTGGAGACAGGGAATTACTCCGTGGTTTCTAAAAGGCCCTCAGGGGTCTTTGAAGAGACCACTTTTCCTTGGAGTGCGGACTTAGGTGTCAGACCACCTGGGCTGAAACCATGATCCCACTACTTACTGGCTGCATAATCATAGGCAAGTGCTCGCCTTCTTATGCCATAGCATCCTCACCTGCCAAAGGAGGCATAACAAGAGGGCTTACCTCAGGGTTAAGTTGTGAAGCATAACATGATAACATATGGTCTTAGACATGGGTCTTCACGTTCAGCACACGTTAACTTTAGCATGACGAGGGGTGGGAATCAGAACTTTACTGGGAGCAGATTCCAGCTCCATCACCTACTAAAAGTGCAGCTGAGCCTCACTTTGAAAATGGCAGTAATGATGCCCATCTATCGAATGGAGTGGTAGTGAGAGCTTAAATGAGTATGAGCAGAGAGGGAATCACAGACAGATTTTTTTCTCCCCTAATACCTTCTAAAATCACTTCCTCTTCAGACTGAAGTGTAGGTGGGGACCAGTTGATATGATTCTGTCTGAGAACATCCATTCATTTAACCTCCATATTCTGGCTGGCAGGGCTGTCCGTCTCTGCTCCCTCGCTTTGTGCCACAGCTAGCACACAGAACTGACCTCATTGCCACTTCCCATCCTGACCTTCAAAGCACAAAGCCACACTCAGACACCTCAACTGAACTGTTCCAATAACTGTGCTTAATTATTAGTAGTAGTTTTTGGTGGGGGGGCGGGGGGGGGGGGTGATGGTGGTAGTAATATTTGTCTACTGCTAAGAAATCATCTTAACCCCATCTGGCCCTAGGAAAGCTCAGAAGTTCCTAATCAGAATAACAAGTTTGTTCTAGGCAATCATCCGTTGCTCTATTCTGTCTTGTCATAAAACCCAAATGTGGTTTATCTGGTAATTCTCCCATAAGTATGCATTCTCTTCCGGAGAGGACTGGATCCATTTTTCCTCATGCCCTAATAAGCAGGCTCAAAATATACACATGCTAGAAGACTAGTTTATGCCATATGCTGATAAGAAGGCTTCACCTTCTTCCCAAAAAGTCTTCCATCTCAATTTGTGTCTGGCAGTATGGGGTAAAAGCACCATCTAGCTGCTCCCTACTTTTATGGTCATGTGTCTGATCATAAACTTTCCCTCACTCACTCTGTTTCCTTGCTTAAAGCCCTGCACTTACATTGTGAGTGTGCATGTGTGTGTGTGTATGTGTGTGTGTGTGTGCATGTGCGTGTGTGTGTGGTAGGGAACTCAAGCTCAATTCCATCTCCACTGGGTTGGAATGTGTGCAGTAGATGATGTTAAGTTATATACAACTGTATTCTCTTTATTATTAGGCACCAAAAGGCTGTAATACAATCTGTTTTTGTCCAAAAACGTCTTTTTACCACTTTCTTTTTTCTAAACAACACTTTTTTTTCTATCAGGAATCAGTTGGGCACTCATGAAGCCAAACCACAACATGAACAAAAGAGGACATCTGTTGGGAAGACAGCAGCAGGCTTCAGACCTAATGAATTATTTTTGCCCAAAAAAAGCTCTCATGGTAAGGACCCAGGCTACTGTCTCTGTGCCATTCCAAGCCTGGAGCCTTTAAGGGGTTGGAGCAGGTTGTACCAGCAGGGCAAAAGGAATCCATCACTCTAATGCAAATGTTCAGACCCACCACGCAGGCCACTGTCCTGAGTCCCTAACAAGGATGACTTATGTCAGGCATTTCATGGAAGCTCCTTCTCTTGGCAGAGAGCAGAGGCTCCCCTTGGAATATGAAACCAACTCTACAGCTCAGTTGTCCAGGCTGGGAAATAAAAGCGGGCATGAGAACTTCTCCCCTTAGGGGTGTCATGTGACCTGACTTGCGTTGGCATCCCTCAACATGAGCCCGTAACTCAAGAATCAGGTTATTTTCAAATGTGCTCTGTGGCTCTGAATCTTTTTTTTTTTTTTTTGGAGGCCTGGAAGAAACTGGAGCCAATGGCTGGAATGCTTGGATTCTCACTGACAGGACTGTAAGAAGTACCCAGACAGCCAAGTTGGCACAATGCACACCGAGCCCTGTGCCCTGCCCCACCAAAGGCAGTCTGCAGTGCAGAGCACCTGGCTGAATCCTGCAGCCTCTGGCAACTCCTCAAGATTCTGCTCCTCATTCTCTCTGCTCTATCTAAACATTTGCACAATACAGGCAAGGGCAAGGCCACTCTGCTCCTTCTTAAGCTTGCCTCACATGGGAACCAGTCTTCCATGGAAACCATCAGCTTGAGGGGCTGAGGTGTGCATGTGCTGGATGCCCTTTTAGTGAAATCAGTTACCTTTTCGGAAACACAAACTCTGACTTGAGACGGGAAATGAAGGAATCCAAGGGAAACATATGGGGTTTCACTGAGATGCTGGACGTTCAGGTTTGAGGTTAGGAGGAAGATACATTTTGACTGCCGGCCAATGTGTTGAGAAGTATGCTAGCCGCAGGGAGAGGTGACAAAATAATATTGGGCACATGCATCTTCGAGTGCTC
The DNA here is from genome assembly GCF_003265705.2 of Callorhinus ursinus. Classification (NCBI taxonomy): domain Eukaryota; kingdom Metazoa; phylum Chordata; class Mammalia; order Carnivora; family Otariidae; genus Callorhinus; species Callorhinus ursinus. Next base: position 8,545,881 of record NW_027397107.1, read on the forward strand.
CACCCACTGGCCGGTGGGGGTGGGGCTGTGAAAACCACATAAATAAAATTGTAAATAGAAAGCATGCTTTAAGAGGGATGTATAAATGGTGCAGCAGGGACACAGATGAGGGGTTATAGAACTTGGCTGGGCTGATTAGGAAAGGTCTTACACAAAGAAGGTGATATTTGAACTGGGTCTTGCAATGCCCAAATTGCATAATGGGAGATGCTCATCAGAGACAGAGGAAAAATGTGAAAGTGTGTGAAAAATCAAAGAAGGTATTTAGGAAGCTATGTGGCTCAAGAAGTGTGTGTGTGTGTGTGTCTGTGTGTGTGTGTGTGTGTGTGTGCATCTGTGTATGCGTCTATGCGTGCTCACACTCATGCATATGTGCAGTGAGATAAAATAAAGCTATGTCCCATGGCAAACAAGAGATTGCAGGATAGCAAAACCTAAGTCAGTAGAGAAGACTGGGGGCCAGGTTGTACAGGGATCTTTTTCCTGTAGGAATGGAGCTAAAAAGTCCTTTGCCAAGGGAAGTGTCAAGAGCAGCCAGCATATTCCACCCTTAAGGAATCGTGGAAGTATGATCCTTAGGGTATCAAAAGAAGCCTTGTACTTCTCTACCCCTAATGGGACCATCCTAGAGGTGTAAAAGGCCAGCTACCCACGTTTGCCCCTCAGAGAAAGTGCACAGCGTGCCCCAGGAAACTGCAGCCCCCCTGCCCAGCCTCCTCTCAGTCCTAACCCTGCCAGGCAGAGCACTGGGTACCAGCTGGTACCGGACACCTGTGCCCATGGCCTGGCTTCAGCATCACTTCTCCGTACTCTCATCCCCCCTGCGCACTTTGAACCACATCTGCTTCCCATTAGAGCCCATCACTGCCTGGAATCCCCGAGTAATCTTGTTTGGCTATGAGTTTGGGGGAACAGGGTTTTCAGAACAATTCACTAAAGCGGTTTGGCTGGCAAGACACATGTCTGGCCGGGCTGGAAGAGCCATTCCTATCACTATCTGGAGTTGACTTGCCAGTGAGCCCTCTCTTCCCCCAAGACTGAAAACCAGTGAGGTGTGATACAGAATGGCCTTCAGTCCCAGCGGGAAGGGACAGAAGACAGCTCTCTCTCTAACTCTTCTGTTCCCTCCAAGCAAACTCCTTCTCGGCTGACTGTGACCTGGGCTTAGTTGCTCAAGACTTTCACCAGTCCCCATCTCACTGCATATACCTCTCCTTCTACTGATGTACTTCTAGAAGTCCTTTCCCCATGGACCTGCCATAGGCCCCCAATATTCAACATGACCCCAAACTACATTCATTATCTCTCATCTTATTGCAAACCTGCTGATCTACAAATAGGGTAATGTCACACTTAGAGTCCTCATATTACTGAACTACCACCATAGCAGGGTATCCAGTCAATCGGTCATAAGCAAGCAGGACAGTGGTCCCACCGCACGCCCGCAGACATCATTCCTGGGCATGCTTCTGCTGAAGATTCTTTGTCTCCACCAGCACATTCAGAATAAAGACCGACCTTTTCATCAGGGCATGTCAATGTTGCCTGATCATTTCAATGCCAACGTTCTCAATTTCATCTCTTGTCACTCCCTTCCCATCCCCACATACAAACACCTCTTTTAAACCAGTCACACTAATTATTTTATTCTAAGTTTTAACCTCACCCTAGGGCTTTTGCACAAACTCTTTCTACTCCTTAGCATGTTTCTTCTCCTTTTCACCTGAAAACTCTTGCACATCCTTCAAGAATCACCTCAATTATCATCTCTTGGTACATGTTTCCCACCACTGCTGCCCCATTAGATGATCTTCTGCAAAGCTCCAGAAAGGCGTGTGCCACTGCATTGAAATGTTTACTGCTCATCTTTCCCACTTGCAAACAGAGTAGGTCCTTTTCCCTGCAGTCTTAGAGCTTAGTAAAGTCATGACACATAGTAGGTGCTTAATGTATGTTTGCTAAATGGATGAATCCATGTCCCATGTCACTGGCTTTTCCTGAACCTCCAAGTAGAAATTTACATGTCCTGGTCACTTGCCCTCAGAAACATGTCAGGTTTCCAGAAGCTCGTCACATAAACAAATTTGAGCTGAGGCACACAAAGTGGTGATGATGAGTCACAATTATTTCCATCCTTCCCAACATTTACATTTTCAACACAACTATCTTCTTGACTCCTCCAAGCAATGGGAGAACAGAAACATAATGCTGTCCTCTATTTAAGAGTGGAAAGGTTTATAAGAGAAGTTAAGCCCTGCTGTTATCAGGGATTTGAATGTGGTGTCTTTGCTATTTCCTGTAAACCTCTTATATACATTTCAGACACCTGAATGTCTTAACACCAAGAATGGATATGTGGTTTCTGAACTATAGCAAAGAAATTTGGAAAGGAGTTGGAAAAAGAAGGGATTATCAATAATAATAGTAGTAGCAATAATAATAATAATAATATCAGCTCTTCGAATCATAACACACCTGCCTTTCTCCTAAGTTGGGGCTAAATTACGGCAAAGTTTTATGGTGCAGCTTTCTGCTGGTCTAGAGGGTTGCTGTGAGTTTTTTCTGAAATTATTGTTTCCAAAAATCTCATGGTGGTTATTGGCTTATCAGGGGAAGTATTTGGCAATATTTGATCCCCAGTATGCATTATCCCCTTTTCCCTATGCCCAACTCAAATAAAGACTATATTTTACAACCTCTCTTGCAACTACCTGTGACCACAGGACCACTTGTTAGATGGTGGTACTAAGGAGAAGTGTAATGTATAGCTTTTTGAAATACAGAGAATGTGTTCTTCTTTTTCTATACTTCTTATTGCTGACTGGGATGTAGATGCAAAGTCTGATGCTTTAGCAGCCATCTTAGACTAAGAGTAGAAGCAACACGCATGATAACTTTATAATATGGATAATGTTCATCTCCATTGCACGTATAAGAAAACTGAGGTTTGGGGAAATCTAATTAGTGGCCTTAGTTCCCCATAAAAACTGACTGCCATATCCAGGGTATGAGCCACATCTGTCTGAGTCTGAAATGAATGATTTTTCCACTATGACTTGCTGCCTTCCAGCATTATGGTTAGTGGCCTGAATTCATAGGATTTTAAAGTTTGTAAAGACCAATGGCCATGTCTTATTCAGTATTGTGCCTTTTCCCTTAAAATCTAGGACAGTTCCTGGATTATACTGGATCTGTAAAATATATACTATTAAAACAGACTAAGCATGATGCTTGCAAATTCTCCATTGTGCAGCCATTCATGTTCAATAATTCAGCAGCTGAATACCCTGCTAGGACCCTCAGAAGTCTCAGTGGGGCTCATAACTTGTGCTGAGGAGCTCAGATGCTATAGTAGGAAGACAACTAGAGGAGATAACACTCATATGTAGAACAACTTAGTTAACCATATAGAAATCGGGCTGAGAAGCCAAAAAGAAGCCCAACTCCTACTTCCAGGCTGCTCCAGTTTCAAGCACAGGAAGGGAGAAAGGCTCAAAATAGTGCTGAGAGGATCCATGGTAATCCTGAGAGTAGCCCTTTCTAGCATAATGGCAGCTTGCATGGGCTCCAAAGGCCACCTAATTATGTATGTAAAAGGTGTAATTGTAACATAGCCAGTCTCTATGCCTAGTGAAACTAGAACAAACTCTGGAATTAGGTTGCTCGGCTCACATGGGCTGGCTTTTGGCACCAATGCTGTACATGTCTGATGGTAAAGAAACAACATAGCCACTAGTCCATGGTTAGAGACATGGAGCTCGCTCTGAACCTCAGGGCTAAGGGATGGCTTTTCTTCCCTGGTCTGGCCCCTCTTCTTCTTCCCCTCCCTCATCCTTGTGGAAAGCGCACTCTTGGATCTGCTGGTCCAGCTCAGAGAAGCTCCCTTCTGGGTCTGAGCTGCTGTCTGTACTGTAATCAATCTCCTCCATGCAGGGGGGCTCATCATCCAGTTCTGAGGTCACGCTGCTGCTGCATCTGCCATGGGTTCCCAGGAAACAGGAGAAGAGAGGAAGGAGAGGAAGGGAGGGAAGGAAAAAGGGATAAAAAATACAGAGGGGAGGAAAACAGAGAGAGGGAGGTGGGGAGAAAGGAGAAGGAAATGAAAAGAGAAGTTACCCAAAGGAAGGAGAATTTACAATTGATTGGAAAGGGAGAAGGAAAGTTATCTTCCCTGAGTCTGCATCTCAATAGCCCCTGGTCCTTTAAATGTGTCCCATACACAGTCCCTAGGTCCTCAACCATTATTTTGAGATGGGAGGAAGAAATCACATAAAATCTTTGGGATTCCTTCTTCCTTTGCCAGAAGAGTCTGCATTTCTAAGTCAGATCAGAAGGTTTCCAATCAGAAGAGGTGGACAACCTCACGTACTTACGGTCTTCAGGGTTTTTGTGGCTCAAAGTGAAATATCAGAGAAGGGTGTCACTCTCACTGAGTATTGGAGAATGCCACGTCAACTGTGTCCAGGGAAGGGTGGAATTGGAATTCAGGGAGCTAAGACCACAAGCCCTAATGTATCCCACTGCTACTCACAGCACTATGAGTCATTGCATAGCTCTTGTTCATTATGATGGATGGTTTATTAGAATTAGACAATCCAGGTTGAAATTAATAAAGGAGAGAGTAAGCGGGCAAACAGCATTCTCTTTCTGCTATGTTTGTACATCCCATCATCTTCCTTCTCTCCCTTTTATGTTAGTTTATTTACAAGTGGAAGATCAGCAGGGGTTGCCCAGCAAGAGGTAGAAGGGGGCAACAGGAATGGACAACAAACCTTGACCCCATATTGAGAGCAGGGGATATTTCTTCCCAACAAACTGTATATCTATCTCATTTGCATGAGGTACCTTCTTTCCTGAAGACTTTCTAATCACTCCCTACTTAGGACTTAACCAATTAGGATTAACAGCGTGCTGGGTTTCTACTCTGTGATTTATGGAAGGCAAGCACTTCATAAATCAGGCAGAGCTGTTCATCCACCTGCCTCGCCATAAACAATGAAAATGGGTAATCAGCAGCATAGTTACATGTTAGCTCAGGAAATGAATCAGAGTCCAGTTTCCTAATTGTCTACTGACTGATGAGAGCAGCTTCATGCTCTCCAGGGCCTTGGTACCCTAAACTGAAGGTCTGGTGGGACATTTCCTGAATGGAGAGGAAGGGGAAGAAATCTGAATCTTGTTTCCACAGTCCCACAGCATTAAACTGTTACCATATTTTACAAGCTGAATTGTGGGTGATAAAGCAGTTGAGTAAAGGAAGGTAAGAGCTGCCCAACCGTAACATGAGCTCAAGTCAGCAAGAACTGATTGCCTGTGAGTCAGCCGTCACCATATGAGGGACCCAGAAGACATGCTGTACAATATCAGGAGCCTGAGCTTCAATTCTGGCCATGAGACCTTGGAAAACCCCCAGCCTCACAGAATAGCAATAATAGTACCTTAAGAACTATTGTGCAGACTAAATGAGAAAGCACACAGATGCTATCTAGCAGAGTGTCTTGCAGAGTAAAGGCCATCAACAAATTTTAATTCTACTGCTCTACTGTGGATATGAAAGAAGAGGGTGAACCATGGTGTTGAAGGAGGCAGGCATTGAGCTTTGTTGCTTCACACCTGGGTTATAATTACAGCAAAACCATTCAAATTTGCACTGCTAACAACTTCTCTAAAGCATCATTTTTATTATGCCACTTCCAGATTTGGAATTTGCAATGACTCTTCCTTGTTTATTAATGCAATGTGGGTACTGATAGATGGGATGCTCCCTATGGGGTCCAGTTGGCAGGAGTCCATAAGTAAACAACAAGGTCAGTTTTCCCCTAATGAGGGCCTGTCTTTCCTCCACTGCAGAGTCTGCTCCAATTACTCATGGACCTGGACCTTTCCCACCACAATAAAGTCGTCAGGCTGTTCTGGTTGTGATCATCCAAACATATCAGACTGAATGTTTTTCCAAGCCTTTATTCAGGTAACCGATTTCTCATCTCTAAAATGATGTTCCAACTGCTCAGCATCCAACCAAATAAGTCATTTTTAAAAGCTCATCTTAATCTCCACCAAATGACTGTCTTGATAGCTCTCTTTGAAATTTTCTCCCTTTAAATATTAGTCTTCATATATTCACTTAATTTGTTTTGATCCTTAATAACATTTACAGTCCTATTGTGAATAAGGCCCAAGCCTCTGCCTAATTCTGTTATTATTCTATAGAAAGTCTAGAATGTGCTAAGAATAGAGTAGACATACAATAAATAGTTCCCAAATTGAACATATAACAAGTATGTATGTAGAAAAATACATACATACCATTTTGGACTGTCTTTGGGGGGAATTACTTTTTTCTTGATTTCTTTTTCAAAGGTTTTATATATGCATTAAGCCATAATTATCACATTAGTGCATTTTATTGATTTCAACAAATATGGTTTCCTTTGCCACTGATGTATACAGTGTAATATAAAATAAATACATATTATATAATATACAATGTATAATATAGTATTAAATCATATATTTACTTATATAGATTTATATTTATATTTAATTTATATATGTAAATATATATTTACATTTATAGTTAACTTATATATGTAAAGGACTGAGAAAGTTTAATTGTGTCTCTCACTTATTTCTCCAAATACAGTAAAAGTATTCTAATAACTTAGAAATCAAATTACACATTTAGGGACTTCCACTTCTCTATAGACAGAGAAGTACTTCTCTTTTTTCCTCCTCATAAATTATCCTGGATATTTTATATAAAACAAATATAAGAACATTCTAAAATGTGGATGACATATGGAGGGAAAGAAGCAGACAAGATGAGGTCTTGGGACTAAAAGACAATATGGGGTGAGCTTCCTGACATTTCCCTTTGCCTCTTATGTCCCAGACTTGGAGTTAGACAAGCTGACATCCTGGAAATGCTAACAGGTGTGGACAAAAACAGTCCCAACAAGAGCTAGTTCTATCTAGCCAAATGGTAAGGAAAGAGGCAGCCTAGCAAGAAGGATGAGTTTAAACTACACTACTAGCTCTATTCCAGCCAAAAACCACAGAAAAACCAGTGACCACAACCCTACCCCACCAAGAGAAGCAGGGAGCCTAGACTTCTACTCTCACTAGACTGTAACAAGGTGCCCACAAACCCTTTCTTTCCCCCAAGCTAAGGCATCAGAGAAGGTAGGATAGGGAGCTGGGACTTTCATTCCTAGGGCACAATAATTAGGTCCCTGACCCCTCAATACCACTGGAGGCCAGAGGGGAGCCTAAACTTCCATACACAACTGTTGGTAACAAGACTGACCCCTACCAGTGCCAATGGAGAGCAGCAGCAAGGCCCTCCTGCTCCTTGAATCCAGAGTGATATTAGTGAAGGTCTAGGGGGGACCTGAAACTCTCCCTACTGCCCAGCAGTAACAAAGAGCCCTCACACCCAGGGTGGTCAATGTGGTTAAACAGGGAACCTAGACTTTCACCTCCACCTGCCTGTAACAAGGCCCATTCTTCTCCTGTCTGAGTGGTGTTGGAGGAGACAAGTTCAAACATAAAATTTAAATCAGATCTTGGTCTCATAGTGTGATACCCAAATGTCAGGTTTCAATGTAAAATTATTCATCACACTAAGAATCAGGACAACTAATAGATACAAATATCAACATGACAGAGAAGTTAGAATTATCTAATGAGGATTTTAAAGCAGACGTCACCCAAGTGCTCCATTGAGAATTACGGACACATATGAAAAGAAATAGAATGTCTCAGTAAAGAAATAGAAAATCTCAGCAAAGAAAAAAAAATATATATTTTTATATATTATTTATGTATATGGGATATATATTGTTTACATATATATTTATATATATGGGGTATAAAGAAAAAACAAATGAAACTTTAGAAGTGAGAAGTGTACAATAACAGAAATGTAAAATGTGGCAAAGAAATAGAAAGTCTTGCAGAGAAATTAAGATATAAAGAAGAATAAGGTGGAAAGTTGAAAACTGAAAAATAAAAATAAAATGAATGAATAAAAAATTCAGCAGACAGCCTCAGCAGCAGAATGGAAGACACAGCAGAAAGATTCGGTGGATTTGAAAATAGAACAATAGAAATTACTCAATCTTAACAGAGTGAAAATAAACCAAACCAATGAGCAGGACATCAAGACCTTGTGGAACTATAACAAAAGATCTAACATTCATCCCATCAGAGTCTCAAAAGAAGAAAATCTGAAAAAGTATTCAAAGTAATGGTTGAAAACTTCTAAAACATGGCAAAGACGTAAACCTACAGGTATAAGAAGCTGAGCAAACCCCAAACAGATAAACTCAAAGAAATCCATACCAAGACAGATGGCCGACAAACTTCTGAAAACCAATGACACATTAAAAATCTTGAAAGCAGTGAGAGAGAAACTTTAGGGGAATGACACTAGGGAAAACATAACTTGAATAGCAGCAGTGTTTGCCTCAGAAACCATAGAGGTGAGGAGAAAATGGCACACTCATTCTTTGTGGTTGAAAGAAAAGAATTATCAGGCTAGGATTCTGAAATCAGAAAAGAAATATTCTCCAAAAAGGATGGGAAAATTAAAAGCATTCTTATAGGAACTAAAGTTTTGAGATTTGTTGCCAGCAGACCCACCCTGTAAGAATGGTTAAAGGGAATACTAAATAGAAATAAAATAATAGCAGAAGAAATTTTGGAACATAGGAAGAAAGAAAGAAACAAAAGAGTAAACATAGGGATAAATCAAATAGCTTTTCCTTTTCCTCTTGAATTATTAAAATTAGGTTTAACAGCTGAAGCAAAAATTATAAACCTGTGTGACATGGTTCTCCTTGTATGAATTAAATATTTAAGATCATTATATGATAAATGGAGGGCAAAGGAAGGTACAGGCAAGTAAGTTTTCTATAGTTCACTTGAATTGGTAAAAATGTGACTCCAGTTGGTTATAATAAGTTATGTGTATATAATAGAATATTTACAGAACTAAAAATGTTATACATAGAGATACACCCAAGATCCTACACATAAATCAAAATGGAATTCTAGAAAATATCCACTCCCAGAAGACAGGAGAAAGAAAACAGTTAAAAAAGGGAGAGAAAGAACAAATGGAAAAACAATAAATGGAAGGCTTAGCCCTGACATAAGAATAACATTAAATTTAAATTGTCTAAATACACCAATTAAGAGAGATTGTCAGAGTGGATTAAAGAACGTGATCAAATTGTACGCTGTCTATAATAACTCACTGAAAATATAATTAAATAGGTAGGTTGAAAGTGAAAGGATGGAAAAGATATTCCACATAAACATTAATAAAAAAAAAAGAAGTGGCTCTATTAATAGCAGATAAGGTAGCCATCAGAATAAAGGAAATAACCAGGGACACAGAGGTGAATGATGATAAAAATGTCCATACATCAAGAAGTCATAGCACTCCTGATGTGTATGAACCAAACAGAACTGCATAAATATGTGAAACAAAACCTGGTATAACTGAAAGGAGAACTAAACAAATCTATAACTATAGCTCAAGACTTCAATATTCTTTTCTCAATAGTTGATTAAACAACTAGACAGAAAATCAACAACAACACTATCAACCAACAAGATATAATTGACATAAATAAAATACTTCAGCCCTAAACAACAGAATACATATTCCTTTTCAATGCACACAGAATATATACCGAGATAGACCATATCCTCAGCCATACATAAAGCTAATAAATTTAAAAGGAGCAAAATTGTACAGAGTGTATTCTTGGATCAGAGCGGAATCAAGCCAGAAATTGAAAATGGAAAGACAAAAGGTAAGTTCCCAAGCACTTGGAAAGTAAGTAAATACACTTCTAAATAATTCAGGAGGTCAAATAGGATATTTCAAGGGAAAGAAAAAAATACATTGAATTGAATGAAATTGCAAATATAACCTATCAAAATCTGTGGGACATAGATAGAGCCATAGTGAGATGGAAATTTGTAGCAATGAATGCTTACCTTAGAAAAGTCTAAAATAAAAAATCTAAGCTATTACTTTAAGAAGTAGAAACATAAGAGCAAAATAAACCCAAAGCAAGTAGAAAAAAAAGGAAGGAAATAATAAGGAAACAGAAACCAATGTAACTGAAACAGAAAAACAATGGAGAAAAATCAATGAAAAAAATCTATAAAATTGAATAGCCTATAACAAGAGTAACAAAGAAAAAAAGAAGGAAGGCATTAAATACCACATCAGGAATGAAACAGGACTATCACTATAGACTCTGCAGGCAATGAAAGGATAAGGAAATACCACAAAAAACTCTATGCACATAAATTTGACAACTTAGACAGTATGGACCAATTCCTCAAAAAGTACAAACTACAATAATTCACTTAATATGAAATAGATCATTTGAATAGTTCTATAACTCTTAAGAAATTTGAATTTATAATTTAAACTCTTGAAGAAGAAATCTCTAGGGCCAGATATTCTCACTGGAGAATTACACAACATGATTAAAAAAGGATTAACACCAGTTCTACACAATCTTTTCCAGAAAACCAAAGAAGAGAGAACACTTCCTGTTCGTTTCATGAGCCAAGTATTACCCTGAGACTAAAACTAGACAAAGACAGTAAGAAGAAGGAAAGAAAACTACCGACCAATATCCCCCACGAATATAAATCCTTAACAATTAGCAAATGGAGTTCAGCATTATATAAAAAAGAATTATATACCCTGACCAAGTGGAGTTAATTCCAGGGATTCAAGACTGGTTCAATATTCAAAGAGCAATCAGGGGAAGCCATATACTAACAGGCTAATGAAGAAAAATCACATGATCATATACATTTATGCAGAAAATGCATTTGACAAAATTCAAAACCTATTAAAGAGAAAAACCCTCAGAAAATATAGTATAAAGGAAGACTTCCTGGCCTTGATAAAGAACACGTATGAAAATATTTAGTTAATATTATACTTAATGGTGAAAGACTGAATGCTTTTCCCTGTGATTGGGAACAAGTCAAAGATGTCGACTGTCATTGCTGCCATTCAGCACAGTTCTAGAAGCTCTAGCCAGCACAGTGAGGTGGGGAAAGAATATAAAAGCATATAGACGGGAAAGCAAGAAATGAAACCATCTCTATTTGGGGAATGTACGAAAACAAAAACCAAGTAAACAAAAAATAACTCCTAGAGCTGTAAGTAAGGTCAGTGAGGTCATAGGTAACAAGATCAACATTCAAAAATCAATTCTACTTTAGTTAGTAAAAATGAACATGTTAAAATCATTAAACTTTTATAATCCCTAAACAGAAATGAAAGACCTAGATGTTAATAGCACAAAAGATATACCAGACTTGTATACTAAAAAAAATGAAAAACACTGATGACAGGAATCCAAGAAGATTTAAATAAACAGAGAAAAGTACATGGCTCAGAAGGCTCAACATTGTAAAGATGGTGATTTTCCCCTAATTGGTACACAAATTTAACACGGTTCTCATCAAAATTCCAAAAATACTTTCATTGATCTGGATGAGGTTATGCTAAAATTCATGTGGAAAGGCTAAGGAACCAGAAATAGCTAAAGCAATTTTGAAAATAAAAATAAAGTAGGAGGGAGGAATCCCTCCATCCAATTTCAAGACATATTCTACATCCACAGTTACCAAGATTGTAGAGCTCTGGCAAAGTGATAGACACATAGGTCAACAAAATAGGACAGAGAACCCAGAAATCTATCCACACAGGTAAGACCAACTGATTTTTGATCAAAGTACAAAAGTAACTCGACTACAAGGGAAGTTTTTAATTTTATATTTTACAAAAAGCCAAGAGATTTTTGCAAAAGAAGGACATTAGCAAACATGCAAGACCTCAAGAAATATAAAGTTATTTGTTTTCCTTAGGGAGGTGAGGTTGAGGCTGGGGGAAGACTTTATGTGAGAAAATCTAAGCAACTCAAAGATGAGACAGAATAAAGATCTCAGAAAGGGTAAACCCATGGTTAGAAAAATGTTATAGAACTATGTTAAATATGTAAGGCTAATCTGGAAATGATGTTTATAAAATAGAATATAAATGTTATAAATCTTGTCATTGTGAAAACAATTTTATCAGTAATATAAATAATGTATGAGTTGAAAGGAAATGCAAATTGGAATCGTTGGTCATTTATGGCACAAGTCAATAGATAATATAATCAGTTCAAAAATAAAAACGGGGGGTGCCTGGGTGGCTCAGTCATTAAGCGTCTGCCTTCGGCTCAGGTCATGAATCCCAGGGTCTCGGGATCGAGCCCCGCATCGGGCTCCCTGCTCCGCGGGAAGCCTGCTTCTCCCGCTCCCACTCCCCCTGCTTGTGCTCCCTCTCTTGCTGTGTCTCTCTCTGTCAAAAAAAAAAAAAATAATTAATTAAAAAATCTTAAAATAAAATAAAATAAAATACAAATGGGAAATAGAGGCTTCAATTTAGGCAAGTAATGGTAACAATGTAATAATTTGGAAATTTAATTGCGGAAAGGGGAAGCACCTTGACAAACTAAAGGAAAGACAGACAATACAGAAGATTTGGGACCCAAAAATGGCACTGTGAGTATAAACAGAGTGATTCTGGTTGGCAAAGTCCTAAGGCCCTCATCAGAAACAAGCATCAAACTACCATGGAGGTATTCTTCCAAAACCCAGGGTCTACGGAACTCCCATGGGAGGAGGTGAAGGATACGGCCTGCTGAAGGTACACCCAGAAAAACAAATTACGGATCAGATGAGGAAATAATTCAGACATCCACAAACCTGAAATAATATGACCATCTGGAAGAGACTACAGAATAAGGATGTTTAAAATGATTAGGGGATTAGAATAAATTCCAGAAACATAATGAAAGAATAAGATCCTTTTGAGGAAAAAATAGGCGAATCTGGAAATTGAACAGATTCTCTCTAGAAGAAAAAAGAAAGATTCAATAAACAGCTCGATGGAACAGCTCAACAGCACAAAAGACACAGTTAAATGGAGAATTCATAAATAAGAAGATATAGGTATATAGGGGATTGTAGGTTAAATTGGTAAGGGGCAATCTTCAAAAAGATAATAGTGGGAGGTGGTAGTTCTCAAACTGAAGAAATACTCTGGGGGACACCTGGGTGGCTCAGTCAGGTCGTGATCCCAGAATCCTGGGATCAAGTCCCGTATCGGGCTCCCTGCTCAGCCGGGAGCCTGCTTCTCCCTCTGCCTCTGCCGCTCCCCTTACTTGTGCTCTCTCTCTCTCTCTCTCCCTCTGTCAAATAAATAAACAAAATCTTAAAAAACATACTCTGGAACGCAGGAAAATTTAAGCAACAAAACAAAGTCCATAATTATACATATCAGGATGAACATCCATAAAGAAAAAAAAAAGGGTGAATCAGAGAAATCAGGAAAGAAAAAACAGATTATCCTTAAATGAATGACATTTAGAGCAACAGAGTTCCCATTAAAACACAAACAAATAAATAGGGGGAACCAGGTAAAGGGAACTCTCTGTGATGTCCTGGCAACTTTCCTATAAACCTAAAACTAAAAAATAAAAAAAAAAAACCTAAAACTAAAAAACCTAAAAACCTAAAAAGTTAATTTTAAAAAGCTTAAAAAGTAATAGAAATGTTACACCTAGCCAGAAAAACAAAACAAAACAATGAATTAATGTCTTGAAAATGCTGAGGGAAAACAAACCCCAAGTTGCAATTACATACTAAAACAAACAAACACAACTTAATTTTTTGTGAATGAGGGTAAAATAAATACACTTTCCCAGACATGGACCATCACTGAAAGAACCCCTACTGTGTATCCTTCTGTAAGAAGGAAACTGAGTTCATAAGGAAGAGATAAGATCTCGAAAATAATTTTGTAGAAAAAAATTCCTAAACACGGGATAATATGAAAAATATACTCCTAGAGTCTGACTGTGGTTGCACTTGGACAGTGAGAATAGAGTGACTTAAATTAATCAGTGGCCAAGAGAATGTGGGCAGATGTGACGTTTGACACTTCCCAGCCTGTCCTTGGGAGTGCCCTGAGTGAGCGATCCTCCATGATTCTATGTTTTCGAATATTATATTATATAGAAAGATGCCATAAAATGATTATTTTAGTGAGAAAAAATGATACTAAAATGCTTTTAAAACAAAAAATAGAAGAAAGCCTGAGGGTGGAGAAGGGGAAAATGTAAAGAAAAAAACAGGAAAGAAACTACATCAGAAAATAATGATGTACTACCATATGTTGGCTAATTGAATTTAAATAAAAAATTAATGAAAAAAAGGAAAGTAAAGAGAAAAAGAACAAGGGGAGGAAGGGAGGGAGGTGGGAAGGGGATGGATAGAGAAGATAAACTGTTGGTGGCAGGTGTCCCTGGCAAGGTCCTGCCACCACTCAGTCCATTATCTTACTTCCTTTGAATAGAATTGCTCACGTCGAGTAAAATGCAGTAAAACTGTCCTGGACACTCCTGTCTATCTAGCCCATCTTGAAGGCAAAGCTTGCATCCCACCTCTTCTTTGAAATCTTGGCCAAGAGCAGTGGCCTCTCTCCTTTCTTTCACTGGTTCAAGCACGTAGTGGGACGGCTCTCTCTGGCATGTGTTACTGTCTAACATTACTGTCAGTGTTACTAAGCGATTCTATGTATGTCGACCTTTGGTTAGACTACCAGTTGCACTGCTCTATGCCCAGGGCAGTGAGGAATACATCGGTGCCAGACTGGCCCCATCTCCTTAGCTGTTTGCTTGTTCCAGGCAATTTCCCACCCTCATAAAGAGCTTCACCCTAATGTTAGCCCAGCACACCAGAATAGTAAACAGAGCCCGGATGTCCAGGGAGAACCTTCGAAGGACAATGTTCTATGTGGCAGAGAGCAGGCTTTTGTTTCTAAAATGAAGCTGGAGTTGCTCTCTCTGCAGCTTACAGATTCAGCTGCTTAGCTCCTTCACTCTTTCTCTTATTTTCCAAAACCGATGAATTCAGTAAGAAGGAATCACCATATACAACTTACATTAAATATAAATAAAAGGAACTTTTTGCAGGAATCAGACTGTGTTTCCAGCTCCTTAATACCCAGATGTGGGAAGTACATGGAGTTAACATCTAAAAAGTGGTTTTATTTCTTCCTTTTCACCTGGATGCTTTGAGAGCTTGGAGACACACATTCAAATGTCACTTTGGATGGTGTTGGAGAATCGTGTGGTACAGTAGGAAAAATGCAAATCAGGAACAAAACATAAACTTTGGAGTCAGACAAGTCATTGAAGGTTTGATTCCTGGCTCCAAAGACCAAGTGAGAAATGGGAAACTTACTTTCTCTGAGCTGCACTGTCTTCACCCATAAAATGGGCATCCTATTAGCTTTCTTCTTGAAATGACATAAAGGGAAGCAAATTTCACAGCACAAAACCTTGACTGAATTTTTATTTCTCTTCCTGCTCCATGGCGTTTGCAGACAAGGCATGAAAATATTTTTATACTGGCAACTTCATCATCTTCATCCTCACATATAAACCCAATAAATTCGGCTTGCAAACAGTTTTTAAGCAAAGCCATTAAGAGGTCTCTATCCCTCGCAATTCTTCCAAGCCACCCCAGTACAGCAATTTGCAAATTTATGATGTGCTAGATAGAATTTCTTTGTTTTGATTTTGCATTTGCATATTTATTGAGATATGACGATCTTAATTAGTTCTGCCTTTTTTGTTTTGTTTGTTTTCTTGGTTGGGAAAAGACAGCTTTCCGAATTCCCTTGGTGGATGCCTCCCAGGGG
Source organism: Callorhinus ursinus (assembly GCF_003265705.2). NCBI lineage: Eukaryota > Metazoa > Chordata > Mammalia > Carnivora > Otariidae > Callorhinus > Callorhinus ursinus. The sequence goes on from NW_027397107.1 coordinate 8,561,680, forward strand.
AGTATTTGGACATGCTGTTCACACCGTGATTTTCATCCTGAACCCTCTATTTATTTCCTGCAGGAGCGGAGCTGTGTGAATTCTATGCCCCATCCGAGAGGCACCAGCAGCCCAGTAGATAACACATAAACACGTAAAGACATACAGATTATGCCCATTACGAATATCTCACCATCCATCGTCACCCAGAACAATCATGATTCCCTAGAGTTTCCCATTGGCCAAGTTCTTCGCGCCATCACGAAGTCTGTCACTGATTCAACACTTTCACGAGGAAGGATATAATTTATTATTTCCCCGGGATTTTGGGCTTTTTGTTTTGTTTTGTTTTATTTATGAAAATAACCCCAGTAATGGAGAATTTCTTGTATACAGAGAAAAGCACCAGGCACCATTGGTAAAGGGGGGGGGGGGGAGAAATAACACTGCTAATCACCTACTGTATGCCAGATGCTTTACGTTTGCTTCATTTCATTCAAAATGCAAACCAATATACATCTCTATGGGGTGATATTATGATCTTATACTTGGGAAAAGAGAGATCTTGGGTATTTAGAAAATGTTCTCAATATCCTAAAGCTACACACGGCATAGAAGATGTATGACAATCAGAATAAGACCAAGGGTTTCTGTGTCCATCAATTCAACCAACAAATATTGATGTATAAAATCTGCTTTGCCTGAGGAAGAAAGGGGAGGAGATGTTAATTCAGCCAAAATCAAAGTCATGGGCTCTGTCCAGTGGTCTAGAGGTCTAGAAAAAGCCCAACAACATTCTCGCCAAAAAGTCATGGCAGTAAATGTCCTCCTCCTCCTTCTTCTTCTTCTTCTTTTTTTTTTAAGATTTATTTATTTATTTCAGAAAGAGAAAGCACGAGCCAGGGGAGGGGCAGAGAGAGAAGGGGAGAGAGAATCTCAAGCAGATTCCATGCTGAGTGTGGAGCCTGATGCGGGGCTCGATCTCACGACCCTGAGATCATGACCTGAGCCGAAATCAAGAGGAGGATATTCAACCGACTGAGCCGCCCAGGCGCCCCTAAATGTCCTGCTTCTTAATGAACAAGTGAATCCATGTGGGGGATACGGTCCAAATTCTTAACAAAAATAGAAATACAGTATAAAAAAGGATGAGAGTGGGTTAGTGAGAAAAGAAAAGCAGAGACAGAGAGAGAGACAGAGAGAGAGAGAGACAGAGAGAGATGGAGATGGTGTGTGAGGTGTTTAGGAAACCAGTCTGTCAGCAAGAGCTTTACTTCTACGATATGTGACTTGACCTAAAGTGGCCTGGGGGAGTGGGGGATATGTAAGATGCTGGTTCACTGTGGAGGATAATCAAGAGCCAAAAAAAATTGTCTGACAGAAGATTTTTGAGGGATCCACTGAGGTTTCAGACATGCACTTTAAATTATTCATCTAGAATAGTCAATGAAGTACCACTGAGCCAAATCATATTCTTTTGCTCAGTCTTTAGCTTTAGACATTCACCTGGTGGT
>NW_027397107.1:8563272-8602053 GCF_003265705.2 Callorhinus ursinus
AAAAAAAAACTAATGATGTAATGTATGGTGATTAACATAACATAATAATAAAAAAAATAAACAAAATAAATTAAATTAGAAAAAGAAATGAATGATGATGGTATTCCTCAGGCTCTCTCGTTGCAGTGTTCAAAAGATACCCACTCCCCTACCGGCCTTCCACCATTCTCACTGTGTTTTCTCATTGAACAGTTCCAAATACATCCTACTGAATATTTGCAGGTAACTGCTAAAGAGCCACAACAGAATGGGGCAAACTGAAGTATTTTGCCATTTGCAACATTCCCTTGAGCAGTGGGACACGCACTGCAATGTAAGTTTCAATGGATCCAAACAAAACCCCCCAAAAAACACTCTACAGTGGCACCAAACAAGCAAACTGTGGTTGTGTCTCACTCAGTTACACTGTGTAACATTCATCATTTCAAAACCTTGCAAAAGACCATTTTCTCATTGTCTGGATAACAGAATATCTGAGAGAAGTACACATTTGCTGAAACTACTTAGATTTCTGTGTAATTTTTGGTCCAACTTTTCTCTGCTAAGAGGTATCGTCATTCCACTGTTGTTAGGAAGACTTTCCTTTTCTTATGTGCTTCAAAACCACCAAGAAATAAACCTGGTTACCAGAAATAAAAGAAACAACATTTCAAGGATACATTATGCGAAGGGAAAGGTCAGGGGTGATTTCTCAGCAAAAACAAATCAAATTAAGAAATTTAAGAATGCAGACATAGGTTTTGATCCTTTGAAAAGTTAAAGGGTAATCTGTGCATTGATGTTCTGACTCACAATTTTATTGGCATATCTCAAGTGCCACTCTGCACTTATTTGCTATAGAACTCTTAATGTTATAAATGTTTCTATATCGTTGGTCTCACAGTGGAAGCGAACGCCATCCATCGCTCTCAGCCAATGAAAGCAGCAAGCCATCCTGCCCTTCCCTTCTTTCAGAAAGTGCTCATTTTTAAACTCCTCCACATTTTTCTCTTTCTGACATGATTTTATGTTCTGGTGAACAGTTTTGACTCATAATGGCTCACAGAAGACATGCAAATAATAGTGCTGGTGGTACAGACAGTGAATACTAGTTTTAAACCAGTTTGAGGCCATGAACACATTTAAGGAAATTAAGGGTAAGAAAGCAGATGGTAATGTCCAAGGCCAGTTGATGTCTCCACGGAGGTCACTGAAGGAAATCCTGTTTTTACTGGGGTTTAGAATCACCCGCTTTCTTCTGTCCCCAGAAAACTCCATTTTGTATTTGGATCTTCATTGGTTTACCATATTCTTTCCTCAAATTGTGGACACCTACAAGCCTAGATATAATTCTGGCTGAGGTGACTTCTGATACAAGACACAGGCATGTGGCTGGTTAGCATGGTTGGTAATGAGAATCACCCTCTGATAAAGTCTGAGGTGACAAAATGGGCCATGGTTCATGTTGCTCCTTTCCCCTTGCTGGTCCCAGGACTGACGTTTATGTACTCCTTGAGCCCAAAGAAAAAGAATCCAGCTTTCCGAAACCTTGAGACTCTCACAAGGATGCACCCTCTTCTTCCTGTCCTTGGAATGTACAGGTGGCAGGAGTGGTGAGAGACTGTAACCTAAACTCCTCATCTTTGTTACATTTCCTCCCTGCTCTTCCCCAGAGGGTTGAGAGTAACCGATGGGAAATTAACAATCTGCCGGGGTTTATGCACATCACTGTGAATCTATGCTTCTGTGCCTGAGATCCCTTTATCCGGGGGCAGGGGGACATGTTTTCTTTTGTGTTTGTTCGTTTGTCTTTTTTTATTCCCCCAATCATACTAACGTAATTGGAGATTTGTGGAAGTCCACTGATATTATAAAGAGCTTCATAAACCCCACTATATCCTGTGAGATACCTAACTCCAAACTGTGTCATCTGTAGCTAGAAGAATCTGTGGTGGGTGTTGGAAAAAAATGTCAGGGAATTATAAGTAAAGGAAACAGACGTCCTAAAGTACAACATCAGAAACTCCTCTCCAAAGGGACGATGTCATAGGACTTGTAGATTTGACTCAGGTGGTATTCCCGTTTCCACAAACACCTTCTCCCCTCTCAAGTCAGAATACCTGTACATATGAGAAACCGAAAGCCTCATGGGAGAGCTCAGCAGGACACAGCTTGAGGGAGAAGCTTAAGCAAAACTGGAGGAATGAGTCTGAGTGAACAAAAGCCCTAGTGAGTGTGCAGTTTGAGCTCAGGCAGGTGGCTTTAAGTGATTAGGGAGGCGAGGGTAAAGAAGGTGTTTCAGTAATACTACAATATATAAATGTATCAAATTCACATGCTGTACACCTTACATTTACAGGATGTTATATGCCAAGTATATTTCAACAGAAGAACCTGAGATTTATGGTTCAAATGATGGAAAAGTTTTAAAGTAAGAACCAAGATAAATAGACAGATGATAGATAGATACAAACATATGTATCTTTCCATATACATATCACATTATTTCTATTTATTTTAGTAAATGACTTTTATGAAGCTGTCTTTATATAAACAGTTAAATGTTTTTACTTAGTATCAATACCTTAAACACATATTATAAGCAAAGACCTTTCACAGTGGGCACTTTGTGAGCTCTCAGAAAACCTTGGTTGCTTTCTCTACCCCTTAAGTTAATAGAGTTTGGGTTTATATCAATACTTCTATTACAGAGACTTGATATTACAAACCTGGGAGAAAAAGGAGCTCCTGCAATCTGATCTCTACTTATTTCTTTATCTCACTTTTCAAACTATATTCCCCCACATAATCCCTCCATTAAAGTTGGTCTCCCGCCTCTCCTCAAATCCGTGTGGGGTTTCGCTGTTTCTCTGACTTGGCTTAAGGGGACTCTACCTGCAATGCTATCCTTCTCACCACTAGCAATGAAAACCCTCATATGTCTGAAGATCAAGCCCAAATGTTATTTACCTGATAAAGAGCCCATGATTCCATGGGCTAGAAATAATTACTCATTTGACTTTAGTGCACTTATTCACTGCACTTGCCCTTGGAGGTCAAAGATGTGTTTCAGATTAATGTGTAACTTTCCTAGTTCTTCCTCCTTGCCTTATATACAGAAAATGCTCAAAATAAATACCAATTATGGAATGGCAGAAAAAAAAAAAGACCCTTTCCTAATACAAGAAAAATCCACTCCACCCCCAGATGAGGGATAGTCCTATGTCTCTCGTGATTCCTACTGGCCAGCCACAGAAATTGAAGAGGAGGGGTGTGTAAGAGAATTCATAATTTAAATCTTGAAACTGCATAACTGGCAGTGCTAGAATGGGCCCCTTTACAAGATCATTTGCTAAAATTTAATGTAATTGGTGTTTTTACAGGAGATAACGGTTGGCTTGCCGTAGGCAAATATTTGTGTTCTCTGCCCTAGGAATGGAAGGACTGGAATCAGGTGCTTCCAGTTAAAATGAAAAAGGCAGACATGGATAGAAGTTCAAAATTTGCAGGATGGGGTTTGGAAGGTGGAGAGTCTCCATGGAAAAACAAAATCGGCACTGCTATTTAGAGGCTCTATTTTGTTATCTTGGGAGCTGTCTCCCAAATTCTATGTTTCTATCAGGCTCTCAGGTTTCAGATAAAAGGATTTTGTGTTGCTATTGTTACAGCCTAAAAGAATTCTTTACACAGGTCTTTTTGTTGTAAGAACACAATCAAATCTCCCTGCCTTCTGAAACACCCAGGGATTCCAAGGAGTTTACAGAGCAATGAATTCTGACCTCAGTTGTAGGAAAAACAACAACAACAACAACAACAAAAAACCACGGAGAGCTATTGGTTTCTGAATAGAGCCATATATGCTACCACCTACCATCAGGCCTGGGGTGAAAACCACCATTTTGTGGATGCCTGATTCTATTTTGGTTAAAAGTAATCCATTTACAGTTATCTGTAAGTTATCACTGTGACCACACATCTCTTTCCTGATAATGAAGTTACCGGACAGGCGGAGTGGTCGTGGATACCAATACCATACCATCCGTGGGAGGAATCACAGGGTAAGTGGGCCAAGAATGAAGTCGATATGTTATCAGATATTATATGATGCTGGTTATTTATCTTGTCGATTTGTAAAAAGGATTGCCACTCTCTACATCACAGAAATGTTAAAAGATGTGAATTGTTTCCAATAGACTCCCCTGTTGTACTAGCAGACTGCTGAGGAGTCAAGTGTTTTCACAAGATGTGAGAGAAAGTTGTCAGTACCTTCAGAGGGAGTTGCCCTAACCCTAACAAGTCAATTCTGATTTATGCCACATGTAATTCTAAGGGAATTTAACTAATAGGGTGTTAACTGATAGAATCACTTTTACTCTAAACTGTTGACCTTCAAGGGAGTATTTGGATTTGAGCAGTTAGCTAGGCACAGCTTGAATGGGGTTAATGAAAAAAAGGTATAATTTTAAGTGAGAAATACGGCCTATTTTGGAATATATCAAATGATTAATTCATTAGAAGACAGCCTCTGATGATCGTAACCATGATGGGGCAAAGGAGACGGTGAGGGTCCTGTCAGAAGCAAGCCAGCAAGTTTGTTACAAGGAGTCACAAAATAAAATCGCTGTAGAAGGGGCTGTGATAAATTGTTATAAACATCATAATAAAATGCATTATGCAATCTATTACAATAAAATTTAATTTGATGTATAATATGTCATAGCAATTTGGCCTAAGAGAGGAGTAAATAAATAGCCCTTAACAAAGTCATGATACTATAGCAACAGAATTGTAACAGAGGGCAGAAACACATGTGTAAAGTTATTTCACACATTATATATAAACTACGTTTTATTATTATTATCATACCTTTTGTTCAAAAGCCTCTTTAATATAAGTGAAAATAGCACTATTACATAGATGTTTTACCTTCATCTGGTAGCATGTCATATCAGGTAGAATTTTTACTTTCTAATTACTGATGAACGTAGCAATAATGATAAGAACACAATGAAGCACATCTACTGTACTCGACTCGACAGCTAGATATCTAGTATCTTAGAGTTACTAATTTAATCCATTCATTCATGCAATAAGCATTTATTGCTTGTCTAGCGATTTTCTTTTATTCATGTCTGTATTCATTAATTTAGGGGGAAAAAAGGGAAGGGAACAAGCTTTAATCCAGCTCCTGGATACTGGGGGCTATTGCTCGGAAAGTGAATACTGAAGAGCCCAGGAGTGGAGTTGGGGGGAAGGGTGGCAGGGTCTGAGGTACTCAGAGGTCAGCTACGGTGTTGTTCAGTGAATGTTCTAGGGCACCCTGGGAGCTCAGTGTGTGGAACAAGTTAAGTCTGTCAGAGGGAGGCATGAGAGCTTTCTCTTGGGGCAGAACACGTGAGTTCCATCCAGGCAAAGGGAGAATAGGACCTCCCAGGGTGAAGAATAACACGTATACAGTCCAAGTATCATGATTCACAGCGATCCGAAACCTTTCAGGGTGTTGGAAGCATAAGCTTCTTGTGGTTAGTGGGGGCACAAGAAGCTGGGGGTCTAAGGGCAGAAGCTAAGGGGCTGGTTAGCCAAGGAAAAGACTTAATTTTATAGGTCATCTTATTTTGTATTTATAAAGAAAATGCTGGAACACACTCTTTATCCCATTAGCATTAGACATAATTATTTAAATATAACTTGTTAGAGATTAGCTGTTTAATTTAAAAAACATAATTAATTGGAGCAATGTATTAAATAATAATATTTGACATCATTAATGAGGGTATAATTATATGTGCTATTTAAAAACTTAGTGCAATACCAGTATTTTCTCATAAAAATGAAGCAAAAATTATTATCCACAAAGCAACTTAGCAACTTGACTAAGTTCATTTTGGAATTCACATCCCTGGCAATAATCACTCAAATTTAGAAAAATCTATCTAAAATTTCTCCACAAGTCACATAAGTATAAGAAAAATGTAGTAATATTTTCATAAGGAATAGGTTAATGAAAAAAAAAAGGAGGGGTAAGGCTCCCATTAAGTACATGTGAATTTATAGAATGGTCTCTCCCTCCTCTCAGACTTCGGGGGACTTGGAGAAACTGCCCCCAGAGATTTGCCATTTATTTTATTTTTTTAAAAGATTTTATTTATTCATTTGAAAGAGAGAGACAGACAGAGACAGAGACAGCACAAGCAGAGGGAGAGGGAGAAGTAGACTCCCCGCAGGGCTGGGAACCTGACATGGGGCTTGATCGCAGGACCTGGAGATCATTACCCGAGCCGAAGGCAGACGCTTAGTCATCTGAGCCACCCAGGTGCCCCTAAGATTTGCCATTTAGCTGTAGAAGTATCACAACGGACCAAGAGAAGTCTGATCCTAATAGACCTGACCTTGCATTGATCTAGAAGGGCAATGGTAGCCCAACTTCTAAGAGGACTTACTAGGTGCTACTCATCATATTTAACACTTTTTATACACCATTCATTTAATTTTCAGAAAAGCCCAATGAGTTAAGTGCTATTTATATGCCTAATTCTTATATAAAAAAAATGAAGCTCAAAATGGTTAGGGGACTTGCCCAAGGTCATTCAGCTAAAATTCGTAGCATCAGGACTGGCACTGAGGTTGTGACAATTCCATAGTGAGAGAAATCATGTACTGACTTCAGAAAGGATACAGTTCGATTGATAATACAGGGAGGCATTGACATATTTTATTACTTGATTTGAACATTGCATTTTAATGATATATATCTTCTCTTTGCTGTCCGTCTTCTAGCAAATAGCATCTATGGGAAATAAGGTTCTGGAATACCACTCTGGTGTATTTGTAATGTATGTAATTCTGAGTAAGTGACCAGGAAACGGAGTACAGCGATGTCCCCGCAAAAAACTGTTGTCATCAGATGTCACCAAAGACTTGCAAGCAACACGCTGGTATCTAGTTGAACTCTATTAAAGGGTACCTTTTGAGGGCCTTGGCCAGGTGAGTAGCATGGAGAAGGGGAACTGAAACTGGAAGAGAAGTTGGAATGTTCTTGCAGTGATACTGGCAAGAAAGAATGACTGTCTTCAGAAAAGCATGGACCAAAGAAGAGGCTGATAGGCTCCCGAATCATCTGCAAACCAAAGTAACAGATAACCAGGTGGACAGGTGGAGGGAGAAAGGGAGAATCATCAGGACGACGCTGAGACTTTCAGGAAAAGAAACTGAGAGCATTTCTACGAGGTAAGGTTTCTTCCAACTTGAAGAATTATTTTTAAAAACATTTTCTTGTTATTTCTATAGGAGTTATTCTCTATTTCATGTTGGATTCCATGCTAATTTGAGAAATATATTTCTGTTTTAAAAAACAAACATGCAAAAAAGGGAGAAAAAAAAAAAGGCAATGAAACCCAGACTCCCAAAGCTGCAAAACTGAACTTAGCACTTCTGATGAGAAAGAAGTAAAATGAGTCTGCCTGCCATGCCTGCTCCGCATCCCCCATTCTCATCAGTATGATGTGGAGTTTTTCCACTCGGCACATGTGTGATCAGTACCTACCAGGAGCCAGGCTCAGAGCCAGCTGCTGGGCGTGGGGTAAAGAATGCAGTCTCAAAAAAAAAAAAAAAAAAAAAAAAAAAAAAAAAAAAATGCCGTCTCTCCCCTGCTCTGCCCTGCCTAGTAGGGGAGGTGGTCAGTGTGATGTGCATTTGCAATGGAAAAGATGCATGCTGTTCAGGCAATGGGGGCGGGGCGGGGGTGGTGGTGGAGGCTGGAGCGCTAATGAGGATCTTAGCTGATCTAGTGTGTGTCAGTGCCCCCTATACACACACATACACACACGCATATATATGCATGCACTTGCACACATGTACACACTTAATACATGCATACGAATTCATACATGCACACATACTCACATCCATGTACCTATGTACCTGCACACATGTACACAATACATGCATGCAAATTCATACATGCACACATGCTCATCCATTTACCCATGTACCTGCACACATGTACACACACACACGCACATTTGCACAAACATGCTCACACACTCCTACCTATATTCATACCCACTTATTCACATGCACATTTGCACCCACTCATGTTCACACACACTTACCTCTGCACCCACATATGCACACAAGATTCACACACGTTCATGTTCACACACTCATGCCTACACCCACATATACAGACTTGCACACACACCTGCCCACAATTCAAATTTATACCCACCCACACACATGCACATATCCTGCCACACGCATACCACAACTGTGCACACAGAAACACACACGGCCATTACCACTCCCAGGGTATTCTGAACAGGAACATCCTCATTACTGTTCAGATTCAAAGAACATTTTTTCCTCTTCTCAGCCATCCTTGGCTCTCCTGACACATAAAATTGCTTCTAAATTTCTCCATCCTCTGATTCCATGCCTGGAATGTTTACAACTTTGCTTCCCCATTTCGTTTCTTCTTATGTCCTGATAATTATATTAAAGATTCTGAATAACACCTCCCATGGATAGCAGTTCCAGGAAAAGCTGTCTTCAACTTTAAGGCTATGGGTCCTATGAATGGGCTGATTTCCTACTTTTTATTATTGATAGAATTCTAGAATCTGCTTTCATACTTCCTTTCAGTGAAGGAAAGCCTTCAGTGGTACCTAAAGCTGAGATTCAGCAAACTTTAAGATTCCATGGTCTGTTGTTACTGGAAAAAAAAAATAAGAAAAATACAGATTTCCAAAGTCTGCTTCTGAGTTTCTTCTCTGATAGGCCTTCTCACTGAAGGAGGGGCTGATTACTGCCAGGGCCAAGAGAAATATGGTGCTTTGCTTTCCCTTCTAAAATCCCCCTGCCCTGTTTGCTTTCCATCGCCTACCCCAGATTTTTCCCAAGTAAACCAGAGCTCCTCCCTCTCTGTGGTAGGATGACAGCATGGGGCTCAAGGATCATCTTCTAACTTCCACCAAAGTGGTAAAAAGTGACACGCTGCTGCCCAGAGTGGTCCCTAGGGCCACCTTTGACAAATACCCCCAAAACACATGGCAGAACCAAATCAAGAGCAGCTTCACAGTCATCCCTGGCAGGGCTGAGAGACACTCTATCTGCCTCCTCAGAAGAGTTTTCTGGAATATAAAGCCAAAGGAAAGGGGTAATTTATCGTGCGGATTGCGTATTAATTAGTTTTCCGGAGTTCCTTCGGTAATTATAATCTGTAGCATTTGTAATTGATTTGGCTAGATTAAAAATGGATGTTTTGGTATATCAGTGAAATTAGCAAGGAGCCAAGAAGAAGTGGGAGGAGGAAATGTCTCACCTATGAGATGAGGAGCAAGTTGGCCTTAGGCCAAGCTCCAGATGATACCTTCTCTGGAGCCAAAATTACAGCAGACATCCAAGACTGCACACTCAGCAGATGAGGTCTTTCCCCAGAAAAGACTATATGGGGTAGGTGACCAGATGTCTCCAGAGCAGCTCTGTAACAACTGGAGGGGTGCTTTCCCCAGGGGTTTGGAAAGTCAGACACCTCCCTCAGCTTCACCTTGATAGTGGTCAGGCCAACAAAATGGGCATGATTGAATATCAATCATTCTGCAAAACCAAGGAGGGAGCCCTTCTCCTGGAAGGGAGGAGGAGCCAGGGCAGGAGGAAGAAGGTGGGGATGCAGAGAGGAAGCTGCCTCCTGCAGGACACACTCTGGGGCTGAATGCCTCCCTCCTGAGCCCTGCGGATGGCTTCCGGGCCTCTGGGACCCTCCCAGAAAGACTCTTGTTCCCTGTCTTGTCTTAGCCAAGCTCCTGCGGGGGGTCCTTCGTTCACCTATCATGAACAGTCATGCTGTTGTGAACCGGAGCTGCATACGCCTCTTCGGGCAGGGGCTGGGACTCCGAGTGTCCCATCCCAGAGGCTGCACCCTCACCCCTGATGCTGACAAGTCCAAACACAGAGGTGATGAGGTGCTCCTGAAAGACAGCTGCTGTGGAGGTTGTGGGTGGAAGACCAGGTATAGAGATTCAGGAAAAGAATGATTGAGCTATCTCAATTTCATGGGTGTATTAGAGCTAAGACCTATGGAGCACTTGCTATGTATAAAGCACTTCAGGAGGGCGCCTAGGTGGCTCAGTTGGTTAAAGGTCTGCTTTCGGCTCAGGCCATGATCCCAGGCCCTTCATCGGGCTCCCTGCTCAGCAGGGAGTCTGCTTCTCCCTCTCCCTCTGTTTGCCGCTCCCCCTGCTTATGCTCTCTCTAATAAATAAATAAAATCTTAAAAAAAAAAAAAGCACTGCAGGAAAGCTTAGAAACTCTCAACCACAGAGCTTTAGGCAAGTCTAGTAGTGGGCAGGTCTGAGGTGGGGAGGATTACATTACAATATGGTGAGCAAGTGCTTTAGAAGAGATACAGATAAAAGACACTGAGGACATAGAAGAGGAAATCAAAGGGAGGAGTACAGAAGGGAGATCAAAAGATAAGGGAGGGAAAGAGAAGTGGAGAGAGACACCAGCACTGGGCCATGAGCAAGAGGCCCAACAAAAAGGAGGGAAGTCCTCATGGAGAAAAAGAATGCTTTCCTCTAGAACAGACTTCTGCAAACTATAGCCCACTGCCTGCTTTTGTAAATAAAGTTTTATTGGGACACAGGCATGCCTGTTCATTCACATATTGTCTGTGGTTGTTTGTGTCCTACAACAGCAGAGCTGAATAGTTGCAAGAGAGAAATATGCAAAGCCAGAAATATTTACCGACTCTTGACAGAAGAAGTTGGCTAAGCCCTGTTCTAGAATAAAACCCTAATCACATAAGCCTACTCTACAAACAAGAGCAGTGTTCATCTTTCTCCAGGATCTAATGACGGGGGTCTGCTTTCGAGCTCCAAGTAGAAATCAGCTCTGCTGGGGGATATGTTCTGCTCCAGGAGACAGAGAGCTTACATTCACCAGTGTTATTTATGTTCCCCCTCTCCCCCAGTCAGCATGGAATGGGGAGGAAGTAGGTCTTGCCATGATGGAGATGAAATACAGATGGGGGTGCCTGGCTGGCTCAGTCAGAAAAGCATGAGACTCTTGATCTCCACATTGTAAGTTCGAGCCCCATGATGGGTGTATAGATTACTTAAAAATAAAATCTTTACGGGTGCCTGGGTGGCTCAGTCAGTTAAAGGTCTGCCTTTGGCTCAGGTTATGATCCCAGGGTACTGGGATGGAGCCCTGCATTAGGCTCTGCTCAGCAGGGAGTCTGCTTCTGCCCTCTCCCTCTATCTGCCATTCCCTGGCTTGTGCTCTCTCTCTCTCTGTCAAACAAATAAAAACTAAAATCTTAAAAAAAAATCTTAATAAAATAAAATAAAATACAGATGTATGTTGTCAGAAATTTCACCATCATTAGTTTTGATCCTGGGGAGAAAGGAAGAATGTGAGAAGAGAGAAGCAGGTCAGTAAGCATACTGCATGTGATGGAGGAGGGGGTGGTATCCTGGAAAGAATAGTGTTTAATCCAAAACAATGGCCGGAAAAATGTTGCTAAACTATGGAGCAACACGTGGTCCCCAGGTCTCTTTGCCGGGTATACTTCTGAGAGCTGACAATTACAGAATGTAGATAAATGCTTACTATCCTCAGGATTCAGAGTGTTAGGCTGCCAGTAAGGATGGCAAATGTCTAATTGAACTTGGAAATGCCCAGACTGGAGTTTTCCTCCTATGGGTGGGGCTCATGCCTCTTCAATTTCTACTTGTCCCTCCCCCTATGCTCATAGGAAGGATAGCTTCCAAGCATCTTTTGACAAGAAGGTCTATCTTCAGTGGTCACTGGTTTCCTCCCCCTCTCGAAGAACACTACCTAATTTTCTTACAGAAGAGATGGTTTTCTGCCCAATCTCTTCTTCACAGAAGAGCACACCAGCCAGGTCTGGGGACATACTTTTTAGCAATCCGTTTGGTTAAGTATAAACCCCTTTTATGCTATCTACTTAGAGAATAGCTGGGCACCTGCCACCTTCTTTCCATCCAGGGGTTGTAACTCAGGTGTCCTTAGCTAGTCCACTGTTGAGTGGAAACTAGGATGACTGAAGCTCACTAAGCTAGCCGAGCCTTCAGTAAACACAGGGAGGATGGGATGGGCATTGGTTATGCGTTTTTTATACATTTGAACAGATAGAAGTTTGAGATTTGGTAGATGACCCACGTACCCTGTATCATAGGAACTTGGGAAGATTTTCCTAAGCCCAGTGAGTGAGATAAGTGGGGAGAATTAGTCCATGAATGCTCCTTCATAGCCAAGGAATAGAAAATTAATATTAAAAATGACAAGAAACAGGGGTGCCTGGGTGGCTCGGTTGTTAAGTGTCTGCCTTCAGCTCAGGTCATGATCCCAGGGTCCTGGGATCGAGCCCCACATCGGGCTCCCTGCTCCGCGGGGCGCCTGCTTCTCCCTCTCCCACTCGCCCTGCTTGTGTTCCCTCTCTTGCTGTGTCTCTCTCTGTCAAATAAATACAATCTTTAAAAAAAATGACAATAAACATTGTATCGCTCTTGGGATTGTTACCATTGTGCCAGGCACTAGACCAAAGGATTAGCCTGCAGCTACTCACTCAAACCTTTCAACAACCCTAGAGGTAGGTTCCCTTATTCCATTTATAAAGGAGGAAATCAAGGCTCAGGGAGCCCAAAGCATATAGTCGGTTGGTCAGCTGCACACTTAATCTCTCCCTGACCCAGAACCAGTGGCAACTACTCCCAGCAGGGACTCTCCCACAAGAAAGGAGGATCTGGGAAAAGTCAGTTTTCTTTCATCCAGAGCACCCAACCTGAACATTGCTCTGGGAGCCTACAGTAACATCACCTCCAGACTCCTGACTACCCCTGGCTTCTAAGACCCACCTGCCTCCTTGTTGGGCCTGGAGTCCTGCCTTGAACCATGGATCAGGTTCCTAGGACATGTCCCCCATGGTGCCTTCCCTTGTGGTTGAGCCATGCCTCCCTCATTGTTCCCTTCTGCTTACATGGGCCTCCTGGTGGTGTGACTTGAATCCAAGATGGCAGCTCCCTAGAAAATGAATCTGAATGTTCCATCTTTCATGGTTTTGAGTGTAAATGCTGGCCTGGATCAAACTAGAGTTGGTTATATTCTCTTTTACACTTGGTGACAGAAGGGGCCCCGGTACTTATGGTAAATAAAATCCTATATTCTGTCTAACAAAGCTGCTAAGATGATTCAGGAGTCAAGGGACCACTTGGTTTCTTTCTTTATAAACTGCCTCATGGTCCACACGAATTCCCTGCTGGTGGAGGTTGAGCGATGGGCAGGAAGTCAAGTCTCATACTGAGGTAAGGTGATATTTCAGCCTGGATCCTCCAGCCTAGATTTTCCTGATCTCTGCCCCATTCTTAATGGTAACACCCTTAGGAGTCCCTTGCTAACCTCTATCTTTAATCCAGCCTTTGAACAGAGAGGCCAGAAAATTGGAGGAGAGCCAGTGGTTCAATATCCTATGCAATTGTTAATTTCTTTCTCGTAGGAAACAAATCTATATGTCAGTGCTATGCTAACATTGCATCTTTAACATCATGGCAGTAGCTTTAGGCCAGTGAGCATTAATAAAACAAACTGACTTGAACAGATGTAAGTCAGACACTAAAGAGAAAGCCATGAGGCTCAATGCTAATCCCAACTGCTAACTCATCCTCTCTTCTTCTATGGAATCTTCCATTAAAAAAATTTTTTTTAAATGAAAAACTTCAATTAGACTGTGGCAAAGAACATGCTGTGTGTCTAAGGGAAACAGGCACATTTGTCACCCACAATCTGGACACAGAGATGTGATGTGGCTCTGGGCTTGTCCCATGCAGCAGGCATGTTTATGAGACCTAGATGTTATTTATGGTGCAGTGGCAGAGCCTGATGAAGTGCGTGCCCTGAGAAGAGTGTGGGGAGGCCCAAGATGGATTTCACACTTTCATTGCTATTAAAAGATTCTTAGCATTTAGGTTGAAGGAAACTGTGGGACTTTTTCTCTGGGAGTCATTAACAAAAAGTCCAAGAAAGAACAAGGTGTATATATATATATATATATATATATATATATTTCTGTTCTGTATTTTTTATCTCCTCTAAACTCACAGTCCTGGTGATGACCTCTCTAGTTCCTGATTTGCAACACATAACAGTTGGCTTTGTTACTTATCAGATAGGGATATCTTAGGAAGGGACAAATGAAGTTGTGGTGTTGGATGCCATGCTTGGAGACCCTCTAAAGCAGCATTTTTAAACTGTTGGATTGCTACCAATTAGGGTGTCACGGAATCTTATATTTATTTATTTATTTATTTTTTTAAATTTTATTTATTTATTTGAGAGAGAGAGAGAATGAGAGATAGAGAGCATGAGAGGGAAGAGGGTCAGAGGGAGAAGCAGAAACCCCGCTGAGCAGGGAGTCCGATGTGGGACTCGATCCCGGGACTCCAGGATCATGACCTGAGCCGAAGGCAGTCGCTTAACCAACTGAGCCACCCAGGCGCCCACGGAATCTTATATTTAAAGATCATAGAATGAATATACCAGGAAGTAGCATATCATACCAACAGTAAAATCAAAAATTTTATCTTTGATTATATGTGTGTATGTTGATGTATATGGTGTCTCTGCATAAAATGCACTTCATAATGTGGGTTGCATTAAAAATTATTTTGAAAAACTGTGCTCTAAAGTTTAACCCTAGATCAGTGAGAGGGGCAAAGAATACCCCCACTTCTTCTCCTCCATGTGGTTTATCCCATATAGAGGAGTCTTCCTGATCCCGTACCATCTGGCACTCAAGAGGCAGCTAGTGTTTCTGGGCTCCTATAATAGGGACCCCATGCATCCACTCTGGTTTCCCCTCAAAAAGGACCAGGGGCTTTCCTCAAACCAGGAGCAAACCAGATTGAATGGACAGTATAAGAAGGAACTAACATTAATTTAGTACTTATTATGTGTTGGTTACTTGCCCCAAAGATTTTATATATAGATATCTATATATATCCTAGGACAACAATCCTAGGACAGTTTTTTTAAGTAAGGCATTTTACTTACTTTTGCACATAGGGAAATTAAAGTTGAGAGACACAGCCCCATGACTTTTTTTTTTTTTTGCAAAAGACCTTACTGTCTACATTTTTTAAAATTATTTTTTCTTGTATGTAAGTAACTCCTAAGGCTGTTACCATTCTCTGTGGAAAGAAAGTAAGTACTAGAAAAACGGTGGCCCTCCATGAAGGCACTTTAGATATCGGGTTTCACAATTGACAAAGCACTCCCATAGTCTTATCTGACTTGACCTTTACCACGTGTCTGTCAGCTGGTTAGGGGAAGTATTGTTCCCACTGTACAGATTGGAAAACTGACATTAGAGAGGGCCAATCATTCCCATGCTTAATAGGAGATAGAGCCAGCTCTTGAACCCAGGGCCCTGCTTCCAAGTCCACTACTGTTTTATCTCTGCTATTGTTATGAGGTCATAAAGACTGTGTCTTGAGTAGTATTCTATAGTTTTTACTATGCTGGAGGCAAAAAAAAAATTACATAAAAAGAAAAGGAGGAAAAGCAGACATTATGAAGACTATGGAGTAGAGATTTTCAAACATCTTTAAAACCACTGAATAAAAATGGATTCTTAAAATTTCCATTCTCATTATTAATATCATCTGGCACTTCATGGTAATTAGCTAGATTATGAACTCCTTTACAGAATCCTGAGAATTTTGTTTAGAAATCAACTCATCTGGCTCAGCAGGGAAACAGGAAGGACCAACAGGCCTTTGCTCCCACACTGCCTCCGCCAGCTCTGAGAATGAAAAGCGAGAGATAAGCGTTTTCTCTGTCATTTTTAAACAGGGAAAATTAATTGCTCCTGCAGAGATGAAAACTTTATGTTTGAAAGGAAACCAGGGCAAAATTCTTTTTTCTTCTCTCCCCACCTGTGGAGACCCAAGGTTTGGCAGCAAATTGGAGCTTACACAGTGTAGTCACATAGACAAATGCCAGATCCCTTCCTAATTAGGAAGCCGACCGTCTGGTAGACACCGCAGCCAAAGGCTGACTGTACAGAGAGGGAAATGAGATGAGGTGTATAATATTTGCATGTTTGAGAATGAACGTATCACATTGGCTATGTATATAGAACTAGGTCTGCCTATTGAACCGCTGAGTGAGTATTGAAAATTAAATAAACAAGATTTGCTAAATCATATCATTGTAGATTTGGAGCTGGCCTAGGAAGCACTTTCTATATATTTTTGTTATTTTGTCTGCAATAATAATAAACAGGCTTGCACCACCATGAGCAGCGGATCCAGTACACTGATTCTGAATGAGGAAAATTTGACCTAGTGGTTACCATTGGCTGAGAATTCAGAACTTGGAGCTGCTAATCCCAGTCTCCCAGTTGCCCAGTTGTAGTCGGGTCAGGCCGGTCTGTGTCTCAGTTCCCCCCGCCCTGCCTCTGAAAATATGGGAAATGGGAATGCTTCCCTTCTTGACTTCAAAAAAATCTAAGACGAGATGGGCAAGGGGACCTAGTGGGACGTCACAGGCACGCTTTGTGATTCAAGCAAGCAAGTCTTCTGCCCCTGCAATCTAATTATTGTGGTTGCCTCGAGAGAGCGTCTTGAGCATGCTTCGGACTGCATGTGAGCTTTGAAATCCACTCTTTGTTTGCATTCTAGATATGCCTCTGTTGATCGATATGAATGTGAGAAATCCATTTTGACATCACATCAACTATTTTCTCATCTGAATGAGGAAATGGGGATATGAAAATCTCAGGTTGATTGGTAGGGGAAGACACGAAAAAATATGTACCAAAAGACTCCATAATTACAGTTGTTGAGTATTTTAAAGCTCAATGTATCATGAGGCAATCATTCGAATAAACAATCTGGCCAGTCGTTTTTCCATTTGAGGAATGATGTAGAAAGACAAAGTATATGTGTTCAGGCTCTCTTTTGGCACAAGGGGTGGTTCTGGACTTCAAAGGGAGGGAAGCCTTATGGGAGCTGGTCCATTAGGTATGGAAGAAGGTCAGAGCTGGGTGTTACTGGGAAAAGCACAAAGGCAAGAGTATCCAAGAGTCCAAGTATAATACCAGAGTAAAAATCTGAAGGTGGAGCAAAGCATCCATCCACCGAAAAAGGACAAGCTGCCCTAAGTGTGAGGCACTGAGGCAGTTAGAGACCTCAAAGTTTAGTCAACAGGTGAGGAAGGAGGAGAGTAGGTAGAAAGATAGGAGTCCCTGAAGAGCTATACCACAGGCATGGTAGCCTCCTCCCAAGGAGCCTGTGGAAAAGAAGAAAGAAGTGTGGCAAATCTGCTCAGTCTACAGACTGAATAATACCACTAGTTATGGCAAGCCAAGGAATCCACATAGGCTTGTTTTATGAATGAACAACATTCCAGTAGCTGGACTTCCTAACAGAACAGGTGTCAGGTTGACAGGCTGAGGTTAAGCCTGATTCCTTTGAGTGTCTTGGCTGATGGATATTCCCTTTGAAGGATGAGCCCCACTTGTGAGAGATACATGTCTCTAGGGGTTATGGACGTAGGGGACACTTATTCTCCATTGCAGGTTCCTATCCACAGGTCATTGGAAAAGAAACAAAATCAACATGACAGTGGCTTTCCCTGGTTTGGTTTCTTAAGCTGGCTTCCTGGTTAAGCCAGTCAAGAAGTTTGTCTGATCAATGGAATGATTCTAACAACAAAGCATCGCATGAGTTGCTAGGTATGGCAAAACATAAATCACAAGACCATAAATCACAAGGTATGGCAAGATATAAATCACAAGATATAAATCACAAGCCAATTAGCTACTGGGTTCCAAAGGCAATTTACCCAGTCCCTCTGTCAAGGCAACTAAGGGGATCTGTATTTTAGATATTCATTCCAGCTACAAACTTTGTTTGGAAACTTCCAATGTCATTTCTACAGCCAACTGGCCAAACTGAAAGATCACATCCAATATCGTCTTTGATGAAACAGTAAATCAGTACATCTGATGTATTCCCTACAGCACAGACAGCAAGAGCATGCCAGTGTATCCTAGAAGGAATCTAGGCTACAATTATACTGTATCTTTATTTCTCATGGCTTCTCCCACTCGCTTGTTCATCAGATACTTTTTTTTTGCCTCCTCTCCTTTCTTGCTTTCCATATATCTATTTGAAATATGTCTGAAATAAATCCCCAGACTCCCAAGAATATTTCTGCTCATGTAAGCATGTATACAACCTCCCTCCTTGTGTTTCCATATAACAATGTTTAAGTGCCAAAGGGATTGTGTATCTGCATGTTTTTCTTTTTCTTTTGTTTTTGTTTTTGGTTTTTTTGTTTTGTTTTGTTTTGGCAGATATGCTCTACTTCCTTCTTACCACAGTTAGATGCAGGCTATGGATCCTTTTAAATGTCTTTTCTGAAGTAGAAAGAGGTCATGGAAAAGCTTAAATCCTGGCTGTGACTCACTACCTATTTAACCTTCAACATGTGACTTAAATTCTCTAAGCCTCAGATTTCTTCCTAGTAAACTGAGGGCAAGAAATAAAGCCGAATAAGAGGATTGCACTTAGTTCTTAAAAAGTACTGGATATAAACGGCCATAAATTGATTCCCTTTCCTTTTCTTTTCTGATTAGACTATCTTAAGACAATTCAAGATGATGACGTTCAGTTATAAACATGAATCACTTAAAAACATCAACGTTATTGGTGTGAGAGACTAGGGAGTCACAAAGGCACTGCAGTCGGAATGGGAGCGGATGAACGCAGGAGAAGGAAGGGGGCCGCTGCTTTGCTGAATCTGTTCCACAGGCTGAGCCTGTGGGCAGTGGGGTGGCCTGTTTTCCAGCTCTGTTGCATACAAGCCCAGATAAGCAGCCAGGGACTGTCAAGTCAAAATAATGATGCTGGTCTCTCCTTCATGAGAGACCTGAGAAAGTGGGGAATCCATTTAATAATGGCTCTAGAGATGGGAAGGATATCAAGAGATGCTGGAGCTGAGGTGTTGGCCAATGGGGCTAATGTGTGCAAAGCGCTTGGTACACAGCAATGCTCATCAGTGTTTGCGATAGTTGGGGTTTTAGAGGTTGTCTTTGTCGTTACTGCAAGTATTTGTCTGGAATCAAATCAAGGCAAAGTCAGATAGCACCTTCTTTTTTGTGTGTATGTTCTACCTACATATCAGACTTATAGGTTCTAAACAGACATCCTATGACTAGTGCCTCTTATGATTTTTGGACTCTGCTCCAAGTTCTTCTCCAGAATTGTTATGCCACATAGCATCTCATTCAGCTTTATCACATCTTGGACCAAAATGTCTACAAATTAATTTCTCAAGAAGGAAACTAAAGCTCAGAAAATGGCCAAGATTACTAGTCCAAGGGTGGTCAGGGGCTCAGGGCAGGGAGGGAGAGACCAAATGCTGGTGGTCCCCATGATGAGCAGGTTCAGCAACTCCACCACAGTGTTGGGGGCGCCCATCACACTGACCACTGCAAAGAGGTAGTGGGTTGCTTTGCACAGTTGTGCCCCAATTCCCCAGCCCCCTTCTGGTTTTTCCACTGGCACACTCCAGTGAGGAGGATGGGGATAGACTATGAGAGAAGCCAGCAGTCATTCAAGTAAAGATTCGTAGACTTTAGTCTGCTTACCTCAAATTCAAAGGCATTTATCACCTTGCCACCAAGGCCACTGACAGCTAGGATACAAATGCTCTAAAAATTATTTCAAAATGGTGCCTTTGCTTGGTCCTTGAAACTGTGTGATTTAAAGGCTTTGCATTTGGACCATCCTAAGCTGTGGGCTGAGGTGGGCATGCCACTTTCTTTCATTACCCTCAATTAAAAGCACAGTTCTTTCATTAGTAAGTATTTTTTTCTATTCTTCTTCCTACTTTGAGATGGCTTTTTATTTTCTCAACATCTGTCTTCTGTCACCATTCCATTAGTTTGTGTCACCCCACCCATACCTACTGATGGCTCATGGGCCCTACTTTTTAGCAGTTTTGTTGGATATAAGCCCAGATATAAACCAGGCAGTGTGAAGTCACAGAATGAAGTTCTCCTCTTTTTAATGAACTCCCAGGGTGAGTGGGAATCAATTTAATATGGTTCTAGGCAGTCATCTTTCCTGACAACAACATCTTCATGATTCCCTCATACCTCTCTATTTCTTAAGCATTCATGCCTACAAGATTTTAAAGTACTCAGAATTCTGTGAGAGTTGAGCCTGCGCCATATGTAACATCCTTTTGCGGGCACTGGATTCTTCTTCCATGGTTTTTAGCTACTTAATCTGCAAGAATTCCCTGGGCTCAGGGCTCTGAAGAAAGGTCATAAAAGGCTTGCTGAATTGCTATACAAATAAGACTTCTCATCCCTAAAAGACTCAAGAGGCTGCAGTCTTATGTGGCTTGGTTAGTTACATGAGAATCTTGCACCATGAAGTCGGCACCACATATAAGTACTCTCTCGTGACCTCACAGTGCTTGAAGCTTCTCTTCTGGCCCATTGAACAAAAGCATCTAAATTCCATTTCTCTACCTGTTCCTTTGCTTCTTGCCTGTGTGTGTGTGTGTGTGTGTGTGTGTGCATGGAGGGGGATTATTCTTTCAAGCTCCCCTGATGCCTGGGATTCTTTAACTTCATCTGGTGTCACATTTTGACTTCCCTTTTTGATCATACACTGGATGAGCCACATTGACAATTCAACATTCTGACAAATTGTAGAAGATACACCATTGTACATCTCTTGGATAGTGCCCCAATAGCATGATCCAGACCAAGACATGAATGAAACACCAAGATATGTGCTCATCCTTCTGTAATGATTGTGATTTCCCTGTCACAAAAGGCTCTAGATTCATTGTGATTTGGCATTCACAACAAAGCTTAGAAATTTGCCTCTTAGGGTTAAATTTGTGTCTCAAATCTTTAAATTCAATCTTACGTGTTTCCTCGGCTTTAAATTACACCTACTAATTTATTTTCCTCGGCTTTTACACCAATGTAGATCCTGTTTCTTTGGAATGCCCACTTATTTTTGTACGATGCCACAAAGAATACACCTGAACCCCAAATAGCTAGCACCAGAGCCCCACCTGACCCACCTGCATTTTGCCATTTTTGTTGTTCTCTTGGTTTTCAGAGGTAAAGACAATGGTCTCCCCTCATAGCCTTGCTCACATGGGATGGAGGACCATCTCAAGCATCACATTATATCCCTTCACTAAAATATCAAAAACCCATTATTGCAAATAAAACTAAAAGTACCAAATGTAATTTGGCACTTACATTTATTTTGTTAATGACTGTTTTTACTGTTGCCACGTACAGAATCCCACATTCCTGAGGGGGGCCAATAAGTTGAAATAAATACCGCAAAATTCAGAAAGTTATTCTCACCTACTAAGTAGGAGAGTTGATTTGTAAAATGTAGAGTTAGCATCCTGCCAGCTCTGGGTGAGAGGGAAATTGAAGTGCCAACATGTTCGGCATGGTCTTGACGGAAGTGTCATACTGGTATCATCCAGACTATGACCAATATGGGCAAAAGAAAACTGAGGGCTGAGTAAAACCCCAATTAATTCTATCATTATCATAACCATTTATGATTATGTAATGGAATTTGCCCACCCCTAAGACATGGAGCATGAGATATGAGTGTTTTTATGACATTACTCTTCTCTCCCCTAGGACCCCCCCACCCCCATGCCACAGCCACACTGATATGGTCCATATCTGTCAACGGTGCTATATCCTCACCTCACACCTTTGCACCTCATGCCTTCATCAGACAGGAGCTCTGATAACCACTTTGTGTAACTTCTACCCATCCTTCCAAATTCTCTTATGCTATCCTCTTCTCTGAGAAACTTTCCTAATTTCTGCAGCCCATGTTTAACAGAGTGCCTTCTTTGGCAAATAGCAAGTGCTCAATGATTATTTGCTGAAAGACTCTTGAAAGAGGAAGTAGGGGCGCCTGGGTGGCTCAGTCATTAAGCGTCTACCTTCGGCTCAGGTCATGATCCCGGGGTCCTGGGATCGAGCCCCGCATCGGGTTCCCTGCTCCGCGGGAAGCCTGCTTCTCCCTCTCCCTCTCCCTCTGCTTGTGTTCCCTCTCTCGCTGTGTCTCTCTCTGTTAAATAAATAAATAAAATCTTTAAAAAAAATAAAAATAAAGAAAGAGGAAGTAAATTCACCACCATCCCCCATCCCCTCACCACCTGGTTTTGTCTGCAGAAACAGGAGCCCAACTTACATGCTGCCTTCACATGTGTGATCAATGCCCTACTGATAGGAAGTAAGCATTGCTCAGGCCATTGGGGGATGGCATTTGGGACTGAGGTTCAACAGACTAGTCAGGAATAGCACAATGAGGAAGGGATAGCTAGGCAGTGATCCTGGTCACTATTAAAAAAAAAAATAGGGGCACCTGGGTGGTTCAGTCGGTTAAACATCCGACTCTTGATTTCAGGTCAGGTCATGCTCATAGGGTCATGAGATCGAGCCCCACGTCAGACTCTGTGCTGGGCATGGAGCTTGCTCAAGATTCTCTCTGTCTCCCTCTCCCTCTGCCCCCCCATTTGTACACAAACACATGTGCTCTCTCTCACTCTCTAAAAATTAATTAAATTAATTTATTAAAATAAAATAAATTTATTGTCCTTTATTTGACAAGATGACTTCTAATTCTTTCAATAGAATGTTTATTTTGAGCCATATCCCAGCTATGAGAAAGCAGATGGTCTCATTCTTATAATTAGGGCTATAATGAAAGGACACTGTGGTTGGAGAATTTAGGAGGGAGGTGAAGAGGATGGCAGAGACGGACGAGCTGTTTCTCACAGTGTGACCCTGGGGGAGGAGAAGATGGTGAAGCCAAGGTCATCTGGATGTGAAGACACTAATAACAGTAAAAATAATGATGGGAACAGCTAGGAGTGACCAAACCCTTGGTCACATGCCAGGTCTAGAACTAAGCGCTTCCTATATAGTCACGTAGTTAATCTTCTCACAATTCTGTGAAGGTCTGAAACACCAGGAGGTTAACCATCTCGCCCCAAAGCTGCTCAGAAAGAAAGAGGGAGCGCTAGCTAGGGTTTGGACCTGGGCAGGCTCACTGTGGATGCCAATTCCTTCAGATGGGGCGTGGAAGAAAGGGAGGTAGAGATGGAAACAGTAGAACATTCTGCTGAGGACAGCACGCTGTGGCGAAGGTTCTCATGGATGCAGCTAAGGTTTTGCCTTGGACGGGAAGTGCACTGACTGGCTTTAGGAAATGGGTTTTTCTTTTAGTTATACTAAGGAAAGAAAATTAAATGCAGCTTATCTAAACTTGGTCATCTACCTCAATCATGTACACTATTTTCTTTAGAGTCATTATGGAACTGAGAAGGTAGAAATTGGTTCTGGTTTGCCTATATTCACTTCCTGATTCAATTATGTCAAGGGCCCGGGTTTGTGAAATGCTCAGTGATGTGGTACCTCCAAAATGTTATCATAGTTTCATTTGCGAGGTGGCAAAATACAAAGTGTGGGGCTTTGAGTCAAAGGGATTGGAGTCTTATATGTTGTATGCCTTTGGATAATTCAAATAACCTCTTTGATGCTCTGATTCCTCTTCTGTAAAGTGAGGAGAGTAATTTTAGCTCTCTCATGGGGCTGTTGATGAATATCAAATGGAATATTATATCTGCCAGCTTCTTCTAAGCTTCAGGGAGATGATATAAAGTGTTATACGAGGGTTTATCATTGTTGTGTTCACTCACTGTTCACTCAACAGCTATTTATGTAATTCCCACAGTGCATGAGCTCTGTTATGGGTGCTGTGGATTCTAGAATGAACAAGTAAACAAGACATCTACTCTGGGGAGAACAAATATGCCCATGGGGTGGTAAAGGGGAGAAAGGCAATAAACCAGTAAACAAATGTAATCATTTCCAAGTCTAAGCGCTATGAAAAATCAAACTATGGAGAGATTTTTGGCTGTTTTGTGCTATACCATATTCCAACCACTAGCATTGAATGATTGCAGAATACTCAAATAAACGTATCTTCTAGACACTCATACCATGGCGGTATGAAATTCAGAGTGATTTGCTGCACTGTTGAGTGCCCATTGTAACTCCTGCCCCCTGCCGCCCGGTAAACACACTGAACACATGCTTGTCAATGCTCCACTAAGTGCATGTCAGTGACTGGTGATTTCCTGATGTCCTCTTGCCATGAAATATTCATAAGAGGGTTATGGCATGTGGAGTTAAAAGGTAACTTAGGGCTTTAATGAGTCCAATATTGTGACTTTGGTAGGGGTAGCTTAGAATAAAGGCAGGTAATATAGTAGCATACTCTACTAGTATAGTATAAAGCCAAGCCCAAGATTTACCCTTAGCTTATATCAATTACCAGGCCAAGTTACTTAAACTCTTTGTATACTCAATTTCTCATCTACAAAGCTGGGTGGTAAAAGTACCTTAACTCATAGGATTGTTGACTGTATGAAAGGCACTATTGCAGAATAGTGCCTTAGAATGGTTCCTGAGTACAGTACACTTTCAATACATATTGACTATTACAGTTTTCCTCTCTCCTTTCAACCCTCTGTTCCTCCCTCCATCCCTACCTACATCCCTTCCTCCCTCCCTCCTTCCTCCTCCCTTCCTCTCTCCCTTCCTCCCTTCCTCCCTTCCTTCTTTTCCTTCACAGATGAGAAAACTGAAGACCTCAAGTTATTTTTCCATGAGTCAAAGCAAGTTAGTGGAAAAGCATCTAAAAATCAATGTACTATTTAGTATTTACATCTACTACCACTCATAACCGTTAAGTTCAGGTGTCCCTCTGGGTTTAGGCTATTTTTTCAAAGGGATCAGGCTACAGAGCAAGTAGACTATCTTTCCTCTATACCCCTTGGGATGAAAGGGCCTATGGCAGCTCTTCATAGATTCTTTGCCTTCTGTCTTCATGCAAAGCTGTTTCACCGAAGTAGTAAGACCAGCTCCGCACACCAAGATGCCTGCAGTGGGGACAAACAGGCAGTACTTTGCTGCTCTGACCACTGGGCATAATCATAATGATTACCTTTTGTGGAAACCCTACTATATACCAGGCCCTGGGCTAAGTAGTGTGTATATAACACCTAATTTTTTGAAATACTTATTATAATCCCCCTTTCAAAATTGAGAAGAGGCAGGTATGGAACTTGTTTCGTATCACACAGTGAGTTTCTGGTCCACCTGATCTCAAGCCTATATGTTTTCCTCTACAAAGCATTGCATAGAGATAACCATATTCCTAAAATTATTATTGTGCCATGCCCATGATTCAGAGAGAGCTTTCTGAAATTTAAAATGCAAAAAGTGGGGTGCCTGGGTGGCTCAGCTGGTTGAGCATCTGACTCTTGCTTTCAGCTCAGGTCACGATCTCGGGGTCATGAGATTGAGCCCCACAACAGGCTCCACACTGAGCATGGAGTCTGCTTGAGGTTCTCTCTCTCTTTCTGCCCCTCCCCCCACTTGCACTCTCTCTCTCTCTCAAATAACTAACTGCCTAACTAACTAAATAAATAAATAAAATCTTTAAAAAATTGAAGTGCAAAAAGCTTACCACCCATAGGGGGCATCTTGGCTAATAAACACCATGAACACTTTTGCCTTGAGTAGGGGATGGTGACTTCTCTTATCACAAGAAGGGAAAATGAGGATTTTTTTTTTCTTTTAGAAGAAAACCAACCTCAGCAATTGGTGGTAAGCTTTTGCTGGCAGTGATGACTACAGCTTCCTGGACATGTCCCACCTGAGGCATCTGTTAGACCCCAAGTGCTCAGAGCTAGAGCCTGAGTAGCAGTTGCGGCAGCTAACACAATGTAAATGTTTAAAGCTCTAATCAGACATCCAGTCACTGCCTTCACGGTTGCTTTTCCTTTTGATGAGGAAATATGCAATTCCTTAGGGGTGAATGTCAAATGTTCGTAAACAGAGAAGCATCCGAAATATCTACGAGCAATGCTTATTTATAGGAATCATTTATCCGGAGTCTCTGTGTGCCTTTCCAGCTCCCATATTCATCTGTCACATTACCTATCATGGCACAGCACTCATATAGTCCCACACTCTTTCTATTTATATGCACGGAATCTATCGCTCTAATTGTTTCCACACCCCTAACTAGTGGCTACAGCAATTCACCTCCTTCCAGGTGGCGGCATGGGCTCCTCCTTGACTTCTGAGTCGACCCGCGGAAAACCTATTGGCAAACCATGTGTCTGTCCATTCACAGTTTCTCCCCACACCAATCAGCAACTATGTTTGTTTCTATCGAGCATGTCTGTCCTAAACAATGCGGGGTTCTTTCCTTATGCAGTGCATTTCCCGCATCCATCTTTCCCACTTCCTTCCTCTTCTGACCCTTCCATGAATGTTTACATGTATGTGCATCCTTGGCACAACCAGTGACTGTTACCTAATGCTCGTGGCCAACAGGGTGGGGAAATACATTTGTTTTAGCTTATGGAGATGTGAGTTCAAAGCAAGTACCCAGTTTTATCACTCATGCCACTTTCAGTTAATTTCATAAGCTATTAGGTAGTTTAGTCTCCTCGTCTGTAGGACCTGATTAATAATACCAATCTTACCGTTTTTGTGGAGGGTATGCTATAAATTACCTGCTCTGCCTATAAATGCTGGTTCTCTGTGAAATAGACTTTCTCAAGACCTTTACATAAATAACATTTGCTAAGAACTTACTCTGTGCAGGGACTATTGTTTGTATTTTTCAACTCACTTGAGCTCCAAATAATTCAGAGAGGTAGATACCGTTGTTATTCCAGTTTCATAAAAGGAGAAAACTGATTGCCATAGAGGTTGGTAACTTGCATAAGAACACACAACTACAAGGGGCAGGCAAAGCAAGATTCCCATCCTCATTTTCCTGAACTATTTATTACTGAATCCTTGGCACCTAAAACAGTGTCTGGCTCGGTAGATTTAACTTGATGCTATGAGCTACTGCTATCTCCCAAGTTACATTATATTATTGTTTTGTGATACTTAATGACCATCTAGTTGGCTTGACCATGTGACTAAACTGGATAGTTAAGTCACAAATGCAAACAAATATGTAGAGTCTAGAGTTGGCCATTTCAAACACGTTGGTCTCTTCCCGGGAATACTGATGGCAGATTGAGGACACTGATGGAGCTGTACTAAAACACAGCTAACATTTGTGGTGTGCTTGCCACATGCCAATACCCAATACTAACAACTCAGTATATATTATCTTCTTTGACCCTTACAACAACCCTATGAGGCAGATAACATTATTACTCTAGTTGTATGGATGGGAAAACTCAGTAACAGAAGTTTAAGTAATTTGACAGTTACTTAGGTAACATTGATATTAACAATTTACTTAGGTAACATTGATATTAACAATGGGTATAAACTCTAATATTCAGTCTTCAAAGCCCCCTTATGGTTGAGTTACTAAACCTTTTTAAGCTTCACTTCAGGTATGAATTTAACGGAGTTAATCATATTATCTAACTCACAGTGTTATGGGGATTAATGAGATACTATGTTCTTGAGACAGTCCTTGGCATGTTGAAGGGTGAGCTCAATCCAGATCAATCATTAGTGTTAGCAGCTGCTAGATTTCAAGCTCTCTGAGTGCAGATATCATGTCTTTAGTACACTTTCATGCCTTCTCCCAGCACCCCAGGAAGTGTGTTGTTGCCTGGTTGGTGCATAATAAATGCTTTTGAATGAAACTGAACAGAGAATGGGGGTCAATCAATGGGGATCAGAATCCCCCAGGAGGAATTTAGGTGAGTGGACTTCAGGAATGCCTGAGAGCTTGGAGAAAGGTGGGGCTGCTTGATAAGTCCCCTTCCATCCATGCAATAAAATCAATGACACCCTCCCCCCAACATCTAGTCTTAAAAAGCCCCATCTCTTGGAATTCCACTGACTTCCCTAATGGCAGGAATGAGACTGATGCAAATTCCTACTTCCCACTGACCCCCTGAATGGGCTGGCCAGAGCCACAGGAACAGCCAAATGCCAAGCAAGACACAATCAAATAGCTGTTAATCAACCTACTTCAACTCATCATTGCCTCCTGCCCACAAGGGACGCATTCAGAGCATAGATTTACCTGAGGCAGGTTGCAGGCCTATTCACATGTCCCAAAGCACAGAAGACTTTGTTTATCTAGACACGTGTATGTCTACAAATGCATACATCAGCAGACACTCAGAGGAAAAGAAACGTCAGGGACAGGGGAGCCTACCAGAAATCAAGCTCCCCGGGCTTGGTTGTCAAAGAGCAACCCCCGCTGCAGAACCAGGTACCAAGGCATAATTTGTAATCATGTAGTGCCAACATGCCTGGGCGGCGGTGTAAAACATTTATAAATCAGACACTAATGAACAGCCTCTGTGCTTTATGACTGCATTTAACTCTTTCTCACTTCTCAGCTGAGAGCAAATGGAAGAAATAAAAAATATACCAGGAGGGAAAGAGGGGAAATCATATTCCTAATAATTTCCCTTGCAAAAGAGGAATGAAGGGAGTTCATTGTAGTTGTGATACTTACGGCTACAGCACATTGAGAATGCATCATGTGCTGAGCAGAGAGACACACAGGTCCAATGTCAGGCATGATGTATCTTTCTGACTGATCATGACTACTTTATTTCACACACACACACACACACACACACACACACACACACACACACACTCCATCCCCTGGCACTCAGAATCCCCTCACCCTACCCAAATTCCTGTTCTCCAATGCACTCCCACCTTCCTTATAATGCACACACACACACACACATATACACATACATATATATATATATCATAGTCTTACTTATAAACATAGATACAATTATAATAATAAATAATAAGTTATTTAATCTCTCCCTGCCGCCACCCCCACTCCCATCTGAGAACATAAGCTCTCAGAGTAGGAGGCTAAGTCTCCTTGTTTACTGTTGTATCTCAAGAGACATAGTGCCTAAACAGTTTCTGATGGATAAAAGTGATTATTTACCATATTGCAGCTTACCCCCCTTCCCCTTACACACACATGCACACACATGCACATGCACTCCCTGGCACACTAGCAGGCTTGGTATTGGGAACTCCTTGAGATCAGCATCGGTTTTGCATTTACCTCTGGCCCCAGGATTTAGCACAGTGCCTGGCACAGCCTTAAAGGACCAATGGTTCTGGCTGGTAAACCTTCTCCCCAAAATGTCCTCCAGGGCCCCATTCCACTCAGTTTTAAAAGGTTCTCTTAAGTCTCATTTTTTTTCAATTATTTTCTTCACTTTTTTCCCATACTTTTCTTCAATATTTCCTTCTGAGCAATTATTTCTCCATTTTCAGTCTGAGTTTTTGCATTTTTTTTTTCCCCTTGTGATACACTCATCTACCACTGAACAACATGTCTGCCTCCTGGGCGGCTATGTTGAAATCTGTGCTATAGATATTATATCACCAGCACAGGCTTATATAATCCTTGCCAAAGCGGTATCTGGGGAGCTCAGCCTGTGCAGAGTGGCTACAAGGTGTTACTTGGCCAGAATGAAGAAAGGGAACTGGAAAGACTATTCTGGAAGGAAAGGAAACTTCTGGCTAGGGCTCATATTAAAGGCAAGAGCCCAAGACGACAGTGCCAAAAAAACATTTGTGAAAGAAGAGCCCTGGCTGTCGGATGAGGTAAAGAAGTTGTGGAATAAAGAGGAAGCCAGATAGAAAGAAATGAAGAAACGGATTATAGATTCTAGACTGATTTGAGCCTATTCACTCATTATTTCAATCAATACTTAATTGAGTACCTTCTAGGTGTCAGCTGCTGTACTAGGTGCCAGGGAGATCCTGATGAGATGGACACAGTCCCTACACTGTTACATCTTAGAGCCCAGTGGGGAGCCAAGTATAAATGAACTAGTCACGTGAGTACATAATGAATAGTGGACGCATACATGTGTGTGATGGGAGGTTCTGATCTTCCTGAAAGGGTTAGGAAGGGCCTCCTCAGAGAGGCTACTCTTAAGTTGAGATTCAGAGATGGGGAACAGTTAACGAGGCAGAGGAAGGTGAGGAGAGTTGGCGGGGAGAGGAGATCATACCCGTGGAGCTTGTTTTTGGGGAGCGAACTTATAAGAGGAAATGAAAGGAGGCCAAATGGCTGGAGCAAGGAGATAAGGAGATTACTTTTAGAAGAGGTTAGAGAGATAGGTAGGGATCCCATATTGAAAAGAAACAAAGACCACAGAAGGGATTATGGCCTCTACCATAAAGAAGGGTGGGAAGCTGTCACAGCAATTTTAGCAGAAGAGTGGTATGTCCCCATTTGCATTTTTAAGAGTTCACTCTGGTTAATATATAGGAAGTGGTCTGGGTGGAATAAATAGTAGAAACAGGATGCCCAGTTGGACAGTAACTGCAGGAGTCCAAATAAGAGATTATGATGGTTTAGACGAGCATGCTGGCCATGAGTGGAAAAGGAATGGGGATATATTAAAGAGGTATTAAGAATATGAAATGGACAGAAACTGGTAATAGACACAATGTGACAGGGGACGGAAGTTTCCAGCATGATGCCTGGATTTCTGGATTGTGCCACCTGCGTGAAAAGGACAGGTGGGCACAGAGGAGAGCATTTGGGAGTCTGGGTCCAAAACCTGGCTTCATCACTCTCTAGTCATGAAACAATTATGCCATGAGCTTCGTTTTGCAGAGCTTATTTTCTTCATTTGCAAAGTGAGGATAACAATGCCTAGTCCGGAGTTGTAAAAATAAGATGAGGTAAGACACATAAAGGGTGCGATGCAGCACCTGGCTTGAAGCTTGCATTCCACAGACAGTAGTGATCACTGCATTTCTAACTGCATGATCGCAAGCCAGGCAATTAATTTCTTTCTCATCTGTGGAATGAAAGTAACAATGGCAGCCACCATGCACTCTGTTGAGAAGAACGGCACAGACATAGTGCCTGCCGCAGCGTGGGTGCTCAATACACGTGATTTACTAACACCAACATTCCAGAAACATGCCTGTTTTCTGTTTAGCTGAAAGAGCAGGAAATAACTGCATGATGGGGCAAATTAGCCAAGAGTAGAACGTCAGACATTTGCCTGTTTGTGTTGTTGCCTGCCTTTGACAGAGTTGTCTTTTGGATCTAGACCACCACTTTCCAATCCGTAAAATGGAGATAGAGTTTGTTTCCACTTTATCTCCCAGGAACCGTGGAGAAGGGCATTAAAGAAAGGACCCCAGGGGCGCCTGGGTGGCTCAGTTGGCTCAGCGACTGCCTTCGGCTCAGGTCATGATCCTGGAGTCCCGGGATCGAGTCCCACATCGGGCTCCCTGCTCGGCGGGGAGTCTGCTTCTCCCTCTGGCCCTCTTCCCTCTCGTGCTCTCTCTCTCTCATTCTCTCTCTGTCAAATAAATAAACAAAATCTTTAAAAAATAAAAAAAAAATAAACTGTTCTTAAAAAAAAAAAAAAAAGAAAGAAAGAAAGGACCCCAGGCACCTGGGGTACAACAGATCACTGCTTCTAAGCACGCTCACAGGAAGAACGGGTTCTTCTTCAGAAAAGTCAGAGATAGCATCTCAGCCTCCAGGAAGCCATGGACAGAAAAGCCAAGAGATAATGAAAGAGAGAGGTAGGTGGACAAAGACATAGCCTGGAGCTAACTGTGAGAGACAGTCGGCCTGCCTGCGGTCCACCCCTATATAGCAATGTCAAGTCAGGGCCCGTCACTATTGATGAGAAATCAGATCTAGGGGCTAGGAGAGGGTACATTCCAAGGAGTAATTTATCTCTGGAGGCTGAACCTATGTAATGTCCTTACTAATCTCGGGCTCCTGGGTTATGAAGCCTGCCATCAGGGATGAGTTATATTTTCAATAAGTCATTCTAGCTAATCAGGCTTTCTCGTCATGAGCTGCTAAAGAAGAGACAGGATGAACCGCTCAGCAGCTTCTGAGCAGGCATCCCAGATGAGAAGAGAATTCTTGGCAAGGGCCTTCTTCCTGTCCCAAATGGGCACTGCCATCCCCCCTCCCCTTGGCAACTGGCACAGAGGGAAACACAGACTGCGCAAGCACAGGAAGATGACGGGATCTGTGTTTGATAAGGTTATGATTAAATCAAGGTTTTTGCTCTAATTACACTGCCTTTAAATAAATGCAGACTAGTAAGTAATTGTAATTGATGTGCAATTAAACATGTATTTATATCACCATTGCCTTTCTCTGTGCAGCTGTCTATTCCTGCTTCTCATTGTGGCTGAAGATACTAAAATCTGTCTGAAGCTCAGGAGGAGGAAGTCCCACTTCTCTCACGTGGGTGCCTGGTCCCAGGGCTTCAGCAGGAGCTCTGGGAACCCTTAGAAATGCCACAGCATTCCAGGGACTGAAAGATAAATGCAAGTCTTCTCGATTGACCTTTCCAGAAGAACTCGGGGGCCGAACATCCCAATTATCTCTCCCTCTGCCCGCAGAAGGTTCTTATCTTTTCTGTGTGCTGGATGGGCCATTAAACATGGACCCAGCTTGAAAGGGGGTGACAAATCATAATCAGCTAAAGCATCACTGCTGTCATCAAAAAACAGTGATGAAGATCTCTGAGATGCTAAGTAGCAAGTCTGTGAATTTCTAGGTGTTTTAGCTATAGGGAAAGCAAGACCTAAATACTGCGAGATGGAGACAAAATGATATGCAAGAAATTGCATGAAGACTGAAGCTCCATTTATAGTTCAGTGAACACTTATCATTGCTAGCATCTAGAATAAATCATAAGGCTAAAGACGATACGCCCTCAGGATGTATACAGTCTAATCTATATGAAGGTAGAAAACCAGCTCAGGCAAAGGGCTTAAAAATGGAAATAAAAGGTTGGATGCTGAGCTCAAACAAAGTTGACTGTTGATTTGAGACTTAGATGAGTATCATAAACCTTTGGCCTCATTCCCTAGCCGCTGTGATGTAACACCTCCCAGTTGGGCCCCTCTTCACCCATCAGAGTGCTAATTACAGGGCCAGAGAAATACCAACATCCACCTCATCTGTTTTTATTCTCCTGCTAAAGGATGCCATGCATCTCCCTGACAGCTAGTCATTACAAGAGCATATGGGCACTGTAGGCTCCTGCCAGGGACAGCTAAGGCCCTTACGAACCCAAGCAGAGCTCTGGGCTACACTGGTGCTCAGAAGGGATGCACACTGTCACCAGATCTGATGACTGGTGTAGGTTTCAGACACCCAAAGGAGTGTTGTGAGACAGGCCTCAAGGGGGTGAGGGTGTTGGTGGAAGAGAAAATCAGGGAGGACGGAGAAACAGCTCCCCTTGTGTTACTGCAACTCTCTGAGTTCAGTTTCAGATTGAAAGCACTTGGAAGGTGCAAAATGGTTTTCAGCATATTAAAAAAAATGCAGCCTTTCTACTCTTCTGAGCTCTTCTTAGCTACCAAGCACTTCTCTATGCAATGTTTTATTTGACCCTTATCCTATGGCAGGAATTACCATCTCTAAGTGACTCATTTAAAAAAACGGAGACCCAGAGAGTTTAAGGGACTCTTCAAGGTCAGAGAATTAGGTAAGTGACAGGCTTGGGAGTAAAACCCAGGTCTTCTGATTTCTAGCCCAATGTTCTTTAAAAGCCAGTCAAGTAAATGGACACAAGGATGTTTTAGGGATAATGGAAATGTTTTAAACTAGATGTGGTGATGGTTGCACAACTCTATAAATTTTCTAGAAATCACTGTACACTTAAAACAGGTGAACTTTATGGTATGTAAATTATATTTCAATCCGCTCTTAAAGAATAAAGGCAGCCAAGTGTAGTCAGCAGAGCGTGAGATTTGGTGTCATTATATTATGGTCCAGATCCTGATTCCAGCACTTATGCCCTAGGTAACCTTGGACAAGTGCCTTAATTTCTTTACGTATAAATTTCTTCATCTTTAAAATTGGAATAATATTATCTACTTCTCAAGATTGCTATGAGGATCGGAACTGAAGCAGTAACAGCTAATTTTATTTGTTATTTCTGATGCCTAAGAATCATGATATAAAAAAATAAAGTAATTAGCTCTCTGCTGCTTCCTTAACCACTAATGCTTATTCATGTCAAGGCTGAACCTTGTATGAGCAAAAGGCATATAATGTAGTTTTAGTCGAAGTCCCAAATCAATGCATTTAATTGGCATTCAACTAGCAAATAACAGTGGTTGAGCATACCAAGGACATATACATCCTCACCTTCTCCTAAACTATGTATTCTCAAACTTGACTGCTCACTGGGATCATCTGGGGAGTTGTAAAAATGCGGATACCTGAGTCCTACCCCAGAGAATTTTATTTAAATGGTATGGAGTGTGGGCCTGGGCTTTGAGGGTTTTGCAACCACCCCATGTGATTCTGATTACAGCAAAGTTAGAGAACCACAACTCATTGGCTTTTAACTCTGACTACAATATGATCCATCTGGGGAGCTTAAAAAAGACCAAGCCTGAGCCTCACATCCAGAGGTTCTGATGTCATTGGTCCCGGGTGAAATGTGGGCATCTGTGCATGTTAGAAGTTCATCCAGGTGACTCTAATGTGCAGCTCCAGAGGAGAACCACAGCTTCGAACCTTCTCAGGAAGGTGCCTTATGGATAAGGCATCTACTCTATACATCCCCACCTCATTCCTCTCCCCTGCATCCACAAAAAGGGCTTACTGGATGGTATGATGGCCACTTCCTATAACCCACTAGGTGTTGATCTCAGATGATAGGCCTGCTGCAGCTACATAAGCCCTGGGGCATTTAGAATTCTCAGGAA
This sequence comes from Callorhinus ursinus, assembly GCF_003265705.2. Classification (NCBI taxonomy): domain Eukaryota; kingdom Metazoa; phylum Chordata; class Mammalia; order Carnivora; family Otariidae; genus Callorhinus; species Callorhinus ursinus. Next base: position 8,598,119 of record NW_027397107.1, read on the forward strand.
TGTAGGAAGGTATTATAACCAATGCTGATGCAACAGGGGCATAAGCAGAGTAGCTAAGTGTTCTTCAAATCACATGGTCTGCATCGTGCATGGAAGCTGAACATGGATCAGAATAGAGTTTCCAGGTAGTGGGAGAATTCATGAGGTGCTTTAAGAGACTCTCACAAAAGGACTGGCCATCAGTCCATCCATTCAACGAGTGTCTATGGAGTTGTTCCACTGTCACAGGCACAGAGCCATTTTGAGCGAGGTAGACTTGGCAGCCTTTTCAGAACTTAAAAATAAAAAATAAAAACCTACCTCTGCTGTAGGCAAACCATTCACTAAAATGAGCCTGAGCTCACCACCATCTCTCTCTTCTTTTGTTAAACCCAAATCTCTGTTGGCCACCCTCGCTGCTCTTCTGGAGAGGCTCTGGCATGTCCCATACATGAATGCTTGTCACAGACCCCACTGCTTATCATCTCCATGCCTTCCCGACCTGGCTCGAGATAATGCCCTGCCTTTCTTTCCTGCTCCTGTTCCTGCCCCTACCCAGACGCAGACTCTTTTTTTTTTTTTTTTTTAATCAAGCCAGTTACCACTCGAGATCATGAGGATGGAAGAACTTGGGGGAATCCATGAATCAGATGGAACTAAGCCTGGCAGATTTGGTCTGAAAAACATACTCCTTTAAAGGAGTTTTCATAAAATTCTAGGAAGACAGAAAGTTTCACTCACTGAACAGGTTCAATATGTGTCTTATCACTTCAACCACATTTCTAGTTCTTGATGCCCAGGGCAGAGCAGCAATGTCTTGTCCTTGACTGTGAGATGGGCCTTTCTGTCTTCACTGTTCATCCGCATCAGTCATTTATGGCTCCTTCCTACAGGGCCAGGTGGGCAGAATGCACCAGTTCTGGTAGACTTAGATGTAAGATAGGGTCACCACCTGCCCCACATCCTGGTGATTTGTATTCTCAGGAACAAGAGAACCCACAGGTTTAGCTCCCAATTTCCTCTCTGTGGCTTTATACCTGCACTCCTTTCTCCCACTTATTGCCCTCTTTCCCAAAATAGTGGATGAGGGTGATGCTATCAGGAAAGCACTTAGAAGGGATAAGAGTGGGTGATCCCTTCACTGCTGTGATTTGTGACACCACTCACCCTTAATCAGATGGTCTAAAGTACCTTATAAATCTAGTCCATTCAATAGTTGATCAAAAAGCCCATCCAAACACATTTTAGAGGTGATGTCAGAGAACGATTATTAATTTTCTATAGCTCAGTTTCTTTATCAGTAAAATAGACATGGCAATAATTAATGAGATAAGGTGCTTCACATGGCATCTAATTAATACCAATGCTATCTATTATTATGGATGTTGTTGGTTACCAGGAGAAAATTATTGTGCAATTTTTTTAAAGGGTTTGGAATGATCCCATGATATGAAGAGTAATGAATGAGTGCTTGCCATGTGGTATGTATTATTTTAAGCACTTCTCTCATATGATCTCATTTAAGCCTGACAACAACATATCAGATAGCTACTCTTATCATTCTCATTTTATAGTTGAGGGAAATGACCAGAGAGAATTTAAGTAATCATACCAATAATTATTCTTTCTCTGCATTAATAAAAATGTGTGGTAGATTCCAAGGGAAATGAGAGAGAGAAAGAAAGTGAGTTTTGATGGAGAAAAATAATCTGAAACAGATGCAAACAAAACAGAAAGAGACAACATGGCAGGTGGGACACCTGGGGTTGGGGGCAACTGAATACTTGGTTCTTTGGTAAAACACACTGAAGTTCTATTCACAAAGAGGACATGTAATAGATGCAGACATGAGTGAACAGTAGGATGGGGGAGGAAATGGAAGTGACAGAGAAAAGATGGAGAAGTCAATCACAGACATATTCAGAACATTCCATCCCAAAGCAACGGAATACACATTCTTCTCTGGTGCCCATGGAACATTCTCCAGAATTGATCACATTCTAGGTCACAAATCAGGTCTCAACCGGTACCAAAAGATTGGGATCATTCCCTGCATATTTTCAGACCACAATGCTTTGAAACTAGAACTCAACCACAAGAGGAAAGTCGGAAAGAACTCAAATACATGGAGGCTAAAGAGCATCCTACTAAAGAATGAATGGGTCAACCAAGAAATTAAAGAAGAATTAAAAAAATTCATGGAAACCAATGAAAATGAAAACACAACTGTTCAAAATCTTTGGGATACAGCAAAGGCAGTCCTGAGAGGAAAGTATATAGCAATACAAGCCTTTCTCAAGAAACAAGAAAGGTCTCAAATACACAACCTAACCCTACACCTAAAGGAGCTGGAGAAAGAACAGCAAATAAAGCCTAAACCCAGCAGGAGAAGAGAAATCATAAAGATCAGAGCAGAAATCAATGAACTAGAAACCAAAAGAACAGTAGAACAGATCAACGAAACTAGGAGCTGGTTCTTTGAAAGAATTAACAAGATTGATAAACCCCTGGCCAGACTGATCAAAAAGAAAAGAGAAATGACCCAAATCAACAAAATCATGAATGAAAGAGGAGAGATCACAACCAACACCAAAGAAATACAAACAATTATAAGAACATATTATGAGCAACTCTATGCCAGCAAATTAGATAACCTGGAAGAAATGGGTGCATTCCTAGAGATGTATCAACTACCAAAATTGAACCAGGAAGAAATAGAAAACCTGAACAGACCTATAACCACTAAGGAAATTGAAACAGTCATCAAAAATCTCCCAAGAAACAAAAGCCCAGGGCCAGACGGCTTCCCAGGGGAATTCTATCAGACATTTCAAGAAGAATTAATACCTATTCTCCTGAAACTGTTCCAAAAAATAGAAATGGAAGGGAAACTTCCAAACTCATTTTATGAAGCCAGCATTACCTTGATCCCAAAACCAGACAAAGACCCCATCAAAAAAGAGAATTACAGACCAATATCCTTGATGAACATGGATGCAAAAATTCTCACCAAAATACTAGCCAATAGGATCCAACAGTATATTAAAAGAATTATTCACCATGACCAAGTGGGATTTATTCCTGGGCTGCAAGGCTGGTTCAACATCCGCAAATCAATCAACGTGATACAATACATTAACAAAAGAAAGAGCAAGAATCATATGATCCTCTCAATAGATGCAGAAAAAGCATTTGACAAAGTACAACATCCTTTCTTGATCAAAACTCTTCAGAGTATAGGGATAGAGGGTACATACCTCAATATCATAAAAGCCATCTATGAAAAACCTACAGCGAAAATCATTCTCAATGGGGAAAGACTGAGAGCTTTTCCCCTAAGGTCAGGAACGCGGCAGGGATGTCCACTCTCACCACTGTTATTCAACATAGTATTAGAAGTCCTAGCCACAGCAATCAGACAACAAAAAGAAATCAAAGGCATCCAAATCGGCAAAGAGGAAGTCAAACTCTCACTCTTTGCAGATGATATGATACTGTATGTGGAAAACCCAAAAGACTCCACCCCAAAACTGCTAGAACTCATACAGGAATTCAGTAAAGTAGCAGGATATAAAATCAATGCACAGAAATCAGTGGCATTCCTATACACCAACAACAAGACAGAAGAGAGACAAATCAAGGAGTCTATCCCATTTACAATTGCACCCAAAACCATTAGATACCTAGGAATAAATCTAACCAAAGAGGCAAAGGATCTGTACTCAGAAAACTATAAAATACTCAGGAAAGAAATTGAAGAAGACACAAAGAAATGGAAAAACGTTCCATGCTCATGGATTGGGAGAATCAACATTGTGAAGATGTCAGTGCTACCTAGAGCAATCTACACATTCAATGCAATCCCCATCAAAATACCATCCACTTTTTTCAAAGAAATGGAACAAATAATCCTAAAATTTGTATGGAACCAGAAGAGACCCAGAATAGCCAGAGGA
>NW_027397107.1:8602153-8678053 GCF_003265705.2 Callorhinus ursinus
ATACTGAAAAAGAAAAGCAAAGCTGGCGGCATCACAATTCCGGACTTCCAGCTCTATTACAAAGCTGTCATCATCAAGACAGTATGGTACTGGCACAAAAACAGACGCATAGATCAATGGAACAGAATCGAGAGCCCAGAAATGGACCCTCAACTCTATGGTCAACTTATTTTTGACAAAGCAGGAAAGAATGTCCAATGGCAAAAAGACAGTCTCTTCAACAAATGGTGTTGGGAAAATTGGACAGCCACATGCAGAAGAATGAAACTGGACCATTTCCTTACACCACACACAAAAATAGACTCCAAATGGTTGAAAGACCTCCATGTGAGACGGGAGTCCCTCCAAATCCTAAAGGAGAACACAGGTTGCAACCTCTTCGACCTCAGCCGCAGCAACTTCTTCCTAGAAACATCGCCAAAGGCCAGGGAAGCAAGGGCAAAAATGAACTATTGGGATTTCATCAAGATAAAAAGCTTTTGCACAGCAAAAGAAACAGTCCACAAAACCAAAAGACAACCGACAGAATGGGAGAAAATATTTGCAAATGACATATCAGATAAAGGGCTAGTATCCAAAATCTATAAAGAACTTATCAAACTCAACACCCAAAGAACAAATAATCCAATCAAGAAATGGGCAGAAGACATGAACAGACATTTCTCCAAAGAAGACATCCAAATGGCCAACAGGCACATGAAAAAGTGCTCCACATCGCTCGGCATCAGGGAAATCCAAATCAAAACCTCAATGAGATACCACCTCACACCCGTCAGAATGGCTAAAATTAACAAGTCAGGGAACAACAGATGTTGGCGGGGATGTGGAGAAAGGGGAACCCTTCTACACTGTTGGTGGGAATGCAAGCTGGTGCAACCACTCTGGAAAACAGTATGGAGGTTCCTCAAACAGTTGAAATTAGAGCTACCGTTCGATCCAGCAATTGCACTACTGGGTATTTACCCCAAAGATACAAATGTAGGGACCCGAAGGGGTACGTGTACCCCAATGTTTATAGCAGCGATGTCCACAATGGCCAAACTGTGGAAAGAGCCAAGATGCCCATCGACAGATGAATGGATAAAGAAGAGGTGGTATATATACACAATGGAATATTATGCAGCCATCAAAAGGAATGAGATCTTGCCATTTGCAACGACGTGGATGGAACTGGAGGGTGTTATGCTGAGTGAAATAAGTCAATCAGAGAAAGACATGTATCACATGACCTCACTGATATGAGGAATTCTTAATCTCAGGAAACAAACTGAGTGTTACTGGAGTGGTTGGGGGTGGGAGGGATGGGGTGGCTGGGTGATAGACATTGGGGAGGGTATGTGCTACGGTGAGCGCTGTGAATTGTGCAAGACTGTTGAATCACAGATCTGTACTTCTGAAACAAATAACGCAACATATTTTAAGAAAAAAGAAAAAGAAGAAGATAACAGGAGAGGAAGAAAAGGGGAGTATGTCAGAGGGGGAGACGAACCATGAGAGATGATGGACTCTGAAAAACAAACTCAGGGTTCTAGAGGGGAGGGGGGAGGGGGATGGGTTATCCTGGTGATGGGTACTGATGAGGGCACGTTCTGCATGGAGCACTGGGTGTTATGAACAAACAATGAATCATGGAACACTGCACCAAAAACTAATAATGTAATATATGGTGATTAACATAACAATAAAAAATTAAAAAAAAACTGAGAGACAGTTGCATAAAAAAAAAAAAGATGGAGAAGTCAAGTAAGGCAATGCATGTTGGTAATTCCTCTGCATTTAATCCATGCCATGTGCAGACACTATTTAATAAAATAATGAATGAGGGAATGAATAAGTAATGTCCATAGCCTAAGGCAGCAAGCATGGTAACGTCTTTCTATTTCCCAAGCCCAGAACATGACTGTCCTTTTGAATCCATTTATCAGTACATTTTAACCGGTACTAAATAGGTGTTTTATAGTTGGGAAATAGCCAAACAACATCTTCTTATCATTCCCATTGCACACAATTGAATTGAGAGAGATTATCATACCACCACTTAGGTGGATAAGCTTATGTATGCTATGGAAACCACAAAGCAATAGCTTTGAGGTCTCCTTAGCCAAAATGATTGGCTGCAAAAGCAATGGGAAGAGTAACAAATCCTTCTTTATTTGCAAAACCATAACATGATTGAAAAGAACACCTCCTTCTATGAACCTCCCATTAAATTTAAAGCATATTATGGACAGAGGCCCTTTCCACTCTGTTTCCAAGGCGAGCAGAATGCTGCCGAGGCAGGAGGAGCCTTGCTCTCCTAGGATGAGGATTTGGCCTCACAAGCTAATAGAAATGGCGTCAGGGGGTCATAGAGGTTGAGCCTGGCATAACCTGTGCCTTTCTGTCACTTCCAGAACTTGGGGATGAAATTGGCCAGAGCTTTCTCCATTCCAGACATGATCCCATTTCCATCTGTTATAAGATCTATCAGGATTTCAGCAACATTATTCTCATGTAACTTGCTATTCTGGTTCTTTCTGTGTGGTTTGCATAAAATTGTCCCCCCCCAAAAAAAAAATCATTGGAAAGTATCACCTTATTTTCAGAATCTCTTGTTCCACTTATCCAATGCCCTCAGATTCAGTGGCTGCCACCAATTGTTATTTGAATTCCTCAGCCCCATCCTGATTTGTGTGCAATTGTTCTAGTGGAGGCGATGGCTACTTATTATGCAGGAAGTACTTCCAATGTGCATAGCAGTATGGCTGCTTCAGCAACCAGAGGGCCTGCTTCTTAGGGACTTTTCCTAGGAACTTGCCATTTTTTGAGGTAAAGCAGAGACATCTGCATGAACTGGAACCACGCAACACTAACATGTGCTGTAAACTGGACTCGTTTAAAATTTTACCCCAGTCATCTTCCCTCAATCTCCTCTAGAACTGGCAACGGTAAGGCAAGGCATTCCCGGGTGAGCTTCCAATGAGAAAACTCCCCTCCCTGGTTAATGAGCAGCACTGCATAGTTAATAAGCGGCCAGCACTGGATCCAGAGTATCTGTGCTAAAACTCGGAGCTCAGCCATTTGCCAGCTCTGCAAGTTTAGGCAGGTTGCTTACTCCAGCTGATTTCGGTTTTGTCATCAGTGGGGTGGCAAAGATTAAAGGAATAATAACTAACCTGTAAAGCACCTAAGAAGGTGCCTGAAATAGGAAAGGCTTTCAAGAGATGTTGGTTTTTATTAATACTACTACAGCTGGCTTTTATTCCTATGCCTATATCTATTGCTACCATCAAAAACTGAAGGATAAAGATAGTCACGATATCAACCCCCAATTTCTCCCATGGCAATTTATCCTAGTGGTTTTTCTCACTATTTTCCCACCATGGACCCTCAGTCTGAGCCTAAACAAAGTCTATTGAAAAGATCAAACTTTATTGTTGCCTCTTTACTATAGGAAGATAGATCCCCAGGAAATCTGTCCTCCAGAGGTAAATTATAACTACTTGAATGAGTAAGACATGCCTACAAAACTGCATCCAGTTCCAGGGACTGCATATTAAAAAGGGTGTTAGGAATCAAAGATATAGAGGAAGATGATGAGGGGCTTGATATATAATAAAAAGGATGAGCATGGGATACCACGTCTTAACTTTTTTATGGGGGAACAATAATAGCTCCATTCTTATTGATTCATTTATTCCTTCTTTCAAAAAATAAATTTTTGAGACAGAACTTCCAACATGGCAGAGATTTGCTCAGCAAATCCTCTCCCCAAAAACCAGTTATAAAACTAGAAAAAAATATTTTAGAAAGAAAAAAAAGAAACAACCATATGGGGGCTTTGGAAATCAACTATATGCATCCATCAAGTTGGGAAGCAGTTATTCATGAAAGAATAGACAATTGGAAGTCTGTGGCATATTCTTGTTTTGGGCTACTCCCATCCCCTCTTCCTCACTTATTGCATGATAGCTCTACCAGAATGGGCCAGTCTGTGAAAACTAGAAGTTTCATTGGTGGAGAGGGTTGACCTTATTTGCAGCAAATGGGAAAAACAATACACTATACTAACAGCATTGTGGGTAATCATGCCAAAAATGAATCAAAGACCAGCTGCTCAGTTAGTCTAAGATGTGGACCTAGTTGGGCTAGGCAGTGAAGTGGCATAGTAGTCAAAAATTTAGCAGGGAAATATGGGAAAGGACACAGCAATAAGGGACCTTGCTAACTTTTCCACTTATACCCAGCTGACTAGAAAGCTGTGCACACAAGCAAAATAAACCAAACAGAATCTAAATTGTCCACATATCATTGTGAGACTCTGTCTTCACATGTGCATGATAGGAACTTCAGAAATTAGTATTATTTCAAGTTACTAATCCTGTAGTAATTTGCTCCACACCATAGAAAATGACTATAGCTACAGTGTCAATTTTCTTTCCATAGCACACTACAGACTTTGCCAGAGAAGCATGTATAGCTTTGTTAAGGACTCAAGCCTCTACATAGAAAGCAAAGAAGGACCACTTCATTTTGTAGTATTGGCAAAAGTGTCTGCTAACCAGAGATGCACATAGGCTAGAGCAAAACAGTAAGCTAAGGAAAAAAATCTACTTTATCTAATATAACCTCATTAATCATTGTTGACTGTTTACAAATCATTGTAAACCACTTTGTCTACATAAATAAATTGTTTTGCCTGTCAAAAAATATAATAACTAAAATGAAAATTTCATCAGAGGAAAACAATAGCAGAATTGAGATGTCATAAGAAGGAATCAGTGAACTTAAAGATAGATCAATAAATTATCCACTCTGAAGAACAGAGAAGAAAAGGTTATGATGAATAAAGACCTCAAATGCAGAGGGCACCAAAACACACATCACTGGAGTCCCAGAAGAAGAGAGGATAGAGAAATGCCAGAAAAAGGTATTTGAAAGATTAGTGGACAAAAACTTCCCAAATCTTATGAACAATATAATCTATAGAACAAAGAAACTCAAAAAGTTCCAAGTAAGATCCATTAGAAACATTGTATCCAAACTGTTCATAGCCAAAGGCAAGGAAAATATGTTCTTAATATACAGGGCACAGAAAATAAAAACAGCAGTTGACTTACCATCAGAAACAATAGAAGTCAGAATGCAATGGAATGACATACTCAGAGCGATGAAAGCAAAAAAACAAACCAAAACAAAAGTTGTCAACCATAATTTTGTATCCTGAAAAGCTATCCTTCAAAATGAAGACAAAATAAAGAGATTGCCAGACAAAGGCTGAGTTCTTTTGTAGCTGACATGTCATAAGAAAAATACTTAAAAATATTTCATTTAAGTTCATATAAGTTGAAATAAAATGACACTGGGTGGTAACTCAAATCCACATAAAAAATAAAGAAGACAAGAAAAGTATTAATTTACTATAGTCTAAAGTAGGTTGTCATAAGTTAAAGTACGTATCATAATCCTTAGAACAACCACTTGAAAAATAACTTAAAATAGTAAGAAAACCAGTGAAGGAATTAAAATGATACAATTAAAAATTCTATTTAACAAAAATCATAGGAGTAATAAAGGAGCAAAAAGACCAGAAATGTATAGAACACAAAGAGCAAAATGGTAGATGTAATTCTAATCTGACAATAATTACATTAAACGTGAATGGACTATGTATTGTCATCAAATGGCAGAAATTGTTAGATGGGATTTAAAAATCATAATCCAAATATATCTTCTCTACAGGAGACACACTTAAATTCAAAGATACAAAGATACAAATGGGGTGAAATTAAAAAGATGTCAGAATAAACCTAACCAAAGAGGTAAAGGATCTATACTCTAGGAACTACAGAACACTCATGAAAGAAATTGAAGAAGACACAAAAAGATGGAAAAACATTCCATGCTCATGGATCGGAAGAATAAACATTGTTAAAATATCCATGCTACCCAGAGCAATCTATACCTTCAACGTCATCCTGATCAAAATTCCAATGACATTTTTCAAAGTGCTGGAACAAACAATCCTAATATTTCTATGGAATCAGAAAAGACCCCAAATCGCCAAGGAAATGTTGAAAAAGAAAAACAAAGCTGGGGGCATCACGTTGCCTGATTTCAAGCGATATTACAAAGCAGTGATCACCAAGACAGCATGGTACTGGCACAAAAACAGACATATAGACCAATGGAACAGAATAGAGAGCCCAGATACGGACCCTCAACGCTATGGTCAAATAATCTTCAACAAAGCAGGAAAAAATATGCAATGGAAAAAAGACAGTCTCTTCAATAAATGGTGCTGGAAAAATTGGATAGCTATATACAGAAGAATGAAACTCAACCATTCTCTAACACCATACACAAAAATAAACTCAAAATGGATGAAAGACCTCAATGTGAGACAGGAATCCGTCAAAATCCTAGAGGAGAACATAGGCAGTAACCTCTTTGACATCAGCCACAGCAACTTCTTTAAAGATACATCTCCAAAGGCTAGTGAAACAAAAGCAAAAATGAACTTTTGGGACTTCATCAAGATAAAAAGCTTCTGCACAGCAAAGGAAACAGTCAACAAAAAAAGAGGAAAACTACAGAATGGGAGAAGATATTTGCAAATGACACTACAGACAAAGCGCTGATTTCCAAGATCTATAAAGAACTTTTCAAACTCAACAACCAAAAACCAAATAATCAAGTCAAAAAATGGGCAGAAGACATGAACAGACACTTCTCAAAAGAAGACACACAAATGGCTAACAGACACATGAAAAAATGTTCATCATCATTAGCCAGCAGAGAAATTCAAATCAAAACCACACTGAGATACCACCTTACACCAGTTAGAATGGGAAAAATCAACAAGGCAAGAAACAACAAATGTTGGAGAGGTTGTGGAGAAAGGGGAACCCTCTTACACTGTTGGTGGGAATGCAAGTTGGTACAGCCACTTTGGAAAACAGTGTGGAGGTGCCTCAAAAAATTAAAAATAGAGCTACCTTATGACCCAGCAATTACCCCAAAGATACAGATGTAGTGAAAAGAAGGGCCATATGTACACCAATGTTCATAGCAGCAATGTCCGCAATAGCCAAACTGTGGAAAGAACCGAGATGCCCTTCAACAGATGAATGGATAAAGAAGATGTGGTCCATATATACAATGGACTATTACTCAGCCATCAGAAAGGATGAATACCCAACTTTTACATCCACATGGATGGGACTGGAGGAGATGATGCTAAGTGAAGTAAGTCAAGCAGAGAAAGTCAATTATCATATGGTTTCACTTATTTGTGGAACATAAGGAATAGCGTGGAGGACATTAGGGGAAGGAAGGGAAAAATGAAGGGGGGGAAATCAGAGGGAGAGACGAACCATGACAGACGATGGACTCTGAGAAACAAACTGAAGGTTTTGGGGGGGGCTGGTAGGGGGATGGGTTAGCCCGGTGATGGGTATTAAGGAGGGCACGTACTGCATGGAGCACTGGGTGTTACACGAAAACAATGAATCATGGATCACTACATCAAAAACTAATGATGTATGGTGACTAACATAACATAATAAAATTAAATTAAATTAAAAAAAGATGTAAATGATATACCATGCAAACATAACCATAAGAGAGCTGGAATGATTATATTAATATCCAGTACATTGCTTAAAAAAGATCACTATAAACAATGAAGGTTATTAAATGATGATAAAATGATCAATTCACTGGGAAGATACAAAAATTGCAAGTGTATACACACTTAACAAAACCCCAAAACAAACGAAAAGTATGACAGAGGTAAAAATATAAATACATAGTGCAACAATATTTGAAGATAAAAATACCCCATTCCCAGTAATGGATAGAACAACTAAACAAAAAATGAGAAAGACTATAGAATACTTGAACAGTACTGTTCACTAACTTGATGTGATTGACATATGTAGCACCTTCCACCTAATACTACAAAATACACATTCATTTTAAGAGTACATTTTTCAGGGAAGATCATATGCTAGACCACTGAAGAAGTTTCAGTAAATGTAAAAGAGTTTAAATCATTCAAAATATGCTTTCTGACCAAAGCAAAATTAAAACATAAATAAAAAAAAAAGAGGGAGAGAATGCCCCACATATGTGGAAATTTAAGAAACTCATATCTAGGGATTCCTGGGTGGTGCAGTTAAGTGGCTGACTCTTGGTTCCAGCTCAGACTGTGATCTCAGGGTCATGAGATCTAGCCCCTCATTAGGTTCCCCACTCAGTGCAGAGTCTGCTTCAGATTCTCTGTCCCTCTCCCTCTGCCCCTCCTGCTCATGCTCTCTCTTTCTAAAATAAATAAATAAAACTTAAAAAAAGAAAAAAAAAAGAAACTCATATCTAAATAACTCATAGGTAAACAAACAAATTACAAAAAAATAGAAAACATTTTGAACGGCTTGAAAAATAAAACATAATATATCCAAATGTATAGGCTGCAGCTAAATCCGTGATTAGAGGGAATTTATAGCTTTAAATAACTATATTTGAAAATCAGACAAGTCTCAAATCAGTACCTTAAAACATAACAGACTAGAAAAATGTAAACAGACTAAAGTGTCGTCAAGCAGAAGAAATCAAATAATAAATATTCTGGTGGAAATTAATAAAATAGAAAACAGAAAAACAATAGAGAAAATCAGTGATGCTGTTAGTTTGCAACTTCCTCAGAAGCTTCCTGGGTGTGATTTAAAACCAGCTCTCATAGAGAGAGGGCAGGGAAAGACCATAAAAAGAGGCAGATTAATAGATGGCAAGTTTAATGAGCAAGAGAACTACTTAAGAGGCTTGTTTTGGGCAGCTGTAAAATGAGTAGATTTCTGCACCTGCATGCCACAATCAAAAGTTTATAGAGAGACCTTCACTGGGCTCAGCGATGAATACCATCCAGATGGTCTCAACACTAAAACACTATCTCAAGGTTATGTCCTTGCAACAGCTTGTGGGAGCAGAATGAACATTCCAAGGACTGGAAAGGGTGTGAGGAGTCTCCAATCACCAGGGTCCAGCTCATGGGTCAACTTGGTGGTCACATACTCTCGAATGACCTCCCTCAATAGGTGCCACAAGTTTGTTCTTTGTGAAGATCTACAATACTGACAAATGTTTATACTGACAAGAAATAGAACAAGTTACCAAAAGCAAGGACTAAAAGGGCCTTAAAAATGGAAAGATATTATTTAAGGGAACAAAGATAGCACAACAATTTAGATGAAATGGACAGATTCTTATAAAGACACAATTTACTAAAACTGACTCAAGAAGAAATTAAAAATCTAAATAGACCTATAACATGTAATGAAATTAAATTAGTGATTAAAAAACTGCCTTCCAAGAAAAGTGAGGCCCAAATGGCTTCACTGGTGTTCTATCAAAAAAATTAAAATAATACTGATCTTTCACAAAATCTTTCAGATAATAGAGGAGGAAGGAAACATTTCCCAACATATTGTATGAGGCTGGTATTACTATGATACCAAAGTCAGAGAAAAATATTACAAAGGGAAAAAAAATGTAAAAACTACAGATCAATATTCTTCATAAACATTAACATAAAAAGTTCAACACAGTATCAGCAAACAAACCCAGCAAAATATAAAAGAGGATTGTACTCCATGACTGAGATTGATCTTAACAATGTAAGGCTGATTGAATAGTCACATCTCAATTAATGTAATAAATAGTATAGTGTATTGTGTTAGAGTGTACAATATATTGTGTACAGTGTATATTGTAAAGGGCAGAGTCAGCTTAATCATCTCAATTGCTGCATACAAAGGGATTTGACAAAGTCTAACACCCATTAATTATAAGACTCTTAAACTCGGAATAGAAGAAAACTCCCTTAATCTGATAACGGGCATTTATGAAAAATCCCACAACTAACATCATACTAAATAGTGAAAGAATCAATGTCCCTTAAAGATCAAGAACAAGGCAAGGATACCTGCACTCTGCACTTCTATTCAGCACTGTACTGAAGGTTCTAACTAGTGCAATAAGGGATTTTAAAAAGACATCCAGATTGGAAAGGAAGAAGCAATGCACATACACACACCTTTCTATAACTAATAAATGAATTTAGCAAGATTACAGAAACATATAAAAATTTAATATATTCAACAAATGTAGTGCAAACTCATATACTAAAAACTTTTAAAACATCATTGGTATCAAAGTGTAAATAAATGGAAAGCCATTCCATATTCATGGAGTAGAAGATTCAATACTATCAAGATGACAATTCTCCCCAAATTGATTTACAGATTCAAAGTCATCTGTATCAAAATCCCAACAGACTTTCTGTGGAAATTGACAAACTGATTTAAAAATGTATAGGACCCGGGGTGCCTGGGTGGCTCAGATGGTTAAGCGTCTGCCTTCGGCTCAGGTCATGATCCCAGCGTCCTGGGATCGAGCCCCGCATCGGGCTCCCTGATCGGCGGGGAGCCTGCTTCTCCCTCTCCCTCTGCCTCTGCCTGTCGCTCCCCCTGCTTGTACTCTCTCTCTGTGTCAAATAAAAATAAAATAAAAATAAATCTATAAAAAAAAATAAAAAAAAATAAAAATATATAGGACCCAGAATAACCAAAACTTATAATAAAGAACAAAGTTGGAGGACTTTACTTTTAAACCTTACTCTAAATCTATAGTAATCAAGACAGTGGGTACTTCCATAATGATACAGTCAAACAAGATTAGTATAAAATACTAAATAAACTTACATAATGATATGAAATAAAACATTAAAAATAAAATAATGTAAAATAATAAATAAAATTAAAATTAAAACATATTTGTACTTCAGAAAACACAGTGAGAAAAATAAAAAATACAAGCCACAGACTGAGAAATAATAACTGCAAATTATATATCTGATAAAGGATTTCTATTAGAATATATAAAGAATTCTTACAAGTCATTAATAAGTAGACAAAAAAATAATTATAAAATGGGCTAAATATTTGAATAAACATTTCAGCAAGATGTACAAAGGGCTAACAGGCATAAGAAAAGATGCTCAGATCATTAGTCGTTAGGGAAACGCAAATCCGAACCACAGTGAGATGTAACTACATACTAACTAGAATACCCATAATAAAGACGGACACTAACAATTGTTGGCAAGGATGGGGGGAAATTGGAAACCTCATACACTGCTTATGGGACTGTAAAATGATATAGCCACTTTTAAAAACTTTGTCAGTGACTTAAAAGTTAAATATACTCTTACAGTTATAATCCAGCAATTCCACTCCTAATGGGATTGAAACAAAATACAAAGACTGTGCATGGATGTTCATGGCAGCATTATGTATAATATCCCCAAACTGGAAACAATCAACTGGTGCGTGAATAACCAAAGGTTGTATATCCATACAACAGAACACTATTCAGCCATAGAAAAGGAACAAACTATTGATATATGCTACAAGACAGATGAGTCTCAAAGACACTGTACTGAGTGAAAAAAAGCCAGATGTAGAGGATTACATATTATATGATACTATTTATATGAAATGTCCAGAGGAAAAAAAAATGTCTCTAGGAAAAGGATTGATGGTTTGCTGGGCTGAGTGTGGGAGGAGGGGTACTAGGATTGATTCCAGGCAGGCACAAGGAAATTTGGGATGATGATAATATTCCAACCTGGACTGTGGTGGTGATTGTACAACTGTAAGTATTTACTAAAAATTATTGACTCTTACACTCACCATGGATGAAATTTATGGCATGTAATTTATACCTCAATAAGGCTGTAAAAAAAAAAAAGCAAAAAAAAAAAAACCCTGAGTATAAGATTCTTGAGGTTAGGGTTACTGCCATAGAGTTCAGTTAGAAGACTTTAATTCAGTCAAGTGATTAGGGTTGAAAAGAGAAAGGTAAGCATTTAATCATTCTAGCTCGCCTTATTCCCTTGCCTGAGGGATAATGTTCTAGGTACCTCCATCCCAGCTAAGTTCATCTGTGGATAAGTTAAAAAAAAAAAAAGAGAGAGAGAGAGAGAGAGAACAAACAAACAAAAACTCTAGCTCATTGGTTGGTTGGCTGGTTGGTTTTCTGGTTTGGTTAATTTTCCAGAGCTAAATGCTCACCAAATATCCTTACCATGGAAACTCTTTGAATCCAACTCCTACTTTTTCTTACACCTGCCTTGTTCCTTTTGCCTTAAAATTCTGACCCTTCGCCATTTGTAAATCATTTTCTAAATAAATAAATAAATAAATAAATAGCCCCATGGTGCCTGCATTCAATCTATACCATTCTTGCTGTTATAACATCTGTCATTCTTTCCACAGCAGGACCATCCAGCTGGCAGGGCTGAGGGAAGCTTTGCTGATCCCATGTGCTCCTCCTCTGGAGAGCCCTATTAGAAGCATCAGGCTGTGGTGGATACAAATGTATGCTCTTTAGGCAACTGGCTTCTTTGTTGTTGTTGCCCATTAAGGATACTGTGATTGTTCACTCATCCATGTCTTTGAGTCAGAGGCATACAGTCAATACCTGTTGCTCTTTGCTTAGCAAACTGTCCCTAGATCCACTCTCCCTAATTCCCTTCCAATCATGGTGTCCTCTCTGCCCTACACTGTGACCTCTGAGAGGTTTGCAGGAGCCCTAAACCATATCTTGGGTGCAATTACATTGCAGAGGCAATAACATTGAGAGGCTTGCAAGCATTTTCCAGATGGGATTCACTGTCAAGTAAGGTCATTAAGGAAGCAAGGGAGAGCGAGAGCATGGTCCCTCTTTAATCATCCAGGCTGATGGGTAATGGCATGCTGGCAAACAAGGCTACCCCTCTGCAGAACTGCTGTGCTAATCACCAAGCCTCTAGCAGAGAGGTATTCTGTGCTTCCAGTTGGAAGGAAAGACTGTATCTCCCATAGAGTCCTTGGATAATTGGAAGAATTAAGGAAAAATACATGATTCCATTTGGACCCAGTACTAATTGGAATGAACCAAATAATCAGCTCATCGGCATGAAGCATAACCCCTTACCTTTTTGCCTCAGAGAGGGCCATTTCCCTACATAATAATGAGCCCCTATGGCCCCTTCATCAACAGTTAGATTGCCCGTCCCTCCAAAGTACCCTGTGGGTTGTGCCGGGGACCATTTCTTCTGCCAGCCACTTTCTGACTCAGAGCAAGAAAACCCTCTAATTACATTGAGATGGAAATGGAAGACCAGCCCCCTGGCTAGGCTGGGCTCTGCCTGGCCACAGACCTGGGGCAGAGGTGCCTGCAATAACACAGAGCAAGTTTCAAAGGTTTGGTTCATTAGAGAAAAATCGATCTATCTGAGGAGCTTGGAGTCCAGAACAAAGTTCTGAGGCAACCCTTGTGCTGCCACTTCAATAAAAGTCTTCCACTTCCTAAAAGCAAAAACACTCAAGGCAGGTGAGGTTTTACTTTCTTCGATATCGATGGCTGAGGTCTCCTGCCCTTCCTGAAGAATGAGCACTTAATTCTTTTGCACTGTCAATGAAAGCTAGCAAAACAAAGCTGTTTACCTTAGATAAGAATTCAGATTATATTTAGTCTCCTGTTGGACCCAGAGTTTCAGGTTCTTGCACCCACCCACCCACATATCCATTCATCCACCTTCCTTGCCCTTCTTGACTATTTAATATGAGTCAGGCTCTGTTAATTGATTTATTCTGCTTTATAGATGAGAAAATGGAATCCCACAATAGTCGAAGAACTTAGTCAACTTCCATATGTAACCAGAACTGGAGCTGGTATTTAATTCTGATTAGTTGGACTCTAGAGCCCAAATCCTGATATGTATGCTGGAAATGCCAAGTTTCAGAGACAGATTGGTTAAAAATAAAATTTAAAATAATAAATTAAAAGTACATTTAAAAAAAATCTATCATGGACCCTTCAAGACACTAATATCACAGCAAAGGATTCTCTGGAATTCTTATCAGCATGTGCCTACTGGGCTACCATTTTCCACACAGAATTCTCTACCTAGTCCGTTATTTTCCTTTTCTGCCCTCACTCCTTATAGTCCTTCCGTTCTCTCACTTTTCCTAAAAGAAAAATCTTTCTGGAAAGAATCTGGAAGTTAGTTAATACACTGAATGATGTACCTTTGAATCCCCTTAACAATAACTACATTTTGTTAGTTCAATTGCCCTACCCCTCTTCCTTCTTGTTAAAAGGGGGCAGCCATAGAAATGCAGAGTAGCTGCCTAGGGCTTGCTTAAGGCTGGCAAATACCATCCCTCATCCAGGTTGCTCCCTTCTCTGCAAGTATAAGCAGCACTGGGCTTGTCCTAGGACCTTTTGATTGATAGAAAAGAAACATTTTAAGTGATTTTGGCGGAAAAGTGACCTTGTAGCCCTATTTTCAAAGTGCATGTTTTTTTGGAGAGGGGTGGTAAAGGACTTTGGGCTGCTATTTATGAATTGCAGCGAAAATAATGTACATCTTCTATTGGGGAGACTTTCGTTTGTAGTTCTGGAGAACTAGCAGGGTCAGGCATGACCTAAAGAAGCAAAAAGACAGGGACATAGATGATTCAAATATGATGGAGGGAAGGACAGGGAGGTAGAGGATGGAGATGAGCCTGGCTTACTATTTCTAAGAATAGACCATGCATTTGGGTGGAGCTTCTTGGGATGTAGCTTTTAGGAACTTAAGCTTTGTGGACGAGGGACATTAGCAAGAAATCGTTCTCATTTTAGCAAGCTACTAAGACAGACACCAAAGAAATAATTCTTTAATGGTGGGAGTGAAATTCAGTAAGTTGATAGGTGAGGAATTCTTCAAGCTCTAAGAAGATACCTTTAATGTCCTGATCTAAACATGATGTACTCCATGTTCATAACAGATAGAGCCATATCACTGGGCATGGGCAGAAGCAATATACTGGAATATATTACAAAAGCATTACCAGGTATGGTTATGTGGTGGAAAGTAGAAGACTTATAAGCAATGTATGGATAAGCATATCTATTTGCTTGAAGTAGGACCCCCAATATATCACCTACCCACATATGAGGCAGTGTGGAATTACGTAGTATAAAACCACACCACTTGGTGTCAGAAAACCCAAGTTCAAATCCCTCTTTTTAGTACTGTTTTGAAGCACATCAATTCACTCCTCTGAGATTCATTCTCCTTATTTGGAAATGAAGTGCTGAACCAGAAGGTCTCTTCTATCTCAAGCTCCATGAGTCAGCTTTCTAATGAAACGGAATTGAAAAGCACATTAGTTAGGCTTCAGGGTTCAGTCACTTGTGGGCTTTGATAGAAACCGTACATCTCTCATATTATGAAATACTTTTTTCTCTCCCAATAAAAATATGATGCTCTGTATAACTGAGCAAAAT
Source organism: Callorhinus ursinus (assembly GCF_003265705.2). NCBI lineage: Eukaryota > Metazoa > Chordata > Mammalia > Carnivora > Otariidae > Callorhinus > Callorhinus ursinus. Next base: position 8,617,511 of record NW_027397107.1, read on the forward strand.
TCTCTCCTTAGGTACTATAAACTTTCTGCCCAATGAAATATGAGAAAATTGTGAGTTGCCTGGAAAGATACTTAAACACAGTAATTTCATGGAAAGAAGTATGAGTTGAGATTTGCTTTTCAGAAACACTTTGATTATGGTAAAGGGAACTCAGAGGAACAAAAGTGGGATGGTTAATAGTGTGAAGCTAGAATCTGACTTGACTGGTTTGAAGGCTCTTCCCTGAGATTCTTGAAAAGATTTCTCCCTTGCACCCTTCTATCCTACATACCAGTGGCTTTTAACCATGAATGATTTGGGTCCCAAGAGAGATTTAGCAATGTCTGTGAACATTTTTGGTTCTCACAACTAAATACTACCCAAACCAAAATGTCAGTAGTGCTAAGGGTGAGGAAGTTTGCTATATACTGATAGTACTTAGGGACCACGGTGAGATACCCTAGAACTTTGTGAATCGAACTGATAAATTTAGCATGCAACAGATCAAATAAGAAAGAGTGATACTGCCTTCAGAGCATGAGCATTCCTATGGCAGAAAGCAGAAAGAGTAGGCTTTAATGGAGTAATTGATTATCTGCCAATATCTAAAGCAAGAATGTCTCAATAAAATGTATGCAGAAAATGGCTCTGTAGAGGCCAATATTAGAGATATTTATCCAGGACCGTTCAGAGGATAAATTGCTTCAACCCACAATGGGGTTTGTTGTCTTCTGAAGGTGCAGCTTTTAAATAGTATAGATGCAGCTGGGTATCTATTGCCAACTGTCTAATCTCACCACCATCTGCTTGAATCCTATATTCACCAAACAATCTTCTGGTTATAGTTTGGCTTCTCATGTAGCACTTCCCACAGGAAGATAATGTGCTGACCAAAGAAAGAAAATTATTCTGGTCTCCTTGGCTGTTATATCTCTCATAGTGATCTGATAAACTGACATTTTGATTTCTTTCCCAGATGAAGCCTTGGGAATTTTGTGTGAGTCAGTCCCGCGAGAGGCACCCAAAAACCCGAGGACCCAATCAGAGTCCTTGCTAGGATAATTCCACCATCGACAGCCAGCCAAACATTATCTCTGGGCAATATCTCTTTCATAGCCTAAAATTTATAGCACCTGGAAGAGCAAAGTCCTTCCATACTTTTTTTTTTTCTCTAAGTGATCTAAAGAGAGTTTATGGAAAAGAGTAAGGGTTTACTTTGCAACCACTCTAAAACCTCTTATATAGGAAGCTCAGTGTATACTACAATATATTGTAGGTTAGTGATTTTTTTTTCTAAAGTATACCTTTTCAAAATAGGAAAAGAATGTGACATGTTTCAAAGGGGAAATATGAAAGTAAGACTTCTTTCTTTTAGGCTGGGACAGGGAAATTGGGGCTAAGTTGGTCAGTCAGACAAAAAAATCCCCAAATGGCAAGGTGAGATCTTGTGGGAATGCCTTGAGGTAAAGCCAATTCAATTAGTTTCTGCAGCATAACTGTCAGGACCCAAAAACTAGGTGGAATAATGAACTGATTAAAACCTGTAATTGCAATTCAATGGAGGAAAGCATTCATCATGAAGATGGCAGCACTGCCTACCTTCCAGATCTCATGGAGAGGAGACACTGACAAAGGTAGGAACAGGGGCACTGCTAGGAATCAGAGGAGAACAACACATTTCTTAATAGGAGAATCCGCACTAGCCTGGTCTTCATCCTGTACACTTGATTTCTGACCTAACAACCGAAGTGTAGGCGTCTCCCTCAGGCTTTAATCCAAGACCATTTTGAGGATGCACTTCTAATTTGATCACTATCAACGTTCCTGGATTTTACCCAAAGCCAATATTGGTCAATGCTCTTGATTTTTCCCTGATGTTTTGCAGGTCTTTTTCTCAAGCATCTTCCTATATTTGAACACATACTGCTTTGTATCAAGGGTCGGCCAACATTTTCTGTAAAGGACCAGATAGGAAAATTCTTGACTCTGCTGTTGTGGTCCAAAAGCAGCCATAGAAAATATATAAACAAATGACTGTGGGCTGTGCTCCAATGCAGCTTTGTCTACAAAAATAGATGGGAGTTCACATATGGCTAGAGTACTGTAGTTTGCTCCATATACACAGTAATAACTAAGATGACATGCAAAGCAAAGTAATAAATGAAATAAATGACTGACATAAAATAGCTTTCTTAATTTCTTGAAAGACATGGTGGTCGTTTTATACTAAATGACATTTTCCTCTGAGAGCTAAGACTTTTGGACCAGCTTGGAATAAAAGCAGTAATCAATACAGGAATCCTGGTAGTAGACAGACTGGAAGATACATCAAGGATATTTAGCTTCATTCATTTGTTCTTCCTCATTCGCTCCACAGTATTTGTTTTAGGCACTGAGGTGTGTGTGTGGCTATGTTCCAAGCACTTTTCTAGGTTCTAGGGATGTAACAGTGAACAAGACAGAAATGGTTCCTGCTTTTTTGGATACCATGACAGTGAACAGATGAAGACATAAGCAAGATAATTTTGGTAATGAAAATTACTATAAGGAAATAAAATGATGTGATGTGGAATAAATGTAGGCGAATAGCTACTACTATAGTTTGGGAAGTTGAAGAAGGCCCTTCTGAGATGGACCCTTTCCACTGAGACTGATGATGGTAAATCTCCTGCAAAAGACTTCAGAAAAGAAAAAAGAAACACTGGTATGGCTGGAGCTGTAGTGAGGTAGAGAACACATATGAGGTGACAGAGGTAAGGCAGAGTCAGGTTTTGTCTTGGAACTGGGTGTTAAAGTTTGACTGTATTTTTAATAGGAGGAGAATGCATTTCATGGTTCAAAGGAAAAGATGACATCATCTCACTCGATTGTTTAGAGGACAGTTCTTATTGGGATGTGAGCACAAATTCTTGGAAGGGTTGAGGGACAGTACTCACAGGGGAATAAGTTAGGATCCTCTTGCATGATGGTGGCTTGGCTAGAGAGCTTCTTTCATCTGTTCCCATTGTATTTACCTATTTTGAATTTAGATCTTGGTGGAAATTGGCATTTTAAGCCCTATTACCTTTGAAAAGTTAATTCTACGAAAAGGACCAAGGTCTGGGTCTGCTGAGAATGGATGCTTTTGTTATCTTAACTCTTTAATCATTAACCTTCTATGCTAACCCTCCTGATTTCATCAGATTCTATTTTAAGGGTCAACCAACAGGGCCTATTGGACAGATTAGCTATTGGATTTCAGAGCACAGTCCACAGTATTTTCATCAGTGAATATACTTCTAATCTGGTACCACTTTCTAGATTTTTTTTAAAACAGCCAATCTTTGTTAAGCCGTGCAAAATTGAACTCTTGCCTCTCAGTGTTTAAGGGTATATAAGTGGTTTTTCCCACAATCAGCAGAATAAAAGAAACTGGGGCACCTGGGTCACTCAGTCAGTTAAGCGACCAACTCTTGATTTTGGCTTAGGTCACATTCTCAGGGTCATAAGATCAAGCCCTGTGCTGGGCTCCCTACTGGGCTCCCCACTGGAGCGTGCTTAAGATTCTCTCTCTCCCTCTCCCTCTGCCCCCCCCCCCAAAAATAATTTAAAAAAAAATAAAGAAATATAGTCTGGCCCACATGCCTGTGTGAGAGAGGATGGACTTCTCTTATGTGAGAGAGGATGGACTTCTCTTATATGATCCAGATAGAACCTGGATATTATATATGCCTGAGTATGAAGTCGGGTCCAGCTCCTGATATCTACTCTACACCAGCCTCCTTGTAAGTTAACACCCCACACCTCTGAACCCTATCCAGGTTTCTCACCTTGATCCTTCATACCCCAGTGCTTATCAACTCCCTTCACACCCTTGTCATATATTTCATGTGCCATTATATTAGGGAAATCCCCTTGCCCTGTAACTATTTCTAAATTATTTTCCTTCCTCTCCTTCCTCCCATTCTTCTCTCTCCTCACTTTTTTTAAGCCTGCTTACCAAAGACACCTTCTCTTTCTCCAGCAGAATGCTTTGGCCTCAGTTTGTCCATATTACAGAATACTTCTGCTACACTGGTCTACTCCACATGGGAAGGCACTGGCCTTTTATTGAATCTCACTGATTAGCCATCATTTCACTTCTCCCAATCATTTACAGTCCAGGATTTTATTATGTACCTCTCCATTCAAACTGTTACTGCTGAATCTACAAAATTGTTGTTGTTGTTGTTGTCGTTTTTATCATTCTAGATGTCTTAAAAACTAGACCATGTTTGTCTTCTATTAAGCCTACTAATTAAGAGCTGGATTGTAAGTCAGGTGGACCTAAGTGTAAAGAACCTAGATATGTGAACTTTAGCAAGTTGAATAACTACTTTGTGCCTCAGTTTCTCATCTATAAAATGTGGATAAAATAGTATACACCTGTCTTAGCCTGTACTACCCAGAAGGAAGAGACTGAGGCTACTAACTAATCAGGAAGTGCAGTGCCAGGGAACCAAGAGTCAGGAAAAAGGGGAATGAGTCAGGGAAGGGAAGAGCCAATATGAAGGCACTCACTGAGGTGATCACTGCTTGGTCACAAGCTTTCATGATTGTTCGATATAATGGGATGTCTTCTGGGTGCTCATAAGAAGTACTGCTTGTCAAGACAGTCCATGGAGAAGGAAAGAAGAATTTGTCCTCTGGATCCCACATTCTATAGGTCTTCCCGGACAAAGGGAATTAACTGCCCCACACTTCTGAATTGTGCATACCTGGCTGGTGCACAGGTTCATGGCATCTCATGCCTAGTATCAAGAGGGAAGCTCCAGGGTGGAGGGCAAGAGTAGCCTGGCATGGGCATGGGCAAAGGGTTGTATCCTTTTGAGGCGGGTCACAGGCCATGCACACTGCCGCAAGGCAGCCAGGCAAAACAAGAAGCCTCCTGGCAGAAGAGGCTGAAATGACCAGAGTGGTGCCTGAGAGCTGTCTGATTTGTCCCCCCCTGGAAACACTTGGATCCACATGTGTCCTTTTATCATACCAGCCTCTCAAAACCCAGGGTGTACCCTCCATCTTTATGAGTAGATACTAATCACGTCTCTGAGAGGACAGGTAAAGATTCAATCATTCCTAGAGCACCATTCAACTGGTGGCAGCTCAATCCTGTGAAGATTTAGGGCAAGAGTGTTCATGAAACAAACAAAATTCCCTGGAGCCACAGCTGATACTAAGACCATGACGATCATGATCTCTCTTCTCCACCTCCCTTTCATGATTTCCCACACACCTGACCAGAACTCGAGCTGGTCTGGGTTGTTTGCCTGATGGAGTGACCCAGACCTTCATCCCTAAAGGGTCTGAACTCTTGGATGTCTTGACATTGCTGGGGTGCTATATGGTTATATAGACAATTGTTTGTGTCTATCTGGGCATGGAAGCACTGAGATGCCCCAGTGAATCCCTTAGGATCCAGACATTGCTCTGCCTACCCCACATTGTGTTGGAGCAAATGTAGCCCCTCATGGTGACCAAAGGCAGTTTCAGGAGTTGGCACTCAGCCCTTCCTAACATAACATCCCTTGTGCTCTAGATCAAGTAACCAATTTGGGCTAGTAAATCCACCTCAATTATACATTCAGGATCCAGGGAAATAACTACTGGTTAGGTTCAGGTACCCAGTAGACCACTTATAACTTGGGCTGAATTCCATGCATATCTGGCTTTCCTATACCTCAGCTCTAACTGGAGGATTGTGAAAACATTGCAGGTCTCTTGGTATTAATGTTAGAAGCCCCCTCTAATAATCCTCAAAAATTTGGGGCATTCTCTAGTCCTTGTATGCATAGGAACCCTAGCACAGGTCTCTCTGGAAAGGATCACACTGATCTTCACCACATCTACTTGCAATAGCATTGAAGAGCCCTGACTCATGGGATGGAACTTCTCTTAAAATCAAAAGGCATCCTGATCTTTTAGCCATTGCTACAAACCACTGCAGGCGAAGGCACCCTGTTGGCCACTGCAGCCTTCCTACCCATTATAGTAATTATAGCAGGTGCACCACACCATCTTTGCCTCTGATGGTCAAGTGCTGCCACCTAGCTTCAGTCATTCTGGCATCTCTGCCACTGATGTCAGGCAGCTTATTTTATGTTAATCTCTCTCACTGTCAAACCTGGCCTACAGAAGACAGCCACCACTGAACTTCTCAAAGATGCTGGTACTGCCCCCTCCCCGGCTCCTTTCCCATTGCCTTAGTGCCTAGTTCTCTCAGAGAACTGTGGCCCCCAGAACTAATATTAGCATCACCTGGAAGCTTTATAGAAATGCAAATTTTATAACCCCAAATTTCAGGGCATACTTCATCAGACGGGGTATGGGACCCAGAAAATGATGTTTCCCAAGCCTCTTGGAGATCCTGATATAAGCTCAAGTTTGAGAACCACTAACTTAATGAGAGGAATATCCTCTAAGATACTAAGATATTCATTCTAATATTCTTACTGCTCTGAGTCCTTGGATTCCATCCTTGATATTCTGCAAAGGCATCTCTATCTTATTCGTGTAGGACTTGGATGTATAGAAGCTCTAGAGAGCTACTCTGCAGATTTTTATGTGTCTTTTGTGCACATGTGCACACACACAAATCAATACAAGTAAAACTAGAGAAAGCTGAGGAAATCAGTGAATTGTATCAATGTGAATATTCTGTGATATTGGACAATTGTTCTGTAGGAAGTTACCACTGGGGGAAACTGAGTAAAGTCTACGTGAGATCTCTCTATTAGTTCTTATAGCTGCATATGAACCTACCTCAATCTATCTAGCAATCATCTTCACCTGTCTATCATCTATCTCAATCATCTAGCTACATATCTATCACCTATCACTATCAATCTATCACGTATCTATTAATCTATCATGTACCTATGTATCTATCATTATCTATGTATCTATCTCTATTTTACATTCCTACTAGCAATGAATGAGTAACCCAGTTTCTGTGCATCCTCAACAGCCTTTGATATTGTCACAATTTTTTTTACATCATCCATCAGTATGTAGAAATACCCCACTGTGGGTTTTTGTTTGGTCACTTGTTTTTTAATTTTGCATTTCCCTGAGGGCTAATGATGTCAAACATAGCTTCCTGTGCTTACTTGCCATCTATCTATCCCTTTCAGTCAAGTGTACTTTCACGTCTGCCTGTTTTCTAATTGCGTAATTTGTTTTTTACTGATGAGTTGTGAGCTTTTGTTATATATTCTATATATAAGCCCTTGGTCAGCTCTCTGGTTTGCACATGTTCTATTCCAGCTTATAGCTTAGACTTTCATCCCCTTCACGTCGCCTTTAATAGAACAAAATTTGCAATTTCTATCAAGTCTAGTTCATCAGTTTTTCCTTTAATGGATCCTGCTTTTGGCATCAATTCTAAAAATTCAGTTAATTTTTGAATAAGGTGTGCAGTATAGTTTAGGTTTCATTTTATTGCCTATGGATGGCCAGTTCTTCCAGGACCACTTACTAAAAAGGCTCTCTCCATCGAATTGCTTTTGCACCTTGTCAAAATCAGTTAAGCATATTTATGTGGGTCTATTTCTGGGTTCTGTTCCATTGATCTATGCATCCATCCCTCTGCCAAGATCAAACTGTCTCGATTACAGGAGCTGTGAGCCTTAATGTGGAGGGTGATTCTCCCCATTTTATTCTTTTCATCAAGATTATTTCAGCTACCTGTGTCTTTCCAAATGAATTTTACCATAAGCTTTTCAATATCTACCAAAAATCCTTGCTAGTATTTTGATAGGGGTTTCATTGAGTCTGTAGATCAGTTTGGGGAGTATTTTCATCTTTACAATTGGAATTGTCTTTCAATTCATGAATACGGTATGTCTCTGCATTTACTTACATCTTTGATTTTTGCCATAGCATTTTGTAATTTTCACCATACAGACCTTGTCCATGTTGTGTTAAGTGTCTACCTAGGTGTTTTAGTTTCTTTGCAGCAATTATAAACTGTGTTGTCTGTTTCAGCATATCCACTTTTAATATATAGAAATGTGATTGACTTTTGTGTGTTGGTCTTATGTCTTGCAATCTTTCTGATCCCACTTATTAGTTTTTGGAGGGTTTTTTCTGGAGGGTAGATTATGTATGGATAGTGAAATTTTATATAGACAATCATGTCATCTAAAAATAAGGACAATTTTCTTTCTTTCTAATATCTATGTCTTTTATTTCCTTTTCTTGCCTTATTGTACTTTCTAGAGCTTCCAATCCTATGTGAAATAGCAATGGTAAGAGCAGACGTCCTTGCTTTATTCCCAATCTTGGGGGGAAAGCATTTTAGTTTTTTTGTTAGTATTTGATACTAGCTGTGAGGTTTTCACAGATGCCCTTTATCAAGTTCAAATAATTCTTTTGCATTCCTCATTTTCTCAAAGTTTTTTTTTTGTTTGTTTCTTTTGTTTTGGTTTTGGGGTTTTTTGTTGTTTTTTGTTTTTTGTTTTTTGTTTTTATCATGAATGGATGTTGGATTGTGCCAGATGCTTTTTCTGCATCAATTGTGTCTGGTCATATGATTTTTCTTCTTTAGTCTGTCGATATGGTGTATATAGCAGACATCTGAATCTGTTCTAGGCATCTTTGACAGAACACTAAACTCAGAGTCTCAGGTGAATGCTCCTGTGACAATACACTGTCTCCTACCCAGTCTTAAATTTGTCTGTCCCTACCCCAATCTCACCTCCTCAAGATGCATGCCTGTACAGACTCCCAATTCTTACTCAAATGCATCAGCGAGGTCCTATGAATGCTTTCACATGAGGCTATATTGTCCTGGACCAAAGCTACACTTTGCTAATTGAGCTGTGCTCAAAGCTAACCCAGACTATCGGCCTGAGGGCAACAGGGGTAAGAGGGGAGATCCTGAGGAGTATAAGCATTATCTTGCAAGATTTCTTCTTCAAGAAAAGAGACTGAAAGCTTCTAGGCACAAAGAGGCTGTTCCCCTGCAGTAAGTGGGAGGAGGGTTCTTTCTGCTGGCCTGAAGAATCCAGGGGAACTTGAGGCTTAAAGATTCTCAGGCATGTCCAGCCAAATGTCCACATCCCGGCTGTCTGTGTCCATTTGTCTTCCATCCAGGCCCTAATTTTCAAAGGTGATTTGTTGAAGGCCAACAGTCAGGTTCATTTACAGTCCTGGTATCCTTATAATGCACTCTGTACCTGATTTTCAGCACCATGAGCTTTATGGTTACAGAAGATGAGAGTCTGTTTCAAAGGCATGCCAGGCTTCATAGAATGACTTAAGCTAGCAGTAGACTGCCCTGAGCCTATCATTATCTGTTGTCAAGGTCACCAGTGTTGTTAACAGAAACCATACTACCCCACAATCCTTATGATGGTTATTGTGTCCATTTGGCTCCATCACCATATAGCCTCCATATAGCCAATGCTTCACCTTCTACCTGCCTCTCATCCCAATCATGCACGAGTGAAGGCCACAGAAATGGTGATGCCACTGCACAATGGACATTGATGACCATCCCATCTCGCTGCCATTGTCTTAGCCTGGGTTCTCCTGAAAGGTAAATGCGTATGCCCCAGTTGTTTATTGGGAAGAGAAATATCAGAAGAGCAGGAGTGGAGTGAGGGAAAAGTTCAGGGACAGAGAAAAAGAGAGGGACAATAAATGAGGGTGTGTCACTGTGGTGGGCACTACTTGTGATCAGGAGCAAGCAGTTTCTCTAACCTGGGAGATTCTTATCTCCAAGCTGTTGCATCATAGGAAAATCAATACAGGGAGAGGAAGGGAGACAACTATATTCACTGATGCCCATTCCCCATTGGTTATAGTTTCATCCTGTAGGGCATTAAATCTCCTACACTTCAGGAAGATGCACACATAGACTGACCAGGTCCTGTGCCACCGCACATCTCAAGGATTATTAGGAAGCTCTCGGGTGAGAGGGCAAAGGTGAGCATCACAGGTAGGTGCTAAGGTGCTGTTGGGTTGTGCCCTGTGATGGCGGTTGGAACCCATGCAAAGTTAGTTACCGCAGAGGCATCTGGCATGGAACAAGTAGCCAAGAGCTCTGGAAATGAGTGAGGCTGGGCAGATCAGAGGCAGCGTGTTAGAGGTGTGAAATGCTAGCTCAGAGGGTTGATTTAAGAATTCAATGACCTCATGCTCATAATATTCTTAACACTGCAAGAGGAAAAATAGTAAATGCTCAATAAATTCATGAATACCAATGATGTACTTGACATTTATACCATCTACTGGCTTCCATAGCCATCATATAACAGGGAAAAGATCCATCAAAATAATATACTGCTCTGTTACACAAATGATTCATTTTGAGTGCCTTGTCTTCGTCAACTATCTTTTTTAATCCGTTACTTTTTTTTTTTTTTAACACTTGGTCTTGTCCTCCATCTCCTCTCTGTTACCTGGAATTACTTTCAGTTTTTGAACCTATGACCAAAATCATGTCCTTTGTATTAACTGAATTCATTCTCAGTCTTGGATTTGGAATGTCAATGTTGTCCTCTCCACTACATTTCACATTCTAATATATGCAAAGCACCTGGAAAATGTCTGGACCATAGTAATCCAAAACCACAGTTCCCCTTCCTCTCTATCTTTCTCCTTACCATGACCTCTACTATGGATAATACCACTACCCATAGCATTATGGTATCTTTAATGTAACACAAGTTACTTCAGTGTTAGATTCTGTCCTCATCATTCTCTGCTTCTACTGTCTGTAGCTCTGGACAAAAATGCTGCTAGAAAAAAGGCATATATGGGAATGACATAAACAACAACTCTATTACAACCATCACCAACTCACTTAAATTTATCGAGCACTAAAATGTACCGTGGTGCACCTTTTACATGTCTCATGCCATTTAATCTTCAAAAGAATTCCATGGTGTCAGAATTATTATATCCATTCTGCAAATAAGTAAGTGGCCTTAAAAACTTTAAATAACATTCTCAGTGCCTCCCAGCTAAATAGAGGCAGACAACGATTTGAACCTACTTGTGTCTCATTCCAAAAATATTGTGTTCAGCCGCAGTACTATACTACCAGTCTTAGTCCGTTGCAAACACTTAACTCCAGGGCTGTCTTCACTCCTTTGTGGGCTCCTACACTTACTCTCCATTTTGGTCATTCACACCTTCTCTTTTCTGTTCAGGTTTTCACGAACCATCTAAATGATATCCCTCTGTGTTAGTTTCCTAAGGCTGCCATAATAAAGTATCATAAATGAGCAGCTTAAAACAATGTAAATTTATGGTCTTACAGTTCTGGAGGCCACAAGTCTGAAATCAAGGTGCCAGCAGTGCCATGCTCCCTCAGAAACCTGCAGGGAGGAATCCTTCCTTGCACCTTCTAGTATCTGGTGTTGGCTGGCAATCCTTGGCTTGTTCCAGTCTCTGCCTCCATCATTATCTGACTGTCATCTCTCTGTGTGTCCATCTCTGTACCTCTCCTCTTAGAAGAACACTAGTTATATTAGATGAAGGGCCTACTCTACTCCACTACGACCTCATTTAACTTACATCTTAATTGCATCTGCAAAGAGCCTATTTCCAAATAAATTTATACTCACAGGTAGCAAGGGTTAGGGCTTCAATGTGTCTTTTGGGAGACATAATTCAATCCATAACATTCCCCAATGAGTGCACACACACACACACACACACACACTTCATTTAACAGCTTGAGGCCACCCAACAGCATCGCTGCCATTTTTTATTTATACTCCAGCATAAGTGCAAACGTGTGATGAGCATGGTGAAGGCTTAGCCCTTGCCTACTATCCTAAGACTAGGACATCTGAAATGTTGGCCTAATTCCACCACTCTCCAATATATATTGATAATTCCATCACTCTCTAATATATATATTGATGAATTCGCTTGCCTAATCTAAGACTTCATTTACACAATGTAAGATGGAAATAATAATGTTTTTTTCTTAACAGAGTTAGTGTGAAGGTTTAATGACCTAAGGAAAAATATCTAAATGAAAAATTGAACTGATCATGTAAGCCGTGAGGTATTTTCAAAGGTAAAATAACATGATATTCATTTATACCCACTTACCTCTTTTCCTCTAGCCATTTATCTCAGGGAGGGGCCAGTTTTCCAGTTGTCCTGAGCTCCTCTCTGCCTGCTGAGGGATTTTTGCTTCCTTACTATAGTTCTCCATCTTAATATTTCCAGAATTCCCCCCTCAACTGAATCAGCTTCAAATACCTTGTTTTTTTCCTAAATCTTGAAATGATTTTTAAAGGCTCTACTCACTACTTTTGCATGTCTCCTTCCCTTCACGGCCAAACTTCCAGATGAATGCTCTATACTTGTGCTTTCATTTCCTTTTAACCAATCTCCCTGATATTTCTTTGACATCATGTCACTTGTCAACTGAGCTGCCTTTATGAAAGTCACAATGGCATTAAAGGATTTTGCCATTGAAAGCAACTGGCTGGGTGCAAATGTGTTTCTCCTTGGTTTCCATGCCCTTGACAATTCTGCTATGTATCCCAGCTGGCCACTCCCCCTTCTTGACTTTCTCTTTATCTCGACTTCTGCGATACGGTAGAAGGCTCTCTTGGTCCTTTCACCTTTGTGAATAAGACCTCTCAATCCTATCTGCTACTACACAGAGTTTTCCTCTCTGTCCTACTGGTGGGCGTTCTCCAATTCTCAGGCTTTCATAATGTGTCCTCTCTTTAATTCCTCTGGAAGAATTCATGTTTTCTATGGCTTTGACGGACACCTTATAGTCATTATCTAGCCCTACCTTCTTACTGTGTACCTATCCCTTATGTCTGGCTGAAGTTGGAAAGTACTCACCAGCACTTGAAATATATGCCCGCTATTCCTGCTACCAACAGGTCTGACTCAATAGGTCCAAACATAAATGACAAATGTGCTTTTTCCCTTCCTCAGCCCTTGCTTCACCAAAGCATCCTTCACTAAATTCCTCACTGGTCTTTCCTCATTGCTAAAACCAGTCTCCCTAAAAGTGCAATTAGGTACCTCCCTTACTTCAATAACTCCTAGTAACTTGGAATTTTCACCGATGGAGTGATCCTGGTTGACTTCTTAAATGTCTATGACTTTCTAAACATGAACATTTTGCCAGAATGATTGGTCTCTTTAATCTCTCTTACACACAAATTCTGCCCCCACCCCCAAACCCTTGTAGATAGAAGGAAAATCTTAGAATGTTTTACCAAAAAGAATACCAACAACCATGCTAGAAATTGGGAGTGGGTACTTTTAATTCCTGTTCACTGATCTAGCCCAGCTCACCTCATACTTGCAATCTCATTGACTTGAGTATTCCCAAGTCTAACATTAAAAGAGTAAAAGTTGCAAATATCTCTTAAATTATCCAATCAATAAAAATTTCTTGAATCGCTACTGAGTGCAAGGTACTTAGATCATTACTGCAGGAAGATTAAAGTATGAGGCAGTTTCTCAGTCAATTACCTCACAAATAAGTGCCAGTTATTTACTGGTACACAAAATATTGTATTATACTGTCACATAATTCCTTTCCAGGAGATACACTGGTGGTCAACTGCTATATAACCAACAGTCTGATTCTTGGACTATTCTATGTAAATTACACAGGGACACAAGAAAGTGAAAGAGAGAAGCCAACCAACATTTATTTGCAATTTATTACGACTAGGAGGTTGGCACTCTGGTAGGGACTTTCATATGTTCAATTAGCTAATCTTCACCAGAACATGGTAGGTATTTCTACTTATATTTAATAGAGGAAGAAAATAAAGTTCAAAGCTATCTTAAAAATCCCCAAGAATCAACTTTTTAAATAAATCAGTAAAAATTTGTTTTCCTCCCTGGGTGTTGGGATATCAGGATGACTAAGACAGAGACACAATCTTTGCCCTAGTGAGATACAGGTATCACCAGTGATAACAGAATCAGATTTGGACCAGATCATGCAGATATCGGGTCTGAACTCCTACTTTGAGTTACACTTTCTCCTTTTCCACTCCCCTCTCACTTCCTGGAATATGAGGCATCGTTCCTTGTGAGTTCCAAAGGGTATATATCTGTGACCTGGACACTTCCACAGGTGAGCGCTTGTGTATATCTGTAGCACGTTAATGGTCAATGTTCATCTTGACTTTCCTATGTGAGTTCAGTCCCCGCCTGGTCACCCCATCCCTTCCCATCAGTCTACAACCTCAGGCTTCCCAGGTCTTGAGCGAAGTCTGGTGAGGACAGCTGGCAGGTGATATGGGCATCTGGATTCAGCTCCACAGTCTTGAGTCTACCATCCATTCATTCCCAGTCAAGGCCCAGGGCCAATCACAGGTGGAAAAGGAAGCTGTGTTTCTCCTCATCTCTTACAGCCGGTGTGTGGTTCATGGGGATGGGTTGACGATGCTCATATCTCAGCTTAGATCACTAGTGTTCTCTGGACCTAGAGCTCAGTCCTGAATCTCCTGTGATTTGACTAGCCCTGAAACCTCTGCCTCTTCACTGCAAGCTCTCTATCTGGAATGTTGTTCCCTCCTGCCCAGTGACTGGCTGACAGCTTGTTTTAATCTCAACAGTTCTCCTCAGAACAAAGATGTTGTCACCCACAAGAAATGAGAACCGGGTGAGGATTCCAGAGGCTCTGTAGGCTGGCATGAGAGGAATGGAGGGCAGAGCAGGAATTGGGAGAAGGGTTTCCTGCAGCAACCTGCATTAAAGCAGCAGACGAGTGACAGGGCTTCCAAAAAACATCTGTGCCTCTTTTTACTAAAAAGGAAACAGATGATAGAACCACTTGCATCAGAATATCTCTCTTGGTTCAGAAATGTTATCAGGAATAGCTCCTTAGCTGGGTTTATATTTCTATGTATTATATTTATATTAAATATATATTTATTTTATTATCTATTATATTATATATCATGTATTTTATTATTTCTGTAATAGTATACATTAAATATATTATATTTATATATTACATATTTATATATGTTTATTCACTTATATATTTATATAGAACATATATTTATATATATGTAATACATAATCTCATTAGAAAAATGAGAATGGAGAGCCATGCTATGTCTTGAGAATAGCACAGCATGTGTCAAGCATGGTGTCTAAATCTAAGGCCCTTTTTGATTGGCCCCTGCTGGTCTCTCCATCCTCATCCACTGAGGCCTCCTCAAACAATACTCATCATTGATCCTGCCTATCTGAAGTTCCCACAAACAGCTCAAGGTTGTTCGTGACTCCTTCCACATGCTCCCTCCTCCTCCAAGAATATCTTCCTTCTACCTTCTCCTACCAGCTCCCTGTTCTCTGTTTGCACTGGCTTGACTAACTTTCTTCTGTTTGGAAAATCCTCATTCATCCTTCAAATCTTGCCCAGGGATAGTCTCCCCTGTAAAGCTTGTTCCTTCCTGCCTCCTCTAACAGAGTACTCCCTGTTCTTAAATACTTCTGGACTTTTACATATGAATGTCACTGCAAATATCACATTCTTATTAGGTTTACATCTTTAAGTGCTCCGTCTACTCCCAGAGTGCCCCATGGACAGCAACTGTGTTTATTCATCTGTATATCTAGCATCATGTCTGGACTTGTAACATAACCATGGATCCCAATGGGATTGCCTGTTGTCTGCAGTACGGGGAGGAGTGGCCATAGGGTAAGTCAGGGGATACAGTAACACATGCAGATCAGTTGTGTTGCATGAATTTATATGCCTGAGACCATGGGTACCAATTGTCTCACTCACACACATACAGGAATCACATCTGGCTATTTTTAGCTACATTTAGCTAAATCCATGTGCTTGGATTTAACCACTCTGTGAAATTCAGGACATCCTAAATTCAGAGGTCCTTGGTGGGGCTTGGACACCAAAACTTTTTAAGAGAACTCTACAGGTGATTCTGACACCAAAGCAAAGCTGAGAATTCTATTGTTCATTAAAACAAACAAACAAAAACAGCATTTTAACAAATCCATCTTTTCTTTGTAGATTCTTCTAAGATTTTTGCTCTAAGTACCAAACAGAGTTGTCAGAATAAGGAAGAGAGCATGGTGTGTGTGTGTGTGTGTGTGTGTGTGTGTGTGTGTGTGTGTGTGAGAGAGAGAGAGAGAGAGAGAGAGAGAGAGAGAGAGAGAGAGATGACAAAGTTTGCTGTGGGGGAAAAAAACTGTGGGATAAATTCTCTTGGAAACAGAGTGAGGTATATATAAAAAAAATAAAAAGTAAACAAATCATCATATGATTAGGCTAGAAGTCAGGAGATCTGGGTTTTAATCTTGACTCTGTCACTAATTAGCTACTGGCCTTAGACATTATAATTAAAGCCATCTATTCTGAGAGTACATTAAAGTTCACAAAGTATTTTTCCACACGTTGACAGATGTGAAAAGGGGCAAAGACAGCTATTTCGCCCTGCTTTTCAAAGTTGCAGAAACAAGCCCTGGAGTGGATAAGCAGCTTGAACATGGGTAAAGCCAATTAATATCAATTTGTATACATGCTAGAAATGGAAATGACTCTAAATCAGGAACTTAAACTGTATATGTTTTATAACTCCTTCCAAACTCAATGGCAGATGTTATTCTATCAGTTTAAAAAAGACTCACA
Organism: Callorhinus ursinus; assembly: GCF_003265705.2. Lineage (NCBI taxonomy): Eukaryota > Metazoa > Chordata > Mammalia > Carnivora > Otariidae > Callorhinus > Callorhinus ursinus. Next base: position 8,634,120 of record NW_027397107.1, read on the forward strand.
GAAAATTGTTGTCTCATCTTATATTGACCTTTCTTTTTGCTTATATCAACTTTCTTTTTGCTCTTGGGTTTCCAATAGTTATTTTCAACACTTTGAATTTTTTTTAAGATTTTATTTATTTTTGCGCGTGTGCACAAGAGAGAGAGAGCAGGGGCAGAGGGAGAAGCAGAATCCCCCTCCCTGCTGAGCAGGGAGCCCGATGCGGGACTCGATGCCAGGACCCTGAGATCATGACCTGAGCCGAAGGCAGACGCTTAACTGACTGAGTTACCGAGGCGCCCCCCAACGCCTTGAAATTTGGGACTGACCCCTTTAAAATCACAGGAGACTAAGAATATCCCATGATCATTGACTGACAGAAATGTTACAGAATTAAATATTCAACTTAATCAAAAGGGGACTTTGGAGAATTTTTTTTTTTTTTTTTTTTTTTTAGGGCCTGGAAGGGCACAGAAAGCCTGTTAGAACACATTGGAATATATTGGTCTATCACAGAGAGTTGATATTTTCTTTCAAATGCAAGAAAATGTTAGGGCCATTAAAGAGAAATGTATCTGCAGAAAGGACCACAGTCACATCGGTGGCCCCAAATCCCATGACTCTATAATTTTCTCATATCTCAACTTTTCCAATAGCCTCTTGACTGTTCTCTCCCACCTCTTGTCCCACTTTGGGTTCTATCCTTTATTCTACCAGAGTGATCTTTTTGCCACTCACCTCTGCTAAAACATTTTCAATGGTTCCCCACTACCTATAGGACAAAGATCAAGCTCCTTGGCTTATTGTATATAACATTTCTTATTTAGCTGATCTTGATGCTTATCCTTTGCCACTACTCTACCTGATCCTCAAACTCTGGAAATACTGATTCACTCCAAGAATCATCCATATATTTGCACATCATCATCCCTCCTGCTTATAATTACCTTCTTTGGCCCATCTGCTCAGCACGCAATAACCCATTCCTTGAGATTCAGTACATGTGTTGCCTCCTCTTGTACTGTAAGCAAAGTTAAGCACTTCTCCTCTGTGTATCCCAAGGGACTCTTTCTGATCAACTTCCCTTTCCAGACTGAGAGCTACACTTAGAGTGTTATTTGGGGATCACAGTTTAGTCCTCAGCAGCCCTGTGCACTGTGCCTAGCACATAAGAAACTGTAATCATATTTCTTGGTCAAATGAATATAGAGACAAGAGCTGGAGTTTAAGAGTAAGGACACTCCTACAGCAAAGAAAGGGCACCAGCGAGGGGAAAAACTTCTTTGAACTAGTCACTTAGAAGCTTTGGCACAGAGAGAGAGCTGGACTCTGAAGGATTCTGAGAAATGGGGCTAATTAATCAAAGCACCACAGGAGACTGAGATGATGTTGGGTCATTTAGCCCTGCCAGGACTATAATATTCCCCACAGTATATTTCCCCGTGTATTATCCTGTCACTCTTTAAATATTCTCAGTAATGGGGACTTTCAGAGGTGCTGATTAATAGGGTTTAAAGGAAGACTGCAAGATGGAAGGTGTATGACAAGGCACACGGGGAGAGAGATGGGCAATCTCATGTCTTTGAGGCTAGAAGGTGAAATGGTCATTCTCCATAGACTGTGTGTGTTGGAAACAGGCAAGAAAATCTTTGGTTGTGCTGGAGCTGAATGCCAGATGAGAAAGCCCCTTCTCATTCACAAGGGACAGTGATGAGTCAAACGCCCAAGAAGCTCGTAAGACTACATGGCAATGGCGCGCGCTTCTCTGTCTCTTTCTCATCCATTGCAGCAGAACTCTACTTAGTCCTAAGGGAAGGAGAACTGGTATTTTCCACCAAACCCTCCTGATTTTGAACCCATTTGACACATACCCAGCAGGGCTGTCAAATCTCTTATTTCAAGATGGTGTGAATCCGGGGCCACACAAATGTGCGTTTTAATGGACTTGAAAAAAAAGAACCAAAACCTGAAACCCAATGTTTCCATTCCAAGTGTAGAGATAATCATTTATTTACCTTGTTAAAAATCTAATAATCCAACAATGAATTGACCAAACAACATGTAGGACACACACACACACACACACAGAAGACAAAAGTCAGATTCTTAGCTATTTGTCCTCTTAGAAATTTTTCAGTCTTTCCTGGGTAGCCCAAATTTCAATGTTACATTGAAATGTTGTGGTCTACCCAATGGCTGGAGATTACTGACATTGCTAAGTACTGTTCATTTAAGTCAAATAGACCTTAATGTCTTTAGAAAATGATACAGTATGACTAGAAGTTCCCCAAGTCTACATGTTCTTTCTGTAATGCCCAGGCACTGCCTGACTCTCTCTGCCATAATTTTTGTGGGTTAAGGCAATGTCTCCAGAACATTCCAGCCAAAATACACTAACAGCTACTCATAAGTAAGCACACAAGTTAGTGTTAGTCTATCAAATTAGCTAGTTTCAGAGAATAAGTATAGAAGGGAATGAGACAATTACCAGACATAGTTGGATTGTGGGGAGGGGGAGAAAGAAAGAATCTTGGCTATGGGATGGTTCAGAATATGTGTTTGTGTGTGGGGTGGCTTTTAAAGATGTTAAACTTGGGCGCCTGGGTGGCTCAGTCGGTTAAGCATGAGCCAAAGGCAGGGTCCTGGGATTGAGTCCCACATTGGGCTCTCTGCTCAGCAGGGTATCTGCTTCTTCCTCTCACTCTCCCTCTCTCTCTCAAATAAATAAATAAAATCTTTAAAAAAATAAAGGTGTTAAAATTGACATGATGAGCATAGGGACTGTTTTGGGTAGAAGAAGTCACCCAAGTAAAACTCTCTTGAGTTCATATTTTGTCCAAGGAAGACCTTAGTAGTAAAAACATTCAAGTAACCAGTTCTAAAAGAAGAAAAATGAGAAGACCAAATGAATTATTTCACTGCTCACCCAAATTAGAATGAACCATTGTGCTTTAGTGAAATATCCTGGATTGAATCATGAATCTTATCACTTTCTAGCCAGTGACCTTAGGCAAGTTAATTATTTTCCCTAATCCTTACATGAGTGAGAATAAAATGAGACAATGTATGTGACAAGCCTCTCCTTTTTAATGTATTCATATATAAATTTTTTGAATACAGAGGAGTGATTCGTTAAAGAAACTACGAGACTGCACCTCTGTGCTCTTCATCAGCATCTCACAACGTGTCTGAACCAATTGAAGGTGACCAATAAATATCCATTAAGTATATGATTGAAGGAATTATCCAAAGAAAAACAAAATCCATCCATGATTACTGCTGATAAAGAAAGGATAGAGATAACTAAAATGAAGTCGAAGAAGAATTAAGAGAGGCAAAGAAATGATGATTCAGATGAGAATGGACGCAACTAAAGAAACAATGGAAAAGTTGAAAAGGAAGGAAGGGAGAAGGAAGGATGGAGGGAGGAGGGGCGAGAGGGAGGAAGAGAAACATCATAAAATTGAGTATAACAATCAAGTTTTCATTCTAGCAGATGTGGGAGAGGTTTATACCCATTTTTATATTCCTCATTCAGTTCCCGTGGGGCATTTTAAAGATGAAGGAAGACCAGTGGGATTTAGACACCAGAACTCATCAGCTGTGTCAAGTTAGTGTCATGCTATTCAAATCTTGGCCAGCTCCTCAGGGTTCCTGAAGGTTGTTTTACAGAGCCTTGTGCAGGTCTCCACAGAACACCATCTTCTCTGGGGAAAGGGCATGGATAACATGGGCAAGTACCACTTCTGGAATTCTCTCAACTGAGAAATGCAGAGGCTACCATGGGTCAATCAGTGTTTGGAAGCCTTATGTCTCAGAAGGGTCAATTTCTTATAAAATTCATGGACTGAAAATCAAGTGGAAGAAAGAAAAGAAGGGAGAAAGATAAGAAGGGAAATCCTATCTATTAATTGCTCCCTTGGAGTAATTCCCTTTTTTTTTTCATTTAATCCCATTCTAACCCATCGAGGTCAGCATCATTATGACCGCTTAATTGATGATAAAATTGAGACCCTGAAAATTTCCGGTTTGCCTAATTTTCTACAGCCACCAACTTGCGGAGCCTATATTCACACTCTGATGCCACTACCTGGGTTGGGGGGGCAGGGACAGAACATGTGTAACATTTGTTCTGCTTCTACTCTGTCTCACATACTTTTTATAGACTTTTCTTATTTGACAATGAAAGTTCTAAGGTCATCTGGGTGGTGCAGTCAGTGAAGTGCCCAACTCTTGGTTTCAGCTCTGGCTGTGATCTCAGGGTCTGAGATCAAGCCCCTCATTGGGCTTCAAGCTCAGCAGGGAGTCTGTTTGGGACTCTCTTTCCCTCTGCCCCTCACCCCCTATGCACTCGTTTTTTCTCTTTTTCTCTCTAAAAAAAAAAAAATACAATCTTTTTTTTTTAATTTTTTTATTTATTTTTTTTTTTAAAGATTTTATTTATTTATTTGACAGAGAGATAGAGAGCACAAGTAGGCAGAGTGGCAGGCAGAGGGAGAGGGAGAAGCAGGCTCTCTGCTGAGCAGGGAGCCGGACATGGGGCTTTTTTTTTTTTTTAAAGTTCTATAAGTCCGGGTTTATTTTACACATGTGACAATTGGAAAATGTGATTCAGAAAGTCCAACTCCCATATTCAAAGTGAGGATTCCCTTGAAAGCACTGCAAGTCTCACTGCCTGGAATTCCTCTCATTCCAGTCAAATGGGAACAGACGGTCATCAGACTGTCCATGGCCTTACGGTCAATACACTTTTCACAATACCCAGGACTTCTGAGGGACATGGACAACACTGGTAGCCTATGTAGCCTCTTGGCTTGAAGCAGGGAGATTAGGGCAAGTTCCAAGTCCCCTTCTACCAGAAACAAGTAACTATAGCAAAGACAGTTGCTCCCCCTTCTCTTCCTTCTTCCTCACCACTGCCACCAGCCTGCCCCCAAGACAACGCTTTTGGTGTACCTACTACGTACCAGGCCTGGTACTCAATGCCTCACGTGCAATGTCCTTCTCAGACTTTCTACAATGAACTCAGAGAAAATGATGATATTTGTAGGGCACACTGAGATAAAAGAACAGCTGTCAGACAACCAGCCAAGTGCTCCTATTCTCCTAGATCCTGCTGCTCATTCGCGAGGCGAAAGTGCTCCCTGTAAGGCCCACTGTAACTCATGCAGAGCACACTGGCTGGGCCGCTTTGCTCCCTCTTATTTAGATCCTCACTTGACCTTGTTTCCAAGTTCAATAAACTGAGATTTAAAGCAGATCTGTCCAGCTCCTACAGCTAGTATATGTCAGGGCTAGTGTCGAGTCAGCTTACATGGAATATTTTTCAGAACATTTAGAAAGCAATTACAATTTTTGAGAAAAAAGTGGACATCAATTTATCCTCAGAGCTTCAAGGCAGATGTAGTCACCAATAAAAAAGAATATATGATATATAACATATGGTATATAACATATCACAATATAATAGAATATAATCCATGGTTATATGTAATAATGATTATTAATTATAATATTGTATGTTATATAATTAAATACAATATGTAATTATATAACATATATTGCATAAATTATGTATAATAAATATAGAATAGCAATACAACAATGAGCACTTATACATTACTTTCTATGCATCAGCACTGTCACAAGTGCTTTTATATATAAATTAACTCAATTCATCCTCACAACAATGCTCTAAGGTAGGTGCTGTTACTCCCATTTTAAAAATAAGGAAAGGAAGGTGCAGAGAAGTTATGTAACTTGCTTAAGTTTGCGTAACCAATGCTAAAACCAGAATTTGGACACAGCCAGCTCCAGAGTCCCTGTCTTTAATTACCACCCACCATGGCATGTGAAAGTAATGACGTACACATCTTGGGATTTCCAGGCCGGCCCAGAACATGCATTCTATAAGGCATTAACAACTTGATTCTTCTTTAGGGAGCTTCAATTCTGCTTAGCCACTCAAGTGAAATCTCCCCCCCAGTGTTTCTCTCTTAGGTCATGTCTCCTTTTCTTGTTTAGAGTCTTGTGCCTTCCTGGTCTGCTTAGGATTGATCTGATAAGGTCCATCTGGAGTGGTGGAGATCTTTCTAGTTTTCAGTTTGACAATATTGATCTAGAATATGACTACTTTCTCACCATCTGAATCACAGAGTACCAAATGCCACAGCTGGTTCCAAGTCTTTGGACTGTATCTTCATAGTTCTAGAAGCACTCCACCCTTCCTTCCAATACCTAATCCCCAAAGGGCCCCCAGTCAGGAGAGCCAAGATATGAGTGTGTTGGGCCTTGAGCTCCGATGAGTTCTTGGCAGGAAGAATTCTCTGGGGAAGGCAACTCTTGAGGTCAGTGTAGACCATTTTAGTGGTGTTTTCCAGAGATTGAGATGCTGCTGAGCTCTAATTATAGGTTGTTTTGATTTTTCCTGTTGCTATGCACCTATCAAGAACTCATTAGGACTAGTATAGTGCAAATGGGCTTTCAGGGATTGTAACTGGGTTATAAATAGCTCAGTGTGCTGTCGTTGGTTATGGAAAACCAGCTTTCAATACCTTTTTTGTGCATTTAGAGAAAAACCAGTATTTCATTTAGAGGAACATACTACTTTCCATTGAAAATTGGGGGAGGAGGTAGACATTTCAGAGAATAGTGAGAAAATCAACAGGTATGTCCCACCAATCCCAAGGGACCATATTAGTCCTTTAATGTCTTCATAACAGCTAAAAATCATTCCAAGCTATTCCTGATCTTGTCTTCTATGCTACACATTGCTGGCTGACATCCTAATGAGCACATGTCCACATAACAGAGTCCTACACATTTTAACTAGCTCCCTTGTTGGCAGGCCCAGAAGAGAGGGTCAGATGCTGAGTGGTCCTCAGCATCAAGGAACTCTCTCATATCAAGTAGGGGTGTTGTGTAGGTGGTAGGGTGGGCAGAGAAACTCAGCTTTTGAAGTAAGTTTTGAGGGATGCTGGGAGAATTTACAGAGGAGGTGCACTGCTTTTGCTTAGTGAAGTCACTATTATGTGAGCTAAGAGAAAACCTCAGTCTCTAGGGTCTATTTGCCTGGTGTTCCTTACAGACATAAAATTCATTTTTAAAAAGAGGGGAAAAGAAAAACCACCTTCTTTTTCCTTCTTTTTTTGTAAAAATAATGGATTGTTATAATTTATCATTGGCCCATGGGTGAGACAGCTCTGCTCAGCTAACCAATTATCTCCTGGGGCCAGAAAAGACCACTGGAGTCCTTCGCAATCATTTTATCTAATATGCTCTAGAAGCTTGGCTCTGGGAGTCCCTAAGCCCCTTCCCGTGGGACCCTGCTCACTCCCCGATGGTTCTGTCTCAACAACATTTCCCTTACTGGCTAATCTAAACTTTTCCTGCTTCAGCTCTAAAACTTTGGCTCGTATTCCATGGTTTCTGGCTCCTAATACCTCTTTTCTCTATGAATAGTAAGCTTGGAAAATAATTCTTCCAAAGTAGTTTTGGCATTTAGATACTAAGATCTAGAACTTTCCTTCCATGTAGAGGTAAAAACTCAGGACTTGTGCCCTCTACCCCACTCTGTCATGCTTCCCTGCAGGACCCCTGTTATGCCTTCCCCAGGAACAGTGATCTAGGTATTTCTACATGAGAGAGAACAGCATGACCCAGGTTGTTTGAGGTGTGTCTTGGGCCAGAGCCTAGAGAACTGGCATTGCTTGTCTTCTAGTTTAGGAGCACATCAAATTGCAATCAGGACACATGCATGGCGTGCACATTTGGCTTTGCTTCCTTGCATTTTGTATCTTTCCTGAGGCCAGATTTGTTGCTCTTATAGTTGTTGTTATTTTTCATTTGGGCTTTTGCTTTTTTCCTGCCTTCACCATTGGCATGATGCAAAAAACCAGCAAAGGGGGAAATATGATGGGTTAGAAATGGGTCAGAAAGTTATGTATTAAATTCTGATCCTGTCATTAGCCAGTTCCGTGTTTGTGAACTCAACTTTACAATGGTAAATTAAGCTGCTTACCTGGGGTTATTTTCTGTGATAATTAACATGTGATATACATAAAGCTTGTCACAAAACATTCACTCAACAGATGCCTGTCTTCTTCCCCGGGCTCTACTAGTGAATGACTCCCTTTGGAAATTATGGTGATTCTTTTCACTCTCTTAGTACTTATTATTAATTTTAAATATATACAATTACATATAAATTCACAGTGCTGAATTTTTGGTCCCTTCCCCTTGTCTAAACCCCTTTGTCTCCCAGCCCACAGTTAGTATTGCTTTCTTCAAAGGAGGTTTCTTTAATGTCTCTTTCCTTGAGATGTCCTCAACAAACTATTGAGTGGGAGACTTGTTATAAACACTAGACCATTCTCTCTTTCCCTATGACAACATTCCTCAACCGTAGCACCACTGACATGTGGGGGCAGACAAATTTGTTGTGGGGACTGTCCTGTGCATTGCCAGATGCTTAGCAGCCACCCCTGATCTCTCCTCACTAGATGCCAGTAGCATCACCCTCGCTCCCTGGCTGTGACAATTCTTAATGCTCCTTCATACTGTCAAATGTCTCTCGGAGTGCACAATCACCCCTGGTTAAGAACCACTGCACTATGCCCTTCCTAGTCTCTTTCCCTCAAGACTCTCAGGATAAACTTGCTCCTTACCAAAAAGCAGAAGCAATTTGCCATATTGGTTAGAAAATTCCAAATAGCCAAAAGATCAGGGAAAACTCAAAAGAGAGAGACCAATGACCTGACACAATTCAAATGGATCACCCACGAGATGCCAGAGTTGCCTCTAATCTTTTCCGAAATGAAGCAGAATATATATATATATATATATATAGTGCTGCATATGATGCTTCTTAAACAAATCTAAATTCCTCCCCATGGTATTGTCCCTTCATTTGACTGGGGTTTCCCACAAAACAAATACAAAAGAAAATTCACTTCCCTAGGAAAACATTCCCTGATTTTAGAATAACAGGTAACAACAAGCCTCATGAGTGGTAGAGTACTATGTTAAGTTCCTTACATATCTTATATCATCAAAATATAACTTACAATAGCCCTATGCTAAGTGCTTTATGATATCATTTTATAGATGAAGCAATTGGAGCACAGAAAGCTTAAGGAAAAGGTGCAAAGTAACTTAATTAGTAAGTGACTGAGACACAATTTAAACCCAGGTCTGTCTGACCACACATGCTTATATTTATCCCTCACCTTTCCTTTATGTGTGATAGTTCCGTGAATTATATTTATTAAATCATCATTTATTAAATGGTTGAGATGATCTGTTTATTTATCTGTCCTTCCCATTAGAGGATGAGTGCCTTGAAGCCAGGAACAATATATGTATATTCCCAGTTGCTACTTTATTTTATTTTTATTTTTTAACTTTTTAAATGTAATTTAATTTTATTATGTTATGTTAGTCACCATACAGTATATCATTAGTTTTTGATGCTACTTTAGAAAAAGAAACTAAATTGTTTGATTTGCTTCCATGTGCTATGTTGACATATTTAAGTGCTAAGTATATGTTAGGCTTAAGAAACATGGTTCTACTTTGTGATGTAAGGAAGAGATGTGATAGAGGTACGTCTGAGCTTGGACATTCGCCTACTGCAAGCACATCAAGCAAGAGATGTTTGCTGAGGTCCTGCTGAGTACCAGGCTCTGTGCTAAGAACTGGGATACACTGGTGAATTAGTAGACACAACTCTGTCAGCACGAGTTTCTATTTATTGAACATAAAAAGATTTGAAAAGCTCAGTAGAGAAGACTCTGATTGATTTGAGAGTGGGAATAGTAGTCCCAAGTCTAAAAAAATTAGAGCTGGTGAGTTTAATATGATAAAACAAGTGCTGCCCATTGGTTCTGTCTATAGAAACATTCACGGAGACTCATAAACTTAGGATCCCTTCTTAACCACAAAAAAGTACTGGACAAATTTGAATCCCTCTACTATGATCAAAAATGTTTTTAGGATTTATTCCCACTGTCTAGAGAGTTGTTTAATCTCCAAAGGAAATAAGGTTTAATTCTTCCAAACCTTAATAGCATCCCTGAGTTGATGGCTGAGCTTAAACATTTCTCATCCTTAATGTAAACTGACCAGGTTTTGAGTTCCATTCCTTCAAGTGTCTAGGATTCCAGGTTCCAGGGACATGTAATAACAACAGCAGTGCTCTTTGTGCTTATTGGTTCCTGCTCCCTCCCCCCTTTTCTCACCACCCCCAGCATACTTCAAGTGCTTTACTCATAAATCTATCAAATCTTCATGTAACATGTGTTGGTAGAGACTTTAAATCCCTGCTGTGACAGGGAGACCTTCATGATGCAGGCTAAAAATAATCTAGCTAGATAAACAGATACACAGAGAGATAGGTACAAATATAGGTTTAGGTCAGAAGACATTCTCAGCGATGTAGCATCTTCCATTATGAGAGTTTTCGAAGAAGGGACTATCTTACAAAGGAAAATAAAGCATGATGTAATGTGCATGGGGACTAGCATCTGTAAGCAGATCATATAAACTCAAAGTGGCTCATCATGCCACGACACAGTGGCAGATAGCAGATTCAGAAAAATGGGGCATGTGTTAGTTTGTGAGGGTTATGATAGGCTTTTGTATATGGTTTTATAAATAAAGGGAAAGGCTGAATGGGTGGAAGGTAAGGAGAAACACACTTAGTTCTTTTCTGTTTCTCCCCAACATTTTTCCAAGCAAGAGCTTTGCCCCCAGATAGAATTTAGAAAAGAAACTCAGGAAAACCGAGAGAACCTTGATGGTTGCTGCTCCAGGAGGAAGCGATCTTTGAGGCTGAGTGATGGTGAACATGAGGGGCACTTTGAGGATGGGTCCCAAAAATGCATCACACATGGAAGTTCTAGCTTCGTTTTGTTTTGTCTGAAAGCGAGTGCATACCAAGAGACCTCGATTTCATACTCAACAACCCTTGGCTGGCAAAATTTGCTTTAAAAAATGTTCCCCAGTGCTTATCTTTAGTTGGTATTTTATTTATCTGACCCCATGAAATTTCACCTGCTACAACCTAATTCAGCAACTGCTGCTTCTGATGAAGAAAAAAAAAAAAAGTATTGTCCTCAAATCAGGTGACTCATTTCTCTCCTTCTGGTCAGTCTTTCTCCCTCCATTCCCTTATAATTCCACTTCTCTCTTTGTAAGTGACCTTCTTTTTTACAATCAGCCAGGTAACTATACGGCAAACATTTTCAGATAGGGTAGATGACATGCCAAAAGTGTTCTGAACTTGCCAGACGGTGGTTGCTAGCATATGGCTCCTGCTTGAACCAGGCACAACTTGCCAAATTCAATTTTTTTAATTATGTCTCACTTTAAAAAAAAAAATCCCAAAACATAAGAGGCCAGTTTCCTCAGCCAAACTTTGAAATGAGGTATGTAGAGTGAGGATGGTGTCATTGGAAATAACAGGAGGTGGAGTGTCAAATACCAAATATGCTTATGGAAGGAATATACTTGGGTTCCAGACTGCAGCTTTCTCTCTGTCCTAGAAGCTCTGGAGGGACATGCTGACCCCGTCTAATTGCTTGTCTTCAAGAGTTTCTCTTTGCAAGGATATAGAAAGGATAGAAAGATAAAATAAACTTAAAACTCCTTGATTCACACAGATTTGTACCTCTGAAACAAATAATGCAATATAGGTTAAGAAAAAAAAAAAGGAGAAGAAGATAGAAGGAGGGGAAGAATGAAGGGGGGGAAATCGGAGGGGGAGACCAACCATGAGAGATGATGGACTTTGAAAAACAAACTGATGGTTCTAGAGGGGAGGGTTGTGGGGGGATGGGTTAGCCTGCTGATGGGTATTAAAGAGGGCATGTTCCGCGTGGAGCACTGGGTGTTATGCACAAACAATGAATCACGGAACACTACATCCAAAACTAATGATGTAATGTATGGTGATTAACATAACAATAAAAAATTAAAAAAAAACCCTCCTTGATTCAAATGGTACATCAGTAAACTTAAAAGACTCTTTACATGGTTTCAAATATTTTGTAGTTCTGCGGTATATTTTTTTGCCACCTAAGGTCCATAAAAATGTCCCCAAAGAATATGTGCCTATTAATTGCCAGGATCCATGACAAAAACAATAATATACTATGAAATGATATCATTTCAATTATTTCATGGTGGTGCAGGTGTTTGCTAAAGAGAAAGTGTCCATTAGACATAAATTAGTAAACAAGCATGATATTGGCTCCAATATTACAAGAAGTAAGAATAATGAAAAACTACTTAATGTTCTCAAAAGAAATCTGCTATTTTGAGAAGCCTATATTCCTGAATGTATGAAGCTGCATTATACCTGCGTAATTATGTGGATATTTTTCTGTTCGTCACTGGAACCTTAATTTTCTGAGCCAAACACTGCCAGTTACATGGTAATTAATCTTTGAACTTTTTGATGACTTCAAGTATTATTAAGCAGTAATTTGCAGAACCATTTCATTACAAGGTAATAATTAGTTTTATATGCAATTCCCTAGCACTTTTCAGCTCAGAATTTCAAAATGGCTTATACATCAAGATGAAGATGTTGGGGTTTCATTTCCTCATCCAAAGTCAACAAAAAATAGAAGCGAAGGTCAGAGTACTTATTCCATTTCTGCAACTGCCTGGAGCCTGCAGGATTCCCCTAGAGCAAGAATTCTAGAATTTAGTCAATTGAATAACAACATTGGAGGCCATTTTTTTTTTAACTCTGATGAGCTACTCTGAAAAGAAGAAAGAGTATTAAGAAATCAGTGCTTGTAGACGACTTGAGTACATGAGTTATCATGATTTAGAGAAGACAGTGTTACTTTTTGTGCCGATACTTAAGTCTAGATTAATCTCTTAATACCCACCCCTTTTGCCTAACCTTCAGACTGGTCATTTCTATGTGCTCATACATTTTTTCAAAAGATTTTATTTATTTATTTGAGAGGGAGAAAGAGAGAAATCATGAGCAGGGGGAGGGGCAGAGGGAGCAGCAGACTCCCCACTGAGCGGGGAGCCCGACATCCTAACACCACACCTTAACACGGGGCTTGATCCCAGGACCCCAGGATCATGACCTGAGCCGAAGGAAGATACTTAACTGACTGAGCCACTCAGGTGCCCCAGTGCTCATGCATTTTTGAAGATATCAGAAATAGGTTTATTTAATATGGGAGGGGGGCTGTCTAAGGACTTCTGACCATAGTAAGAGGCCCTTGAAAGTTCTAATTACATTCAGATGCAAACAAAAGGAATCAGGGACGACATTCAAACCAGATAGAACTCTGAATCGACAGCCTGGCTACTATCCAGAGCCTGAGTGCTAGTAAAACACTGCAGTATAAAAGAAAGATGTTCCTAAAAGCAAGACTTGCCTTGGGTAAATATGTATTTATTTAACTTTTGCTCAGGGTCCCAAACAAAGATTGCCAAGTGAAGGAGCTTCTTCCCCAGCTCCTCATAATTCCTCAGAGTCTCCCCGTTCAAGGAGTTTCACTTAAAACAACAACAACAATAATAAAAAGAACAAACAACAAGCAAGAAACCACCACCAACAACCACCGAATATCTACTACCTGTTGTTTCATCCAATTCCCCAATAAATAGGAGATCCTAACCTCCTCAACCCGGTGATCTAAGGGCACATCTTGGATATCTAGACATACTACCTAACATATATGTGGTGTAAACAGGACAAGTTAAGTTGTCTACACTACAGTTTTCCAAAGGCTAAACTGGATAAATAACATTTATCTCATATGTTTGTTATGGGACTAAAGTATGGCATGCAAAGAGTCTAACTTCTTGCTATTACAGAGTAATGGCCCATTCAATGGCCCTGTTAGTTAGCTGGTAACCAATCTTAGTCACAAAGGAAAGCAGGAGCCTCTTGATTCAAATTTCTACGAATGTCCAGGGATTGAAAATACTCCTGGGATGAAGAAAAAGGCTGTTTCAGCCTCCCAGGGAATTTATTTATGCAGTCTTTAAAATGCAGTTGTGGTTCTACAGACGTTATAGATGGATTCACTGAACTCTCTTCCAATGCCCTCGTGGCACACATTCCGGTCTACTTAAATGTTGGTAAACAAAAGTCTAAATTTCCCAGCCTCCCTTGCAGTCAGGCTTCCAGAGGTATTCTGGCTGCCACCAAGCCGACACTCTTACTTAGGACTTAGAAGGCAGAAGGAGTTATGGCGAGGCAGTGGCGACCTGCTCTTTAAGCAGGTGTGTGGTTGAGGGCATTGTTGTTAGGAGGAGTTTGATTTTGTGGTTGGCAGTCTAATGGCTACTGAAGGAATGCAGTGATGGCCTCAGGATTTCAGTTGGAGCATTTGCACTGAGTGGCTGGACATTTCTCTTAGCTGCATTGCTTATGGCTGAGTAGCACCCAAGCCTAGTTAAATGAACTTCCAAGAAATTCTATATAATAGCAATTGCCCCTAATGGAATCTCCTTCTGTTTCAACAAAAACTTTGACTGATACATTAGCAGAATATAATTTGATAACAAGGTCATATCCAAAAAAGAAGCTCTGCCTCACATCCAATGGGCCACCTTCTTTCCATTACAGGTTGGTCCAGATTTTGTCCTGATCCATCTTGCTGATGATCCTTCCCACCCCTCTGCTTAAATATGATGGGAAGTTTGTCACACCTCTTAAAATACATCTGTACTCGTGTATGTGTGTGTGTGTGTGTGTTCCCTGCAGAGACTCTGCCACAGAAATATTTAAACAGGGCCTCTATGTCCTGACCCATCTCAATTGTGATTAGTTGGAAGGCTCACGCCATAACATGAGATGGTGGGGCCAAAGGAGAGATCAATAGGAAGGGAGTTATCAGCAATTAGCAACTGCCTGGTGCATTTTTTATTCATCAGAGTGGGCAGGTTGAGATGCCTACAGGATAACAGGTCTCTGGCATGAGAAACACAAGTGAGGAAAAAGAAAGAAGAGGCAGTTCTGCTACTTCTTTGAAATGACTCTGCTTTTCCATTCTATTCATAAAGCTTCAAGGCACCCAGCCTCCTGCATGCCATGCATTGTGGGATGTACAAAACAATCTGCCAGCCCACTGATAGTAAGAGCTGGTGTGTGCCGACCTCCAACATGCCAGTGTCACTGAGGCCTTCACCATGTGGCAATGCAGTCTCTGGGGAGTCATCCAGAAAATATCACTTAATGAGACCTGCTATGTATCAGGCACTTGGCCAGGCACTTGGCAATCCTGCAAGGTAAGATTATTATGTGTACTTCACGGATGAAGAAATTCAGAGTAGCTGAGTGACTTCCCTACAAGTGCACAGCCAGAAGAACTTGGGATTTTCTGATTTCCAGAGCCCGTGTTCTCTATCACTGCTTCTCGGGGAGTATCACAGCTAACTCAGCCCTGCACGATTCACTTTCATTGACACTGGGAGTTACACTTCAGAGTGAGAAAGCACTAGAGGGCCCTTCCCTCCTGAACCATAAAACAGGGTTCTAAAACCTCCCTCTGTACGGGGCCAAGTAGTAAATATTTTAAACTTTGTGAGTCATACAGTCTCTGATGCAACTACTCAAGTCAGCCTTGTAGCACAGGAGGAGCTTTAAGCAACTTGTAAATGAATGTGTGTGGCTATGTTCCAATAAAACTTTATTTACAAAACAAAAACAGTCAGAGGACTGGATTTTGCCCTTGAGCTCTAAAACCAAACAAAGCCTTTCAGTGTTATGTGAGCTGCTAAATGGCATGAACCAGAATGGCTTTAAAGCTCTGAAGCCATAGCTAAATTTTTAGTCATTTTTAAAGATTCTTGTCATGCCTTAGGTACGAGTTGCAGGTGGTCAGAGTCACTTTGGCCAGTGATACATGAGAGGCAAGCAATACTGTTTTCATCTTCAACCCCTGCCCTTAGTTGATGTCAAAGGATAGATTGAGACCAACTACTCTGGGTTTCGGAGAGTTCACTAGTGAGCTTGCGGGGCTTAGAGGCGATCCTTTATGACAGATATGAAAGGACAGAGTGCATTACGTTCAAAGTCTGATGACATTTACTTTTCTGACAGACCAAATGTCCAGTCGGGCAACCTGTCTCTTCACTTTCCCCAATGTGAGGTGGAATGACTGTGGCCTTTTGGATCAGAAAGAGGGAGAGAATTCTGGTCCAGCAGTTGCTTTTTTGTATGACCTTGGGCAAATCATTTCATTCTTCTGAGCCTGAGTATGTGCATCTTGACTTGAAGGTAAGAAAACCAGTGGGTGCCTCATAGGCTTGATGTAAAAATTGAGTTGTTGAACACATATCAGAAGGCTACTGCACGGGCCTGGGTGCAAGTAGACACCTGACACTTCCATAAGAATGTGAAGCTGAAGGCCATTATCTTCAGCAAAGTAGTCTATTGCTTCCTTCCTGTGTGCCAGCAAGCTTCCCTTTGGGCTATAAGACCAAAAAGCAAGCAGGCTGCTTACCAGTCCAGTGCCTGTGTTGGGGGTGCGTGGAGGGAGACAATGCCCTTCTGATGGGAAGGAAGTTTGAGCTCCTGAACATCACACTGGAGCTCAATCTCCAACAAGCACTTGCAGAGTCATGCTCTCCAGCCCAGGTAATGGGAGCCCCGGGGAATGTTCAAGAAGCCTTTATTTCAAGGATGAGCATTTCTGAGTGCTCCACAAAATTCCAGTCCTGGTCCTAAAGCCCAGAAGATTTCATAAAAGATTGGCTGTCAGATATCACAACAGGGCTCAATCAACCTTCTTCCACACAATGATTTATCTTCCCCCCATTTCTCCTTCTTACCACCCGAGGATTCTGGCAAGAGCAGGTAGTCAATGGGAATTGATGATCTGACAATTAAAGCTGAGGATTCCAATTGTGGCTGAAGTGCCCGAGCTGGACCCTGCAGCTCTCAGAGCTATGGAGACCAAATTTCAAATTTTGATAGCCATCTCCTCCAGCTGACCTTTAGCAGATGGCCCTCAGCACTAGGTCCTGAAGCTGATTAGCTGATTGTCCCTGGAGTTTGGAATCTGCCATTTTTCCTCCTTTGGCAATTTTCTTGCTTTTTGGCAGATACTGGTCCCCATGTGGCCCTCTAATTAGGAATGCTCTGTGATGTGATGACCCAGATCACCATGTCCACTTTGAGACTCTCTCTACAAAACTAGCTATTCAACTGTCTGTGCACAGCTCTGTATTCAGGATCGAAAGACTAGTGCTACCTCCTCCCATGTACACTGGGGATGAGCAAAATAGTTTCTGCTACATGGAAAATCCACAGGAATATATCCAAAGGATGTCCAGTTTCAGAAAATCACAGAATACAGAGTTGGGGAAAGAGCACCAATGTGGAAGTAGGGAACTTGAGACCCCACATGCTTTTTTTTTTTTTTCTCCACTGAGGTAAGATTCATATAACACAAAATACACCATTTTAACCACTTCAAAGTATACAATTAAGGGGCTTTTAGTACATTCACAATGTTGTGCAATCATTAACACCCTCTAATTCCAGGACATCACCCAGAAAGAAACCCCATTAAGCAGTCACCCCCACCCCATCCCCTCTTCCTCAGGGAAACCTGGCAACCACTCATCTGCTTTCTGTCTCTATTGACTTGCCTATGTCAGACATTTAGTAAAAATGGAATCTTACAAGATGTGGTCTTTTGTAACTGACTTCTTTCTTTTCTTTTTGTTTTTTGAGTGAAGAATTCAAGTTTATTATAATTGGTATTTCTAAGTAGGCTACCCAATAATTAAAAAAAATACAAAGATGAAGCTGCAAATCTCTTTTTAGGCAGAACAATGAGATTTTATTAATTTGTGTGGTTGTTATAACAAAGTTTAATGAATTTTCTGGTTGAATAATCTTTGGGAAACGATCTGACTTCTTTCACTTGTGATAATGTGTTTAAAGTTTACCCCTGTTGTTGTAGCACATATCAGTCCTTTACTACTCATTATGGCGGAATAATATTCCATTGTGTGAATATACCACGGTTTGTTTATCCATTCATCAGTTGATGAATGACAGGGTTGTTTTCTCTGTTTGGCTATTGTGAACAGTACTGCTATGAGCATTCATGTACAAGGTTTTGTTTGGACATTTGTCTTTAATTCTTTAGGTATATGTCTAGTACAATTGCTGTGTCATATGGTGATTTTATGTTTAACAGTTTTAAGGAAACAGCAAATTTCTTTCTACAGTACACCAGTTTACATTCATACCAACAATTTCTCCATAACTTCACCGATACTTGTGACTTACAGTGTTTTTGATTATAGGCATCCTCCTGGGTATAAAATGGTATCTCATTGTAGGTTTTATTTGCATTTCTCTGATGACTAATGACTCTGAGCATCTTTTTCTCTACTTGTTGGCCATTTGTGTATCTTTGGAGATATGTCTATTCAGGTCCTTTGCCCATTTTTTAAATTGGATTGTCTTTTTGTTGTTCAGTTGTTGTATATTCTGGATACTAGCCCATTATCAGATATATGGTAGGAAAATATTTTCTCCCATTCTGTAGGTTGTCTTTTTACTTCCTAGATAGTGTCTTTTAATGCAGAACAGCTTTTAATTTTGATAAAGTCTAATTAATCTATTTTTCCTTTTGTCATTTGTACTTTGGGTGTGTCATATTTAAGAAACCATTGCTAAATCTGAGCTCATGGAGATTTACATCTGTGCTTTCTTCTAGGACTTTCATAAGTTTAGCTCTTGCATTTAGGTCTATGATCCATTTCACGCTAATTTTTTTATGGTGTGAGGTAGGGATCCAACTTCATTTTTTTGCATGTGGATATCTACTTGTCCCAACATCATTTCCTGAAAAAAATTATTCTTTGCCCACTGAATGGGTTTGGCAGCCTTGTTGAAAATCAGTTGACTATAGATGTACGGGTTTATATCTGGACTTTCAATTCTATCCCATTGATCTATAGGTCTACTCTTTTGCGAGTGCCCCCAATGCTCGTTGAGTCAACTTAATCCATTCTGCATCTCAGATTTCTCATATGTATGTATGTTTCAAGGAGGCAGATGCATGAATAACATTCTACAGTGCTTCCCTAATTCCCAGAATAAATGTGTTATTATGAACATTTTATTACTATTAAAAATCAAGAATGGTAAATTGTATAAACTATTTTCAATCCCTTGTGGATAGAGTTTAATAAAAAGTTTTAAGTACGGACACTGTCAGTTTTTGTGGGGCATGAAATGACACAAAAGTGAAAATACCTCTCTAGTTTTAAGATACATAAGAAATGGGGCTGGTTTGGCAATAGAAGGGATGAATATCCACATTTTTGTTGATAACGTTACTAAGAATCATAATGTATAGAATTGTTGAATCATTATATTGTACACCTAAAACTAATACAACACTGTATGTTAATTATACTGAATTAAAATTAATACACTAAGAATCATGGAAATACATCTTTGACTTTCTAAATTTCTGTCTTATGATCTCTGGATGTTGTTACATTTTATGAGAATTATTGCAAAGACCTAGCCCTGACAAATCTAGGCATGGTAGGTAATGATTACAAAGGCTGTTTAGCTGCTTTATTCTCTCCAATAAATTTCTTCATAATCTGGACCCATATTATACACATAATTCGTGATGCTCCCATCAAACATCTTATCAGCTACTCCTTGATAGCTCCCCCTCCTCGACCCAACACTGAACAAACCATGTTCATACCTGGCTTGGCATCCTCACTCATATTATTTCCCCAACCCTCTGGACAATTTTTAATCCAGAATAATGCTTCCCAAGTTCTAGCCAATGGACAGGTTACATCAGAATCACCTGGGTACTCATTGATAATAAAGAGTATTCCAAAATCTACTCAGATCAATCAAACTGGAATATGAAAAGGGGAAGGGGACTTGGAGAGGAAAAGAAAGAAACAAAACACTCTGTAATTCTGATGCCGAGCAAAGGTAAAGGCCCTACTGGTGTCCTACTCAGGAGGCAGGTGATAAATGTAGCTATTACTCAAAGTTAGAGCCAGACTGTTTCAGAATAGGTGTGGGCATTGGAGTTAGAAGTCAAGTCACAGATTGTTAGCCATATAAAATCAGGTATGGATTGGGGCAAATAATTGTGTTAAGTCGGTAGGAAACTAGGAAAGACAGCTTTGGAATCCAGTTAATATTTTAGCAAAAATCAAAAGAAAGGGGCGCCTGGGTGGCTCAGGCTGTTCAGTGTCTGCCTTCGGGTCAGGTCATGATCCCAGGGTACCAGGATCGAGTCCTGCAGTGGGCTCCCTGCACAGCGGGGAGCCTGCTTCTCCCTCTCCCTCTGTCGCTCCCAATGCTTGTGCTCTCTCTCTGTCAAATAAATAAATAAAATCTTTTTTAAAAAATCAGAGGAAAAACACAATGACTGCTGGCTTGATTAAAGACTTAGGTGAGAAATGAGGTACCCAAGAGATCTTCGGAGACAGCATTTCTGTGGGAAAGCAATACAAAGGCAGAAAACATTTCCCAAAGTTCCACCTGATTTTACTCTTCTAAAGAATACTGTCTTGAAAAAAGCCAAGACCATTGCCTTGGTTTAGGCTTTCAGACCTCCTGCCCAAGAACACAGGCTAGCGTTCAATGAGCCACCACTGTGGGTGAAGCGTTTGGCATGAATTATGTACTTTGATTCTCAAAGTAATTATATGAACTAAGACCATCCCTAGCTTAAAAAAATGCGAAAGTTAGGGATTTTAAATATTTACTCAAATAATAAAAAAAAATAATAAAGGGAAGGACAGAGATTCATATACTCTCCACATCTGGTGCTAATCCATTCAGAAATTTTAGCTTCAGCCTTGTCAGGACCCCATCTTCAGACCTCAGTGGCTCACTAAAGTGATATCCAGTCAAATGGCAGCAGACGGGAGAGGTTCACCCTCAGCAGAAGGTCATTTCATGTTCACGTGTTTTCCAGACCACGGTTTTAAGATCTCAGACTGAAGGCTGGGTCTTTATATAGTTCCAAATAGTCCCCATATTCCAATGCTACCTCTCTCTTGATGATTACTGATCATCTTCAAATTCTCATAAAGATTGACCTTCCTCTTTCTTGTCTCCCTGCAGCATGGATTATTTGGTTATTTTATTGATGGATTTTGCGACCTACCCATTCTGTCTTTGTTTAGTATTTGGGACTTATTACAACTTCTTTCATGAAATTGCTTCCTGTAGGTTACGGAAGCCATGCAGTATGTTAAGGGAGCTGCTACTACATGGAACAGTTACACATTTCCCAAGTGCTTGTTGAATTAAATTGAAGGCATATTAGATCTTTATAACAGGAGAGACTTTTAGCCACATCAGATGAAGAGGGAGCAATCACGGGAGCAGACTATAAATTCCTAGACTCTGTTGCTGATTTCATGCTGCCTTCCCTTATTGCTATTGCAATGGAAACCATTTCCCGCAGCCATACAACAAGAAATAACAGGATCCCCCCTCCAAAAAAAAAGTCCAAATGATCATCTCTTACGACTCAATATTCTAGAAATAAGGCTTAAGTCGCAAGTTTGCCCCAGGGCACTGGCTTACTGGCCCCGCAGCTGTCCACCAAGCCCCGAGATAGCCTTAGAGGACAAAGACTGCAGAAATGCAGTCTTTGCAAAGTAAAGCTCACAATCTATGTGTGTATGTGTCTCCCTTTCTATTCTGCTGGTGAAATCAATACAACACATGAGCTCCTTCCCTGAGGTTGCCAGAGTCACCCAAATGCCTTGATGGGATAACATCTATAGCATCTTTTTTCTGGAGAAACACAGTGCTGTCCCCCCATGAAATGTAGGTGAGCTTTGTGATTAGGAAATGATTGCCAAGTGCAAAATGTGGCTCTGGGTACCTTCTTGAGAAGACTGTGCATTCCCTGGGAAGAGAATTAAGGAATGAGAGTGCATTGGTATGTACTGAAAATCACAAAAACAAAACACTCTTTTTAAATAATGCCTAACTTTAAGAAATCTGATAAATGAAGAAGGGAAGAATGAAAATCAGGACTGGATTGGTATGTTTCTGATTAAGAGGTGTGGTGTCTCTGAGTCTCTCGGTGACTATTTTCATCACCAGAGACTACTCAAATGATTGGAGTCATTTAAGCAGAACTAAGAGCCGTAAGGTGATTTGAAAAGACTTTCCAGAGCTAGCTCCTGGGAAGGAAGAGATATCCTATGCCCCCTATCATCAAGCACCATTTAGCAGGTCAAGTGAATATTTCTATTCTTTCAAAAGCAAAGGGTGTTCTCTACAGCTTAGGAAAACTGCTGAAACATGCATGTGTTTAAAACTACCCCTTAGAGTGAGTGATGTTGAGAGCCACTGGGATGGGCACTCTGGAGATTCGGGGGTAGGGGCTGGACTGCAGTACTGCACAGACCGGGGTCATTGACCAACAGGTACAATTTAAAGGTTCAAGGCTTGCCCCCGCTCAGCATTCTGAGATGATGAAGCCTGGTCCATTGTATTCAGCTGTTTGTCCCTAGCAATGAGATCATCTAGAAAGCTGCATGATATCTCTGGCAAAGAAAATGCCACCTGGCAGCTACTTCCAAAGCCAAAGGAGAAGCTTCAGTGATGGGAATTTGGTAGAAACTTGCTTTAGGTGGTCCTTACCTAATCCTCTTACCCCTTGCTAAAAATCAGAATCTGAATTCTGTTACAGTCACATCACTGTGAGAAAAATCTCTGCTGGCTGGATTACTTGATGGCTTTTGTCTAAAGATGGAGCCTATAGAAGTTTCAGGACTCTAGATTAGGAGACACAAGTGTGCAGGCAATTGGGCTAAGTCCAAGCATCAGGAAGAACCACATGCAGTGGTCTGTTAGACCTTGCATCTGACTCTGTAATTACACAGATTAATGGATTTAGATGCTGAAGCTTTGACTTTGCACAGTGTATTTACCCTCATAATCTCTGTTCATGGTATTTCCTCTAGCTAGAACATTCTTTAGTTTCCATCCTTCCAGATTCTGCCTGATTGACCTCTGCTTCACAACCTGTCTTCAATCTCAAAGCCCCCCAGCCAACAGGTTCCATCTCTCTCTTTTCTGTGATTTCTGCTTATTCTGAAGCCTAAGCTCATTCTTACCTTGCAGACTTGCGCTTGACTTTTTCTTTGTGTGGAATATTGTCCTTCCAGAAGTCATACAGCCAAGTCCTTCTCATCGGACAAATCTCAGCTCAAACACTGGCTCCTCAGAGAGACCGTCTTTGGCCATGCCATCTGTAGAGACCCATCCCTCAACACTTGCCACTGTGTTATCCTTTTCAAAATGTGTCCAATGTGCCATTTATCATTGCGTGAATTATCTTGCTGATGAACTTTCTAATAATTATTTATTCATGACAGTAACTTTATTTGCTGAGACCTTATGAGTCATCTCACATCTTTAAGATATGTGCTCCTGGAGGTCTTGTCTCTCTTGTTCACCGCCGTATCCCTTGTCCCCATATAGATGTTCAATAAATATTTCACACATGAATGAAGAAACCAACGACTCCAATATTATCCTGTCCTCAGCTGTCTTAAGGCTCTTGTCACATCATCATGCAATGGCTTCTTTAGAGCTGGGACCCTCTGACAGTACTGAGAGCTCCTGAAGGTCAAAGTCTGTGTCATCTACACACAACTATACATAGCATGTGCACAGCATGAGTAACCTGGTGCACGGGACCGCACAATAAAGTATTAGGACAGAAAAAAAAAGTGTGTGTTCATTGAGCACTGAAAAAAATAACCACTGAGTTACTTCTTCTTCCCTTAATTCATATGTGGTTCTGTGATGATGGTGCTGCCTGAGCCCACAGGCAAGAGACCAAGGAAGACATGAAGATTCTTCCAAGGGCTCAGCCTCGGGAAGAGCTGTTGCCTCAGACTCCATAACTTTTGCATCTGGACCCTGTCCCTCTGACGTAAGTAATCCATTGTTATTTCCCATTCTCACACCTCCTATTTTTCAGGTTAAATGCATGCTTCTTTCTTCTCTTACTTGATCTTTTACATTCAAGAAGATGCCCCCCCCAAAAAAAGATACCCCACAGCCTGAGAGGTATTTTTAATGCAATTTAACAACTAGGATTAGTGTCCAGAATATGTAAAGGACTCCTTGGAATCAGTATTCAAAAAAAGAAAAAAAATCAGAGGTAAAACAGCTATAAGATATTAATAGGAAATTCTTAGAAGACCTAAATGGCCCAACCTCAATAATAAGCAAGAAAATGCAAAGTAAAACCACAATCAGATAACACCAATAAAATATTCGATTAGTAGAAATGAAAAAGCCAACTAATACCAACTATTGACAAAGAGGTGGAGCATGGAGAACTCATGCACTGCTGGTGGAAGTGTAAATTGGTACACGCCTTGGAGAACCATATGGCAATATCTAGAAGACATGCACACATTTCGGTCCAGCAAGCTCCACTCTTGGAGGAACAATTATACAAGGGCATAGGTGTATATGGAAGAGAGTTCAGTGCAGCACAGTATTTAATAGTAAGTGGATAAACCGTGATGTATTTATACTATAAGAGAATTAAATAAAAGGGCTAGACCGACATATATTAACCTGCATAATTCCCAAAAATACACATTGAATCTTAAAAGAAAGTAGCAGAAGAATACATAAAGCATGACAACAATTATATAAAAGTTGAAACGGCATAAGAAATCATATAAATATAGTTTATGGATACATACAGAAACAGGAAAGATAGAAAAGAGGCCTTGGACTGGTAAAAGCTAAATTCAACATAGTGGCTACGTTAGGTTGTAAAGAGGAAAATGCTTTATGACACAGGTATAGAGAGGACATCAACTTTATTTGTGATGTTTTATTGTCTAAGCTTGACAGTAAGTACTTGTGTGCCTCTTATGTCTGTCTCTATATTTTTATATGCCCTAAATATTTTATTAAAAATCGCTACACCTGCTGTCCTCTGCACCCGTTATCTCTCAGTAGAGTGGTTCTGGATGGGAACCAAAGGCCTCTGACAGCCGCCTGGCTCTGCTCTTTTCCCAGCACCGATGTGGGTGCACTGTCTCCTTCATGAAAACGTGCCCAGAAGAGGACAAGTCTGCGGGATGGCTTGGCACACGCTACATCTGGTCATGCTCTCCTCCTGCCGTTCAGAGTCTCCGGCAGTCATGAGCCTCCAGAAGCAAGGCTTTCACACAAAGGTAAGTCTTGGAAACCAGTAATAACCCCCTGAGAAAATCCAGAAAAGTGCAAAGCCTCTGAAGAGAAAGCAAACCCTTTCACAACCCAGTGGTGTCTGTGCACAAACCAACCTGATATTCTCCCAGAGCTTTGGTCCTGCAGCACCGGTGCTAGCCAAGAACTCTCAAATAATTTCCTGTCTAGGGGGGTAGATGCTATCCACCTCTGCTACAACTATGCTCTCCTGTCTGACTTTCTTCAATGACATACTAACTCCTACCCTCTGGGCTCCACTGGGAAGAACTGGGAGCGCATAGCTGTCCTCCTGGGGTCCAATTATCTGATTACACAACTTGTGATTTTCTTCTAGTTTCTAATTCTTTACTGATATCTGTGGCCAGTCATCATAATCATTACTGAGCCCTTACCCCAGAGCTTTTGAATCAGCAAGACACCTAAGGGATTCTGCTTGTCAACAAAACACTGACCTGGGCCGTGCTTCCTCCTGATTCTCCCACCCCACCTACCATTCAGCCACTCATCCCCTGAGCTGCCGAAGCCTGTTTCTCTACAGTCAGGCCCTGGTTCTCCTTTCTCCTTCTCCTCGGGCCTCAGAGAGATGAAAGGGCTGATAGAGCCCCTTATGAATGAATGGTCCCTCTGCAAAAACACCAGTTCACTTGTATTATGGGACCTCACCTGAAAAAATGCAGCCTTCCTTTGAATCTAGGATGATAATTCTTACTATTACTTGGAATACCAGGAGTTGAAAAGGCACTTGGGAAAATAAGAAGAATTTATAACCTAATTTTTTTAAAAATAACCTTTTTCTTTGGGGATAACTTTAGATCTACAGAAAAGTTGAAAGGAGAGTACAAAGACTTCTTGTTCCAATGATGTCAGGCTTCGTATTGACCAATGAGCTAAACACTGGAAGGATTCTAATGCCTTGAAGGAACTCAGGCCAGATCTATTCAAGACCATTGTTCTAGAATATTCCATAGGCCAAGGCAGGCTGACTGACCTGACTTCAAGGATAATTCTCTAAAGGACCAGGAGTCACAGTTACTTTTGAAACTAGACTCAGGTAATTTGTAATGTAGAGTCAATGGAAACACGTAGGTTACTTCCTAAAAAGCAGAATCCTTCTTACTTCCAGGGCAACCAAACTAAAACCTATAAGGATGGAACCTGGGCTTCTGTATTTGTAACAAGCTTCCTGGGAATTTTTATTCACAGTTAAGACTTGAAAACCATTGGGGCAGTGAATATACTCTGGCAAGCTGAAATAAATGTTAGCTATTATTTCTGGAATTTGCATAACCACATCTCCTGTTTGCAGTCGACCAGTTCACAAAGCAAATTAACTTTCTGGCTATATTTTTTCCTGAATTCCATCAGTAGGTTGCCTCTGTGGGGAACAGTACTCTCTATGCCCCAACATTATTAATACCATTATTAATATTTAACATGGCATTAGAAGCTTATAATGGCCAGCTCTGTCCTAAACGCTTTATGTAAGTTATCTCATTTAAAATTAACACTCCTTTATGGCAAGTATTATTATTATTCATAAGTTACAGATGGGGAGCTGAGGTTAAGAGATTGTGCAAAGGTGCACAGCAAGTAAATATTGAATCATGGACCTAAACTCATATATCACTCAGACCTCAAAATCTATGCTCTCTCTACTCCAATGCTGTCCCTGCCCTAGCCCAGAAACGTAATTTTCTTAGTGAATGGGTCAGAGCCTCACAGAAATTCACAGTGGGTTATTCTAATGTATTTTTTCACCTTTTTTTAAATTAAAAAAAAAACAGCTTTATTGAGGTACAATTGACCTACAGTTGACAAATAAAAATCACATGTTTTGGAAAGTATACAATGTGATATTTCGGCACATGTATATGTCATGGAGTGACTACTACAATCCAGCTAATAAATGGGTGTATCTAGCACCTCCCACAGTTACCAGCATTTGTGCATGGTGAGGACACTTAAAATCTATTCTCTTGGGAAATTTCAAGTATACGATGCGGTATTATTCACGATAGACACCATGCTGTACATTAGGCGTCCAGAACTTATTCAGCCGCATAACTGAAACTTCATGCCCTTGGACCAACATTTCCCCGTACCCCTTCTAATGAAGCTTAAAAACAGAGATGCAGAGACGATGAGGCCAGGAGACTTACAGCTGGGCAACAGAGCCAGGCTGGTGTGGATGCAAGACAGTCTTGGCACATAGATAACATACTTCTTCTGCTCGCAATGCTGTGAAGGAAAGCGAGACTATTTCTATCCCAAAAGGGAAAGAGAAGGTAAAAATTAATAGAAAAGTTTGTTTCAAAGGATGTAATTTATTTCTAGAGAGCTTCAGACATTAGAAAACTCCATAGTAGCTGATCACCCTGAACACAAAGCAGGTGCATGCCTTTGAAGAAGATGAGAAAGAAGAGTGAATAGAGGACCCGAGCTTAGTTTTAGGACTCCTAGTAGGAGAATGTACATGCCTTCAAATGGATTAACAGGAAGGAAGGTAGCAGTGGGGGTGTGGGGGAGGGGGGGGGGGAAACGATTAAAATAACAATTTCATTTGGTGGAAGAACTTCCTTAAAACAACTGGAAAACATAAGCAATTTGGAAAGAATGAAGCAATTTCGTGGATATGGATTCCCCGGAGATCCAGCTGTTTTTCTCAGCCTTTTTAACTAATTATGCATATGCCACTGGAGAGATGGAGCATCACTTAAAAGAAACAAACAAGCACAAAGTGGCCGAAGAGTTTGGTTACTGCAAGTGGAAACTAATTTCACTTCGATCAAAAGCTCACATGGAAAGCAGTTAGCTCTGGGGCTTCTGGCAAATTTAGTAGCAACATTCCCACTGTCTTTAAACCTTAAAACATTTCATCGCTGACCTTCCTGAGAATGAGATATCTGCTTTACCTTGTGAAGCAAAGCTCCAGACGATCTGCACATTTACAAAAATGCTTTCTAGGGCTATCTGGTTGTTTTTCCTTCCTTCTCCACCGTCCCCTGTCCCCCTTTCGGCCAACCCTGAATCTGCTTGACATACTCAAACGGTAATGTCAGCATGAAGCAGAAATTAAGGCAAGTGCGGGAGCTATGATCAAAGATTAGCTTCACTCACAAATTAGTTTCTAGACACCAGTGTCGTCATATCTTCCAAAGGCCCACACCAAAGAAGGAAATTGTTGTTTCTGGATCTTGCTTCCAATTCCCCAAATAAGATCAGACTGGATTAGGTAATATTTCAGCCACATTTTTCAAAGTGGGAAGGAGTAAAATCTTACTGCTTCCCTTATAGAGTCTACACCTGAATTGTCCCGTCTGCCTTTGCAGGGAAAAGTAGTAACCTGGAATGGGAAATCGTATCTACCAGGTCGCACTGAGTCTAATAATGAGTCAGACATTACATCCGAAAGGCATACAAGTATTGTTGTTAAAGTAATCCTCAAACAACAAGAGTAAAAAGAATAATAAAGATTTTGAAATGAGCCAAGGCCCTTGGTTAGATGTGTCCCCAGATTACGTCAGGGCTGATATTTGCAAGAACAGTTTTGCACGATGATGACATTACAGCCAGAAGTTATGCAGATTGAAAAGGCTGTGAACCCAGAATCCGTAACTGTGCCTTGGAGCCAGACCCATGAATTATAACTGAAAGGGATTATGAACAGGAGCACCTGGGTGGCTCAGCCAGTTAAGCATCTGACTTCGGCTCAGGTCATGATCCCGGGGTCCTGGGATCAAGACCCATGCCGGGCTACCAGCTCATCAGGGAGTCTGCTTGTCTCTCTGTCCATCCCCCTGCTCATGCTCTCTCTTTCTCAAATAAATAAAATCTTAAAAAAAAAAAAGAAAGGGATTATGAACAGCCAAGAGAAACTCTTTCATGGAAATGAAAAGGCAAGATTTTGTTAATAAATGAAAGCACCCCAACGAAAAACTTCTGGGGGGCAGAAATCCCCATAAGTCAATACAGTGACACTCTGATCATTTACTGTAGATCACATCAACTTTTTACAAGTCACATTTAGGCCAGCTGAAAAAAGCATGCGTCAGCTTCTAGGCTCAAAAGCTTCAAGGGGAGACTCCACTACCATGGACTCGGACTATCTTTGGAAGCTGTTCTGTGTACAGATACCCTTGGTGCTTTTAGCAACTCAATTTTGTTCTTATGATGAGAAAACACAGATATCAAAATCCTTTGGTTACCATAGGTTTGATATCCAGCCTTACAAAGATATAGAGTAATCCAGAGAGATATACAATGAGAGGAAGTAAGGGAAGATGATGAATTTTGGATCCTGATAATATTTCTAAAAGTCAGGCAGGAATACTCATAACGATAATCACCATTTTTTTGAGCACATATCATGGGCCGTGCACTCAGAATACATTGCCTCATTATTGCTACTAAATTTTCATATCGACTCCCACAAAGGAGGTGTTATGTTGAAATATTAAGGGAAACCAATAAAAGAATAAAAGCATAATGTGCACCTTCCAAAACAGTAAGGAGGAGACTGGAATAAATAAAATTAATCAATCCCATGGAAGACAGAAAATATGGAGATAAAAGTAAAGAAAAAACATGATATGTAGACAATTCAAAATAAGTGAGAGAAAACAAATTAACACACATCAGCAATGTAAATGGACTAAACTTGTCAGTAAAGATAGAAATGGTCAGCTTGAAAAAAATCAGCTTTATGTTATTTAAAAGAGATATAAAACATAATACAGCATTGACAAAGATGTAATTTTTAAGAGATGCTATTTATCATAAGATGCCAAATACCTGTGAATAAATTAAGTTAATGAAAGTTATACAAGACTTCTGAAATGAGAAATTTTAATAATTATTGAGAGAAGTTAAAAGAGAACCAATTAATTGTAAGGTTACTCTCACAGAATGAAAGGTTTCATGTTGTCAGGCTGCAAATTCTCCCCCAGAATGTACTTTTTGTGGAAATTTATAAGTTAATTCTAAATCTTTCAATGACAATGCAAATGCCCAAGAATAGGCATATTAATATTAAGGAAGAAAAACAAAATTGAAGGACACACCCAATAAGATATCAAGGCCTGTTACAAACCTATGATAATTAAGACAAGTGTGATATTGGCCTAATGATAGACAGATAGGTCAATGGAACAGAATAGAGTCCAAAAATAGTTTCTAACATATATGGTCATCTGATTTGTGGCAAAAGTGACACTTCATTGTAGTAATGGCAAGAATGTTCTTTTCAATAAATGTCACTGTGTCAACTGGATATCCAAATGGAAAGAAAACATATATTGACTCCTACATCATACTATTTACAAAAGGTAACTAGACATAGATCATGGACCTACATATGAAAGCAAGATAATAAAGATTTTAAAGAACACAGAAGAGGATGGTTTCATGACCTTGGGGTAGGTAAGGATTTCTTAAATAGTACACAAACAGCACTAGCCATATAGAAAAAAGTGATAAGTGATATTACATTACATTAAGAATGCCTATTTATCAAAATATATTGGTAAGGGAGTGAAAAGTGGTGTGTTTGTGTGTGTGTGTGTGTGTGTGCACACGTGCATGCGCATGCCCAAATACACACTTCTCCAAATCAATCAGAAAAAAACAACCAACTCAACAGTACAATAACTAAAAATTTGACACAAATTGAGGACACTCAATTTGGACAAATGACACTCAAATGGCTAATGAACTGCTGTATCTCATTAGTCTTCTGAAAAAATGCAAATTAAACCATAACGAGATATCACTATTCTCTCATTAGAAATAATCAATGAAAAAGAAAGACAAAACCAACGATTGGTATTTTGGAGCCCCAGAATTCTCCATATAGTACCTAAAAATTTTTTGGAAGTACCTACTACAAGCTGAATATACATATGCCCTGTGATTCAGTGATTCCACACCTAAGTTTATATCCAAATAATTGCATGCATGTATTCATTGAAAGACAGACACAATAATGTTCATAGCAACAGTATTCATAATGGCCCCCCACTAGGAACTACCCAAATGCCCATCAAAGATTCAATAGATAAATAAATGGATAAATAATATTCACACAATAGAACATTATGCAGCAGTGAAAATAAAGTACAACTTTATGCAAAAATATGGATGAATTCTAAAAACCCTATGTTGAGTAAGAACAACAAAAAGTCAAACCCAAAAGAATGCATAGTATATGATCCTACTTACATAACATTTAAAAAAATATTTTATTTATTTATTTGACAGAGAGAGAGAGAGAGAGGGAGGGAGGGAGAACAAGCAGGGGGCGCAGCAGAGGGAGAGGGAGAAGCAGGCTCCCCACTGAGCAGGGAGCCCGACGTGGGGCTCAATCCCAGGACCCTGGGATCATGACCTGAGCCGAAGGCAGATGCTTAACGACTGAGCCACCCAGGTGCCCCTACATAACATTTTTTAAAAGGCAAACTGTTCAATGGTGTTTGATAAAAAGGATAGTGAAAGATCTCTAGGGAGGGCAATGACGCAAAGGGGGCACAGGGGGACTTCTGGAATGTGCGTGTTCTCTTTCATGGTCTGGGTGACAGTTTCTTGACCATGACCACTTTGTAACCAAGCCTTCCGATTATGACTTGTCCACTTATCTGTATCTATGTGCAATGTCAATAAAAATTAAAAGAAAAGAAGCAGAGAAGAGGTGACACGGTTGTTGTCAAATGCAAATGGGGACTTATTTTCAAGACAAAACATATTCCAAATAAAATTTTTAATGTACAAAACCTTTATGTCCAGAATGTAGGATTTTACAGAAAGATGAAAAAGAAATCCTACAAATGAAAACAGGTAAATCTAACACAGATGGCAGTTATCAATATCATAAAGACCCCAACTGTCCCAAAGTTAATCTGCAAACTCAATGTGATTGCAGTCAGATTTCCAACAGGACTTTTTGTGAACCTTCACAAACAGATTGTAAAATACCTGTGGAAACTGAAAATCAAATAATGGCTAAGATAATCTTGAAAAAGGAAAAAAATATACGTGGAGAAGGCAACTTTGATGAGAAGGAGGGAAAAGGGGGAGGCACAGTATGGGTTGGTATTAGGGATATTTTATTTTTATGTAAATATGTAATATGTTTAATCTGAAAATAATTATAAATATTATTAACAATAGTAACATTAATTAAAACGTTAATATTTTGGGCACCTGGGTGGCTCAGTTGGTTAAGCGTCTGCCTTCGACTCAGGTAATGATCCCGGAGTCCAGGGATCGAGCCCCACATTGGGCTCCCTGCTTGGCGGGAAGCCTGCTTCTCCCTTTCCCACTCCCCCTGCTTGTGTTCCCTCTCTCGCTATCTCTCTCTCTGTCAAAGAAATAAATAAAATCTTTAAAAAAAGGTTAATATTTTAATCAGGTGGTACATGTGCAGGAATAAATAATCCAAGGGAACAGAACAAAGAAACAGACCCTTGTGTATATAGGAGCTTGCATGACAGAGGTGGCATTATAGAGACATTATGCAGACTATGAATTGACTGTCCACAAGGAAAAACACAAAATGAGAACGTACCCCTGCCTATGTGTAAAAATAAATTTCAGATGGATCAAATACCTAATTATGGGAGGAAGTCCCATAAAACATTTTGAAGAAAGAAAATAGAGGAAAAAAGCTTGATCGTGTTGGATTAGGCAAAATTTCTCAAGCAGTACAAAAGAAACATAAATCATAAAGGAGAAAATTAATACTTACAATGCACATTAAATGAACAAACAAAAACAAAACAAAATATTTGCCCTAAAGAAAAAAATAGAAAAATGAAAAACAAGAAAGTCACAGACTAGGTGAAGACAATTACAACTTCTAGACCAAAAAAGGACCAAGTACACATGATGTAGAACACATTTCTACAAATCCATCAGAAAATGAATATAACAGAAAGAGAAATAACAAATGGACAAAGCCTGTTGATGGGTGACTGACAGCAGAACAACCTCAAATGGCTAATAAAATGGGAGGAAAAAAAAAACTCAACCTCACTCATCATCAGAAAAAATGGATACTAAAGCAATTAATGAGATGTAACTTCACTTCCAGACTCAAAAAGTAAGTATATGGATATCACCAGGTTTTGATGGGGATACAGTCTGCTACAGTAGTTAACACAGAGAAACTCTGATGTAAGGGAAAGAGTGGAGAGAAAGTTACTATCTGTCAACCGGGGAAATGGTTCTATAAAGGCTGACTATCCTTGAGGGGATATATACGATGATTGAATGAATGAACTGAATCCACTTTTATCAACACGGGGAAATCTCAAGAGCAACATTTTGAATGAAGACACAATGGGAAATGATCAGGCATGATACAACTGCTGTAAGTTTTTAACACAAACGACGAGTTGTTTGTGGATGCATGTATGTCCACCCAATGTAGAAGGATATGCAATGACATTCACCGACTTACATCCTCTGACATGTTCAGGAGGTTGAAGAGAGAGCAACAATGATTTTATTATACTTTAACTGCTTAAGTAAGATACCTGAGGCAAACAGGATGCGAGGTTCACTCTTAAATATTAGTGATGGCTACACAGGTATCATATTATTTTCTGCACATTTTTGTTTGAAATATTCACAATTAAAATTTTAATATAAAATACAGCACTATTTTGGGGAAAAAAAATCTCCTGCCCTGAGTTAAAAATATAAGAAGAATCTGCAACTTCAGAGCTTTGGCCCATGAAAAGGCCCAGATATGAACTCTGAATAGAGCTTTTTTGCATATTACCCTCTACTAAGCCTTTCTCATGTCAGCTACTCAGAAACTGGCTATGCCAAGTGATCTTCTGTGGAGGGTATGAGGTATTGAGAGTGCAGCCTTG
Source organism: Callorhinus ursinus (assembly GCF_003265705.2). Lineage (NCBI taxonomy): Eukaryota > Metazoa > Chordata > Mammalia > Carnivora > Otariidae > Callorhinus > Callorhinus ursinus. Next base: position 8,668,206 of record NW_027397107.1, read on the forward strand.
GATTTGTATGTCATCTCTCACCACCACAGCATTCCATTCAGGGATGCACCAAATGATTTGCAAAGTTTGAGTGGGTTCCTTTTTCTTCATAGAGCAGACCGTGCCCTGTCACGTCATTTCATCAAGAGATGTTTATGGTCACCAGAAGATCCCAGTTGCCTTTTGCACCTTCCTTCATATATTTAATGCCAGTGTCCTATGGCCTCTACTTCTGTCCATCCATGGAATCAATCCATTCATGCCAGCTCTCTGCCCTCTGCCTTGGTGTAAGCCACCACCATCTTCTGTCCGGTTCACTGCCCCCCCCCCAAGCCTCCTCTCTGCATTCCACAATGATATCCCACTGATCCTTTAAATCATCTGCATAATGTCCGTGTCACTTACAAGCTCTTCGAGGGCAGGGGTTCTACCTGCTTTGAACATCACTGTATTTCCAGTGCTCAGCATAGTGTCTGGTATATAACAGAGGCTAAGAAGTATTTTCTGAATATGAGTGAATTAATGAATAGTTTCCAAAGTACAAACATGAGCATACCTCCTTTCCAGTGAAAACTCTTCCATGGCTACCTAAAGGATAACATCAGAACTCTTTAGCATGGCATTTGAGACTCTATATAATCTAGCCCTTGCTTACCTCTACACCTCATTTCTTGTACATCTCTCTTGCCCCTTCAAATCCCACACTATGAGTCATTCAACAAATATGCCTCACTCATGTCTCCTGGTCTTGATACTTATCATCACTTCATGTAACTCCATCCCCTCCTTTTTCCTCAACATAAATCTCAAGGTTTCTTACATTTTATGTCCCGCTGTCAGCCTTCCCTGACCCTTCAAAGATTGGATTACTCACCTCTTCCTCAGGCTCCCTACACTTAACAGCTCCCGAACCTAAGCCTCCCTATTGTAACAATTATCCCACTGCACTGAAATGACCTAGCTGATGTCCTTTGTCTTGTGCAATATTGTGCCCCCAGTCCATGAAAAATGTTAAATAAATATTTGCTCAGTGAATGAGGTGAATGAAACAAAAGGCAAGCCAATAGCATATGCAGAACATCGTACTTATTCCATGTCCCATCCATCCTGTAATGACATTCAAACACTGTTTTCATATCCTTATTTGAAACCATCCATCGCTGGCCTTCTTGTGCCAGATGAAAAGACCATACAGAGTTTCAGTTTTTTGGGGGAGAGTGACTGTTTTGGGGATCTATTGTGCCATCAAAACTACTCATCTAGGTGAGGAAAATAGGGGAACAGATAGAGCACTGGGCTCAGGTTCAGAGTCTTCTTGCTTCTGTGCACGTCACTTAGATTTCTCACACTTGGAGTTCCTTCACAAGACTGAACTTGCCGATGATCTTGGTTACAGTTGCTAGGCAAAGCCTTCTGGGATGGAACCACCTGCCCTAATTAATAGACAAATATTCCTGAATGTGGGTCATTGGGTCCCACCAACACCCACATCTCTGAGAATAGATTTCTGTGACTGTGTGGTCCCTCTTAGAGCCAACCTATTCATTTTCCATGGCTTGTTAAATAGGTTCCCATCTGTCAGAGGCTTCCCTGTGGAGCTGATATATTTCATTCTGAAACCCCACGGAGATAAGAAGTTCAGGAGAGATTCTTTTCTATACACACCTAACAGCTCTGCTTTCTCCTTTTTCTATGAATGCAGAGCCAACTAGTGCTGGTTAGAACACATCACCAGTATAAGTAAACTGACTTCTAGTTTTCTGTACATTTATTCCATTAGGTGTATGAAGACTAATTGTACTGATGCCCATTTTTTCCCTATGGATTGGCTCCATGTACGGAACAGTTATAATTCTACAGAGATAGACACAAATCCTACAAGACCTGGTATCCTTCGAGACTTGGTTCAGCTGTCACCTCCTCCAAGAGGCCTTTGCTGTTCCTCTCAGACACATTTCCTCTTCATTCCTTCACTGCACTACCATGTTGAATTAGAACACAGTTTTTACAAGTCTCTCTCCCCATCTAAATGATCAGTTCCTCAAAGCCAGGTACCAAGTCTTTTTCAACTCTATATATAACTCAGAAACTAACAAAGGGTATATCAAATAACTTACATGAACATAACTGAACAGTGGACAAAGAGCCAAGCATAAATGTGCTCTGAGAAATCTAGGCAGATCTTACCCCCAACTTCAATTTGTCAGGCATGCATCTAGCTGCTGCTGGTTCATTTTTGCATGTGAAGGGTTTACTGGCTTGAAAGTGTGGTTTTTGAGAACGCATCTGCACTTCCTCCCTCCTCCCTCCCTCTCCTCCACCCACTCCATCTGACCTGCGCTCTGATCACAATATTGAAGCAAGGTCACCAAAGTCATGCGTGTTGCTAAATTTGATTAGCATTTTTCAATTCTCAGCTTATTAGACCTGTCAGCAGCAATCAACAGTGCTGACCACAACATCCGCAAGCACATTTCTCCTGCCTTGGCTGACACAGTGGCCCCCTTGATTTCCTCCGACTTCTCTGGTTACGCTTCCTCTGTCTTCAATTGTAGACTCACGCTGTTCTGCTCAGCCATTAAATATTGGACCTGATGAAAACCCGAGGCCCAGCCCCAGGTGTCTTTTCCAGTCACTCTTAACCTTTCACTGCATGATCTTATGCAAGCCCGTGAATAAAATTACCACCAATGCACAGATGACTTGTAAGTGTTTCCCTCCTGTCCAGAGCTCTTCCCTGAAACTCAGGCCCAACATTCCAGCTGCCTAACTGAAATTTCCATATGAATGTAGCAAAAAACTGGCACAAACATAATATATTCAAAAGCAAAACTCATGATCTCTATACTCCCTCCAAATTTGTTATTCTTACAGGTTGCTCTGCTTCTCCTTGACCAACCCTCCAGTTCAACCACTTTCCCAAGCCAGAAATTTAGGAGTGATCCTTAACAATTCCCTCTTTCTTTTCCATACTTGATTCATTAATACATCCATTACATTTTATACCCTAAATTATCTCTCACCCGTGTTATTTTCTCCACTCTTGAGCTCCACTACTCAAATCCCCGCTACTCACCTCCCTTACCTCCATTACCATAAACCCCTCCTAGCGAGTCCACCCACATCCCTTCTGGCTCTCTGAACTGTGTCCTTCACGGGGCAGCCAGAGTCATGTCTTTGAAGCACACATTTGAGCATGTCTCTCTCTTGCTTCAGTACTTCAGTAACTTCTCATGGCTGCTGGGGAATAGGTCCAAATCCTCATCCTGGCCTGCAAGAACCTGCAGTGTATGTGTTCCTTTGGGTTCAAATGAGAACAGCCCAACGAAAACTAATTTAGAAAGAACACAGGAATATATAGCTCCTAACACTGAAATCTTTTTTTTTAAGATTTATTTATTTGAGAGAGAGAGAGAGAGAGCACGAGCCAGAGGGGCAGAGAAGGGAGGAAGAGAATCCCAAGAAGACTCACAGATGAGCTCAGAGTGATGGGGGAGCTCAGTCTCACAACCCTAAGATCATGACCTGAGCCGAAATCAACAGTCAGATGCTTAACCGACTGAGCCACCCAGGTGCCCCCTAAAACTGAAATCTTAAAGCATCTGGTTGACTTTACTTATGGCTATATCTAGGGCTAAACAACATTATCTGGATGGATTTTTCCTTTTTTTTTTTAATCCTCTAAAATTGCTTTCTTCTGTAAGACTGCATTCTTTTTTTTATGTTATGTTAATCACCTTACATTACATCATTAGCTTTTGATGTAGTGTTCCATGATTAATTGTTTGTGCATAACACCCAGTGCTCCACGCAGAACGTGCCCTCTTTAATACCCATCACCAGGCTAACCCATCCCCCCACACCCCTCCCCTCTAGAACCCTCAGTTTGTTTCTCAGAGTCCAGTCTCTCATGGTTCGTCTCCCCCTCTGATTTCCCCCCCTTCATTCTTCCCCTCCTGCTATCTTCTTCTTCTTCTTCTTTTTTTTACATATATTGTATTATTTGTTTCAGACGTACAGGTCTGTGATTCAACAGTCTTGCCCACTTCACAGCGCTGTGAGGCTGCATTCTTAAACAGGTTCTTCTTAAGGAATATCCCTGACACCCCACTGGCCAAGGCAGTTAAATATGCCTGTAATTATAGAGATGTTTCCCGTGAGCACATCAGAGACATCCTCAGGATAACTCCTATCGGTGCTGTGGAGGTAATACGCCCAGGCCTAGAGTGGTCACTGGAGCTGGCGACGTGGTGGGAGACAGGGATGGAAAGAAGTGATGGGTCAAGTCTGGATCAGATTCTCAGTCCTGGGAGTAGAGGTGTTCAGCCACAACTTCATTCCAAGGCCTAAAAATGAAGGAGAGTGATTTCCCAAAGAGCTGCTGGCCAGACTAAACGCCCACGTCCATCTCAGTGTCTCCCCAGCCTCTCTTCTCATGCTTGGGAGACCCACTCACCAGTCTTGGAGGTAGCACCTCGAAGACATCCCTGCTGCCCGCCTCAGCCCCGTCTACACAAGAGCTGCTAGGATTTCCCAAGGCTGGTATAGGTGAACACCCATTTCCCTTAATGACTCTGTTTGGCTACTGCTAACTTCCCCTTCTAGCAGCCCTGGGGACCGACAAAGTCTCCGACTGGGAAGGAAAATGCAACTTCCAGCCGCTGAGAGAGGCAGAAGGTTCTTTGCTTCATGTATACCCTCAGTTTGTTGAAGAAAGAAACAAAATGAAAGAAAATTACAAGCAGCCCCATTTGTGAAGGTATTGTTTTCATCCATCTGGGAGCGTTTGACAAGCAATGTTCAGCTCCTGCCAGAGCAGTTTCTCTTTAACGACCATGTCACCTCTTATACTGGGTTAAATATTTTAAGCAATGTGAAAGCTGTGTTGATATACGAAACCAGGCATGGAGACCGGGAAGAAAGCTAGTTGTTCATCCTCTAAACCAGAAGAGAAGAGAAGGATGCAAATCTCTGGAGAGAACCTCTCCCTCAAAAAAAGTTATCCAGAGTCATTCAAAACTAGCTCAGGTGGAGGAGAGGTGCAGAGCTATTTAGCAGAGTGAAAAGAGCACGCATTTGGCTCCTGATTCTCTCCACTTACTCACTTAGGTCACTGCATCACGCTGGGCCCTTTCTCCTTATGTTTAAATACTGACAATAACACGTATTGCAAGGTCACTGAAAGGATTAGGGATAATGTACCTCAAGTACCTGGCGCTACTGGATTAATTACAGTAGCCCTTCTACTAGAACAGAGAAGCCCTGAAATCCTAGTCATTTAATACCATAAAAATGTAGTGTTTGCTCCAGCAAAGTCCAGTGCACGGCCTTTCACATGGTGATCCAGAGACCAGCCTCCTTCCATCTGTGGCACCTCCAACCTCAAGACCTTACTGTTCCCTGCTCCCAGCCGGTGTGGGGGAAAGACAGTGAGGGCCACACACAGGAGGCTTCAGGAGCCAGGCCTGGAGGTGGACAGCCCACTCCTGCCTGCAGTCCGTGGCTACACTTACCAGAGAATATGGCGGAAACAGGTCATTTAGCTGCTTGGCCAAGTGGAACAGAAAACAGGTTTGAGAAGAACTGACCAGTCTGCCCCCCCAACCCCATTCCCTTTTTTTTTTTTTAATTTTTTAAAGATATTTATTTGAGAGAGAGAGAGAGAAAGAGCATGAGCAGGGGAAGGGGCAGAGGGAGAAGCAGACTCCCTGCTGAGCACGGAGACTGACATGGGACTCAATCCCAGGACTCTGGGATCATGACCTGAGCCGAAGGCAGATGCTTAACCTACCGGGCCCCCGCAGGTGCCCCATGTCCCCCTGTTCCTAACACAGGGATGTTTGAACATCCTTAGTATGTCATTGCTCCGCACAAGCATATGCCCACCCACAGCGCATGTCAGACCAAGTGCTTTCAAAGGTTTCAAGAGAGAACAGATCCTAGGCTCACCCCAACTATTCCTCTGTCCTGCCTCCAGTGGTCCCTCGTATTCTTGAGGCTCAGGAAGTGCTCTGGCAGGACAAGAATGCCATGTGTCCCTGCCAGTGAGAGAGCCTTCTCCCACAGCCCCACCCCATCTACTCAGAAAACTGCTCTTACCGTGCCGCTCAAGGCTTGATTCTTCAGTTCAGGCCTCTGTGACCCTCCCTGCCATCCTCCAGGGAGGTATCAACCCCTCCCCCTGTGCCATCTCAGTGCTCTTCTTACTTACCCCACTGCAGAGTCTCTAAATCTCAGTGCTATTGACATTTTGGATCAGATAACTCCCCGTTGTGGGAGAGAGTATTGTGAACTGTAGGATGTTCAGCACCACCCTTGGCCTCTGCCCCGTATGTGCTGGTAGGAATCCCACCTTCCCCCGGTCATGACAGTCGAATGTGTCCAGACATTGCAAATGCCTGCTAGGGTGGGGGTGGGGGACAAAATCAGCCCCATGTGAGCATCACTGCCCTATCTGAGTCATGTCACCCATCCGGAGAGGCCATGTCTGACCACCTGTCCAAACTGGACTCTGCTTCATTCACTCTCTTCAGTCACTCTCTCCCATACTGCACTGCTAAGATTGTCTTCACGGAAGTTATCACCAGCTACCAACTAGCTTTTTGACTTGTGTCCTTCTTTTTTTCATCTCCTGTAATGTCAAGCCCCATCAAGTCAGGGGACTCTTCTGTGTAATTTACTGCTGTGTCCCAAGGGCTTAGAGGAGTCTCTCATGATCAAGAAGTGCTCCTTAAGAAAGCTTATGGATGAAGAGACGCCTGGGTGGCTCAGTCAGTTAAGCGTCTGCCTTCGGTTCCAGTCACGATCCCAGCCAGGGTCCTTGGGTCCAGCCCCACATCGGGCTCCCTGCGCAGCGGGAAGCCTGCTTCTCCTTCTCGCACTCCCCCTGTTTGTGCTCTCTCTCTTTCTCTGTGTCAAATAAATAAATAAAATCTTTTTTAAAAAAAGCTGCTGGGTGAATGAATGGCTGAGATTAAACATTTAAAACATGGTATTGTCAGACACTGTGAAGCGTATGAGATTGTAACCTACTTGCCAGATAACATGAGACCTCCGGGTCAGAGGTAAAGACAGTGTATTACTCACAACAAAAGCAGCTGTACATCAGTTCCCAGGGCCCATTCCCCAGATGGAGTGAGGGCTTCTACATGTGCCTAAGGTATATTAACAAGGGAGGGACCTGGAAGGAGAGCTCTTGGTGGGCTGCCCATCCCGAGAGGCAGGGAGACAGACAGAGACAGAAAGAGAGGGAATGGGGGAGCAGGGGAGGTAGGGAGAGGGAGGAATAAATCCCATTTTCACCCTAGAATATAAGCAAATATTCTCTGGTGAGGGGAAAGAGACGTCTGTATCTTTCCCACCCTTAGGCTGAGTCCTGCAAAAATCTCACATTTGAAGAGAAGGCAAGTTTGCGTGACTTTTCACCTTCACATCTTACGTCACCAGAGAGACAGTGGCATGTGTTACAGTAAGAATATCAAGAATAAGGAACAGCACTGGCCATGCATCGGAAAATCCGACTTTAGGGGCGTCTGGGTGGCTCAGTCGGTTAAGCATTTGACTTCAGCTCAGGTCATGATCTCAGGGTCCTTGGATGGAGCCTGGCGTTGGCTCCCTGCTCAGCAGGGAGTCTACTTCTCCCTCTGCCCCTCTCCCTGCTCCTGCTCTCTGTCTGTCTGCCTCTCTCAAATAAATAAATAAAATTTAAAAAAAAGAAATTCTGACTTTCAAACCTCTATTCTTACTCTGATGTACCATGTGATCTTGGGAAAAACCTCAGAAGCAAGGCTAAGTTTTCTTAACTACAAAATGGGAATATTAATAAATCCATAACAAGCTGTTGAGAACTGTAAGTCAAGTTACATAACAAATAAAAAAAAAAACTGGAGAGAGGGAGGCAAACCATAAAAGACTCTTAAGGATAGAGAACAAACTGAGGGTTATGGAAGGAGGTGGGTGGCGGAGGGGTTAGATGGGTGATGGGTACTAAGGAGGGCACTTGTTACGATGAGCACTGGGTGTTATACATAAGTGATGAAACACTAAACTCTACTCTTGAAACAAACAAACAAAAAAAAACTGTTTGGAGCCCAATAAATTCTATATCCTTTCCTTCAGTTTAAGATACGGGATTCTGTATATGTTTGCTCCTGGAAACTTTGCTATCTCCTAAAATTAAAACCATGCTTTGAGTGAAAAAATCTCCTCTGCATTTCTTATTAGGGGATTAATAACAATAAAAAAGCATGTTAAAGTTCTTAGAGTAAAAGGAATACAAACAAGCAAAGAGAGAAAAATGGCTCTGTTTCCCAAGCTTAGCTTTACTTATCTTAGACTAATTTATGATGGCAAAGGCCAATTAGTCTGTGTCCCTGCTTTCACAGATGCCTCACCAGAACACCTACATTGCTGCTACCCTGAAGGACTACAGATTAATTCTGGGGGGGGGGTATCTATTTCCCCAGACTTTGAGGATTCATCTCTGTGCAGAATTTCATCCTTTAAAAAAATATTTCAAAACCTGAACTTCACTTGTGCTGCTATTTATGTTTTTAAAATAGTGATGCTTCTTTAAATAGCTCAAATGAAGTAAGCATTAGACACAAATGAATACTTTGTCATGAATTCTCAAACATTACTATGCATGACTATTTAATATCAGATAAATTTTTTTAATTTTATTATTGTTATGTTAATCAACATATATTACATCATTAGTTCTTGATGTAGTGTTCCATGATTCATTGTTTCTGCATAACACCCAGTGCTCCATGCAGACTGTGCCCCCTTTAATACCCATCACCAGGCTAACCCATCCCCACACCCCCCTCCCCTCTAGAACCCTCAGTTTGTTTTTCAGAGTCCATTGTCTCTCATGGTTCATCTCCCCCTTCAACTTACTCCCCTTCATTCTTCCCCTCCTGCTATCTTATTCTTTTTCTTTTTTTCTTAACATATATTGCATTATTTGTTTCAGAAGTACAGATCTGTGATTCAACAGTCTTGCACAATTCACAGCGCTCACCGTAGCACATACCCTCCCCAGTGTCTATCACCCAGCCACCCCATCCCTCCCACCCCCCACCACTCCAGCAACACTCAGTTTGTTTCCTGAGATTAAGAATTCCTCATATCAGTTAGGTCATATGATACATGTCATTCTCTGATTGACTTATTTCACTCAGCATAACACCCTCCAGGTCCATCCACGTCATTGCAAATGGCAAGATTTCAGTCCTTTTGATGGCTGCATAATATTCCATTGTGTACATATACCACCTTTTCTTTCTCCATTCATCTGTCGATGGACATCTTGGCTCTTTCCACACTTTGGCTATTGTGGACATTGCTGCTATAAACATTGGGGTGCACGTACCCCTCAAGATTCCTACATTTGTATCTTTGGGGTAAATACCCAGTAGTGCAATTGCTATAACATATGGTAGCTCTATTTTCAACTGTTTGAGGAACCTCCATACTGTTTTCCAGAGGGGCTGCACCAGCGTGCATTCCCACCAACAGTGTAGGAGGGTTCCCCTTTCTCCGCATCCCCGCCAACATCTGTCGTTTCCTGACTTGTTAATTTTAGCCATTCTGACGGGTGTGAGGTGGTATCTCATTGAGGTTTTGATTTGGATTTCCCTGATGCCGAGTGATGTTGAGCACTTTTTCATGTGCCTGTTGGCCATTTGGATGTCTTCTTTGGAGAAATGTCTGTTCATGTCTTCTGCCCGTTTCTTGATTGGATTATTTGTTCTTTGGGGGTTGAGTTTGATAAGTTCTTTATAGATTTTGGATACTAGCCCTTTATCTGATATGTCGTTTGCAAATATTTTCTCCCATTCTGTCGGTTGTCTTTTGGTTTTGTG
>NW_027397107.1:8683053-8733818 GCF_003265705.2 Callorhinus ursinus
CAGGGGTTTATCAATCTTGTTAATTCTTTCAAACAACCAGCTCCTAGTTTCGTTGATCTATTCTACTGTTCTTTTGGGTTCTATTTCATTGATTTCTGCTCTGATTTTTATGATTTCTCTTCTCCTGCTGGGTCTAGGCTTTATTTGCTGTTTTTTCTCCAGCTCCTTTAGGGGTAGGGTTACGTTGTGTATTTGAGACCTTTCTTGTTTCTTGAGAAAGGCTTGTATTGCTATATACTTTCCTCTCAGGACTGCTTTTGCTGTATCCCAAAGATTTTGAACAGTTGTGTTTTCATTTTGATTGGTTTCCATGAATTTTTTTAATTCTTCTTTAATTTCCTGGTTGACTCATTCATTCTTTAGTAGGATGCTCTTTAGCCTCCATGGATTTGAGTTCTTTCCGACTTTCCTCTTGTGATTGAGTTCTAGTTTCAAAGCACTGTGGTCTGAAAATATGCAGGGAATAATCCCAATCTTTTGGTACTGGTTGAGACCTGATTTGTGACCTAGGATGTGATCAATTCTGGAGAATGTTCCATGGGCACTAGAGAAGAATGTGCATTCCGTTGCTTTGGGATGGAATGTTCTGAATATGTCTGTGAAGTCCATTTGGTCCAGTGTGTCATTTAAAGTCTTTATTTCCCTTGTTGATCTTTTGCTTAGATTATCTGTCCATTTCAGTTAGGGGGTGTTAAAGTCCCCCACTATTACTGTATTGTTGTCAATGTGTTTCTTCGCTTTTGTTATTAATTGCCTTATATAATTGGATGCTCCCATGTTAGGGGCATAGATATTTACAATTGTTAGATCTTCTTGTTGGATAGACCCTTTAAGTAGGATATAGTGTCCTTCCTCATCGCTTTTTACAGTCTTTGTTTTAAAATCTAATTTTTCTGATATAAGGATTGCCCCCCCCAGCTTTCTTTTGGTGTCCATTAGCATGGTAAATGGTTTTCCACCCCCTCACTTTCAAAATGGGGGTGCCTTTGGGTCTAAAATGAGTCTCTTGCAGACAGCATATGGATGGGTCTTGTTTTTTAATCCAATCCGATAGCCTGTGTCTTTTGATTGGGGCATTGAGTCCATTTACATTCAGGGTAACTATTGAAAGGTATGAATTTAGTGCCATTGTATTGCCTGTAAGGTGACTGTTACTATATATTGTCTCTGTTCCTTTCTGATCTATGATGCTTTTAGACTCTCTCTTTGCTTAGAGGACCCCTTTCAATATTTCTTGGAGGGCTGGTTTCGTGTTTGCAAATTCCTTTAGTTTTTGTTTGTCCTGGAAGCTTTTTATCTCTCCTTCAATTTTCAAGAGAGTCTAGCTGGATATAATATTCTTGGCTGCATATTTTTCTCGTTTAGTGCTGTGAAGATACCATGCCAGTCCTTTCTGGCCTGCCAGGTCTCTGTGGATAGGTCTGTTGCCAATCTAATGTTTCTACCATTGTAGGTTACATATCTCTTCTCCTGAGCTGCTTTCAGGATTTTCTCTTTGTCTCTGAGACTCGTAAGTTTTACTATTAGATGTCCGGGCGTTGACCAATTTTTATTGATTTTGAGAGGGTTTCTCTGTGCCTCCTGGATTTTGATGCCTGTTTCCTTCCTCACATTAGGGAAGTTCTCTGCTATTATTTGCTCCAATATACCTTCGGCCCCTCTCTCTCTTTCTTCTTCTTCTGGGATCCCAAGTATCCTTTTTTTTTTTTTTAAAGATTTTATTTATTTATTTGAGAGAGAGAGAATGAGAGAGAGAGAGCACGAGAGGGAAGAGGGTCAGAGGGAGGAGCCGACTCCCTGCCGAGCAGGGAGCCCGATGTGGGACTCGATCCTGGGACTCCGGGATCATGACCTGAGCCGAAGGCAGTCGCTTAACCAACTGAGCCACCCAGGCGCCCCTGGGATCCCAAGTATTCTAATGTTGTTTCATCTTATCGTATCGCTATCTCTCGTATTCTGCCGTCATGATCCTGTAGTTGTTTCTCTCTCTTTTTCTCAGCCTCTTTATTTTCCATCATTTGGTCTTCTATATCGCTGATTCTCTCTTCTGCCTCATTTATCCTAGCAGTGAGTGCCCCCATTTTTGATTGCACCTCATTAATAGCCTTTTGATTTTGACTTGGTTAGATTTTAGTTCTTTTATTTCTCCTGGAAGGGTTTCTCTAATAACTTCCATGCTTTTTTCAAGCCCAGCTAGTATTTTTAAAGTCATGATTCTGAACTCTAGGTCCGAGATCATACTAATGTCCGTATTGAGTAGGCCCCTGGCTGATGGTACTATCTCTTGTTCTTTTTGCTGAGGTGATTTTTTTCATCTTGTCATTTTGTCCAGAGGAGAATAGATGAATGAGAGAACAAAATGCTAACAGGTTAACAACGTCCCCAGCAAATATACTCTATACAAATCAGAAAAGTTCTGAAACCAGGGGAAAAGAAAGGGAAAGAAAGAAAAAAGAAAGAGAAAAGAAAGAAAAAAAAAACAAAAAGAAAAAGATAAAAACAAATCAGAACAATACAAAAAAAACCAGAATATGATCAAATATGATCAGGCTAGTGCATAGATGAGTGCCACACACTAGATTTTGGGTGTAATTTGGTCCGTTAGAAGAAAGTGCCTCCTAAAATTTAAAGGAAGAAAGACTTATATATGTACAAAATAAGGGTTGATACAATGAAGGGATGGAAGATGACTTAAAAGATGAAAATTATAAAAGATTTTATAAAAGGAATTGATAGATAAGAAGTTGTTTGAAAAAAGAAAGAAGAAGATTTTAAAAAAAAAAAGGGAGAGAATGTGATCAGGCAGGAGACTAGAACAAAGCCATACACTAGTGATTTAGGGTATATTTTGATCTGTTAGAAGAAACTGTATCTCAAAATTTTAAAGAGAGAACAACTTATATATATATATATATATATATGCCAAAAATAAGGGTAACTACTATGAAGGGATAAATATGACTCTAAAAATGAAAAATAAAAAATGTTTTTTTAAAAAAAGATTGATAAGATGTTAACTGAAAAAGGGAAAAAGAAAAATTAAAAAAACAGTTAAAAAAATTAACTTTGAAAAACTAATGAATCATGGTAAAAAAAAAACACGAATACTATGTGCAGTATTCTCCTAGCGCTGGAGTTCTCCCGTTCTCCTTGATCGATCAACTTGGTCTTGGCTTGCTGGCTGTTCGTGCTCATCTTCTGGGGGAGGAGCCTGTTGCTGTGGTTCTCAAATGTCTTTGCCGGAGGCGGAATTGTCCCACCTTTGTTGGTCCAGGCTAAGCAAGCTGCTCGGATTTGCTCTCAGGAGCTTTTGTTCCCTGCAAGCTCTCGGTACAGCTTTGGAGGACCAGGGTGAACATGGTGGCCTCCCAATCTCCACCCAGAGGAGCCGAGAACTCGGGGCTCCGCTCCTCAGTGCGCCCCCAGAGAAAAGCAGTCACTCCCGTCTCCCCGGTCTCCTGCCGCACTTCGTGCTCACCCGGCCTGTGACCGAGCATTTTTCTCTCTGGCACCCGACCCAGTGTGGAGTCTCCAAACCCAGCAGATCCCTGCGGTGCGCTCCCATGCCGCTCCTCCTGGGGAAGGAAGGGGAGTCTCCCCGGCTCTGCCGCTTGTTGGGTCCCTGCTGGAGGAGCAGTGGCCCGACTGGGCCGCGGATCACAGTTTATGGCAACCCCGAGCTGAGAGCCCGCGCCTCGGCTCCGTCTCTGCAGCCGGCTTCCCCGCTCCGATACCTGGGAGCTCTGCTGCACTCAGGCACCCCCGGTCTTTCTGTGACCCCGAGGGCCCTGAGACCACACTGTCCCAGGAGGATTCCACCCCCCGCTTAGCCACTGGAGCGAGCGATGTCCCTCCGCGGAGCCGACTTCTAAAAGTTCCGATTTTGTGCTCCGCGGCTCTAGCACTTGCCAGAAGCGGCCGACGGAGGCCCCCTCCCCCGCCGTCTATCCTCCCGAATATCACCTCGGATTCACTTCTCCGCATGTCCTACTTTCCAGAAAGTGGTCGCTTTTCTGTTCAGAGAGTTGTTGCTATTCTTCTCTTCGATCTCCTGTTGAGTTCGTAGGTGTTCAGAATGGTTTGATCCCTATTCAGCTGAATTCCTGAGACCAGATGAAATCCAGGTCTCCTGCTCCTCCGCTGTCTTGCTCCGCCCCGCCCAGATACATTTGTTACTTAAATTTCGGCATAACCCTTTTTATTCACTTACCCAGAATCCTTCTGTGAGAGCTATAGTTTCTCAACCCAGCCAGATTTTCAAAAGTGGCTAGGTAGATTGTCTTGTAGATTATCAGAGTAGACGTGTGTGTGTGTGTGTGTGTGTGTGTGTGTGTGTGTGTGTGTGTTGAGATTCTTTCGCCAAGATTTTTTTTTAATATTTTTTTCCTGAAAAAATTTCTCTGATCATTTGATTTCATAATCTTGTCGTGACTAAATAAAAGAGAGGTTCTGCCCTGCAGGCTTCCTGATTCCCATTTTCCTGTCTCTCCCATTACAGACAGCAGCAGAAATAGGAATTTGATTAGGCCCAATTGACTGAGAGATTTTGAGGGTTAGGACTGTGTCTTTTGGACTTTATATCCCTTGTACATGAACAGCATCCAGGCTATAATTAACACTCAATAAATATTTGACAAATGAATGGATGGATGGATGAGTAAGGGAATCTCTGAACTGATATATATAAATCACTATGACTTTTTCTCCTATATTAGAAATAATTTTACATGACCATCTATCTTTTCATATAAATTTTGTATCTCTCACTATTGATGGGTCTAGGATGAAATAAAAATGTTGAATGAAATAATTTCATTACCAATGAGCTTAATGACAACATCAATTATTAACTTGTCTAGGACACAGAGTTACAAAATCCTTGGGTTACACCATCTTCATAAAAAGACTAGCATCTGGTCTAAAGAAAAGAAATTCTAAATAACATGCCAAAAATCAAACAAGCCAAAACAGTGGAATGGCTTTATCAATGGAAACGGGAAATGGTTTTACTCTAGGAGGTGGTACAGCATGAGAGTGCGAGTATGGACTCTAGAGCCAGAATACCAGGGTTTGACTCCTGGTTACACTCACTGGCTGGCTGTGTGACCCTGAGCAAATGAGTTAAACTCTCTGTGCTTTATCTGTAAAATGAGAGGATACCTGCACTTATCTCATTGGGTTGTTGTGAGAGTTCAGTGAACATACATGAACTTTTAGATCAATAACTGGCACACAGAAAAAAATTCAGTCAGTGTTGGTTGTTGTTGTTTTATAATTGTAAGGTAATACAACAAACATGGTATTAAAGAGCTAAAACTACTTTGCAGCAAATAATTGCCTGTAAGTTGGGTTCAGCCCTTCCTTTGTCACAGACTTCCTAAAGACTCTAGCTCAGTCTACTGAAAACACCAGGAAGCCAGAGTGTCGAATCAGATCCCTGTCATGTTGGTTAATTTTTCTCTCTCCCTTGCTATAAATTATTTCCCAACCACAGATACCTTTCTGTCCTCAGACCCATTCCCCAAGAAGGCAGCACGTACACTGCTGGTGGGGGGGGGGGTTATTTTTAAAACAGAACTCTAGTCACCACCTCAGAATACTTCCACAGCATGCCATGAGTACAGTCTGTAGTTAGCTAGTTCTTGTCAGACCTCAGCCCCTGAGGCTCCAGGGATTTGAAAATAACTGTCCTTACCATGTGGAATACACTGTCCTTGTTGGTTAATTTTATAAGCCAAATGGACTGGGTTAAGGGATATCCTGAAGGCCTGTAAAACATTATTTCTGGGTGTGTCCATGAGAGGGTCTGCAGAAGAGATTAGAGTTACTATCAGCAGAGCTCCCTCACCAATTCAAGTGGGCATCACCTAAGCCTTTAAGGGCTTGAACAGAACAAAAATGCAGAGAAGGGGGAATCTGTGCTTTTTGCCTGAGCCTGGATGTTCATCTTTTCCTGCCTCAGATATTGGCACTCCTGATTCCTGGGCCTTTGGACTCAGACTGAATTTTGTACCAACAGCGTTCCTGGGTCTCCAGGTTGTAGACTCAGGTGGTGGGGCTTCTCAATCTCCAAAATCACATGAGCCAATTCCTGTAATACACCTCTTCTGGGCGCCTGCGTGGCTCAGTTGGTTAAGTCTCTGCCTTTGGCTCAGGTCATGATCTTAGGGTCCTGGGATCAAGCCCCACACTGGGGCTCCCTGCTCAGCACGGAGTCTGCTTCTTCCTCTCCCTCTGCCCCTCCCCCCTGCTCATACTCTCTCTCAAATAAAAAAAAAAATCTCTTACATATATTTCTATATATCCTATTAGTTCAGAATTTTTGGAAAGCCTTGACACACACACTCCTCTTTTTCAGTTAGCCAATAGCTTCTTCTCACCAAGTGGTACTTTCCCCAGGACGTCTCCTACCAGGTACCCTTCCTGCCCCCGCTCTACCACACTGAGCATCTTTAACAGCAGCGCTTACTCGCTGGGATTTCTGTTGTCTATAACCTGCTTCTCTTTCTCACTAATCCACGAGGGCCTTGATGAAAGTTTCTCTGTGTCCCCAGGGTCTGTGACAGCACATTGTACTTATTTGGAAAACAATGACTATTTGTCTTAAGAAATGATTTATCACAAGGGGAATAAGGCAAGGGAACTAGATACAGAGAATCTCAACTATTGGAAAAATCGAAGACAAGTATGTTCCTGCGTCTAGATCTGAATCATCTTCGAATGTGGAAAACCACACATGCAATCCTAATGTGGACTGGCTTCATGACATGGGGTAGAACCAGTTAAAGTTCATTCCAGTCATAAGATAGACCCTAGGCTGCCTTGCCACTTTTCTTATCCTTCTGGTTTCTCCCAAGAACACCAGCCAGCCACCTTTCCATCTTCCCACCTGCAATGGAAACACCTCTCTTGGGGAATCAAAGGAGTCCTGGTGCAACTGATTACAGAGGTTCGGTGCTTTTTATCATTGTCTGGAAATAGGTTCATTAGAGTAGAGATTAATCAAGTGTTTTCTGTATAATCTACATCCACCTAGCTCAAAGATGGCCCAAATTAACATTAACAAGTCATTTAATGTTCACCTGCAAGATCTTAAAAAAAACTTCATGGATGGAAATGGGTTAGACATTTATGACCTCTTAATGACCTCAGTCACCGAGGCAAAGCAACCATAAGAAATTTATGTTAGAAAGTCTTTAAAAAAAAAGTAAAGTCTTTATAGAGTAGATTATCAAATCTATAACACTATTGTCAGAATTGCTAGAGATTATAAACAATGCACTAATTTCATTTTTAAAATTTTTATCATAAAACAGAACTTCAATATACAAAAGCGTAAGGAGGATTTATAACAGCACCCATATACCCATTTTATAGATCTAACCCATGTTAACATTTTACTTACTTGTCTCACATCCTTCCTAAATACACACACACATACATACCATTAGAACAAGTTCAATTAAATACTTTAGCCAGTGCCCACATCCTATCCCTCTTTTGCCTCCCTGGTAACCCCACCTGACAAGAGCATTTTTCTATCTTGTCAATGTTTTTAAACTTTTACTACATACGATTGTATCCATAAACAGCTCATATTTTATCATCCTGTATTTACCCACTTACCAGCCTATATTATTGTACTTCTTTCTTTCTTCATCTCCTTCCCTTCCAACCCCTTGCTTATTTCTGGAAGCAAGTGCATTATAAGATTCAGTAGTCCCAAGAAGTGACAGTTGGACCAGCTTTCCAAGCCAACCCACGTTCTTGCTCCTCAGAGAGATCACACAAGCAGGCCATCTTCTCTTTTCCCCCTGCCTCTCCCCATGAGACAAGCCTTCCACACGTATTCACCCAACCTTTCTGTCTGCTCATTTCCTACTCATGGAAAAATATCCATCCCTCACTTCATTTCATTTTTGATCTATCTCCTCACAAGTGACAATAATCCTGGGGAATAAAGGTGAGAGTTGCATTAGGCATTCACCTCCATCAACAACAAAGAAATGTTATAGACTTAGAAGTAAAATAATGGTAAAGAAGCAGGGAGGCCATCTCTCAAGTCCTAGACACTGCCCAGAAATGGATCTTAGAATTCCAGTCACTTCATCTCTTTCCCCATCCTCCTTAAATGCATATGCTTTTTCTCATTAAAACAAGTATAATTTACATATATATTTTTTCTAAGTTGTTGAACATAAATCATCAACATTAGTAACATTTCCTGATGCTACTTATTGAGGATAAAAAATCCCCAGACACTTTGTGAGTCAAAGAGTTCTTTGGTCATGTATTTTGAGAATCTGCAAATAATTCAGGACATTTTTCTTATGGGAAAATATTTGGGAGATTGCCTGAGTGAACCACCTCCTAGGTGTCCGTACACATAAAACACAAATCTCACAGTCAATAAATATCGGTAGAGTTACACTTGGTAGAGTTAACTGCTGCTGCTAGTATCAACGAAATGCAGGCAGGAGGGTGTCATGCAGGACAAAAATGCACCACACTGATGCAAATTCAAACATGATGTGATCCATTATTGCCCCCACCTTCTGCTGCTCAGCAACCTAGCGTTTCATTTACACATGATTATGCAACCCTGGATCTTATGTGATGAGATATTGGGCTCTATTTTTAGCACCGTGGTGTGTGTGCGTGTGTGTGTGTGTGTGTGTTGTTGTTGCACGCTGTTCCTGTCTCTACCCATCCTAACCAAAATCACCTTTCCCCTCTCTCCACTTCTGCTCTTCACTTGGATGCATTCACTTCAAAACATACTCAACTCTCCCATAACTATTCAACAAGAAAGAACACCAAATATATGTGGAAGTGAGTGCATTCTTTGAGTCAGAATCATAGAATTCCAAAGCTATAGTAAAAACTCTCTGGCTTCACAGCTGAGGAAACTAAATTTAACTTCCCTAAAGTCACGTGGCTCAGTAGTGACCCAGTTCCAGAGCTAGAACCCAGGCCCTCTGACTCCCATTTCTGTGCCTCAATAGACTTCGTGTTCTTGTGGGGCTGTCCAGGGCCCACCTGTCACGGCTTTCTCCATGAGTTTGATGATGGCTGGGAAAGATTTCCAAGCCAGGGGAACATCTCCAGGATAAGTTTCTTCTCTCCCCTAAGCTTTCCAAAATCTCCTTCCCGGAGACTACTGGGATATTGACATCACTCTTTACTATCCCACATTTGGATTTGAATTGTTAGGACACTCATCTTTTCTAGATGCAGAAAATCACTGTAGTTAAGACCTCAGATGGGGAGGGGGGCACCTGGGTAGCTCAGTCGGTTGGGCATCTGACTCTTGATCTCAACTCAGGTCTTGAGCTCAGGGTCCTGAGTTCAAGCCCCAGGTTGATGTGGAATCTACTTTAAAAAAACAAAAAAACACAAAAACAAACAAGCAAACACCTCAGGTGGGCCTGCGTCAGACTGGCCTCTCCCAGGACAAGCTGAATGGAAGCCCATATACCATGGAGCTGGTGAAGCCCTACCTACAGTGCCCCTCCCTTGCAGAGACTCCTCCTGCAGGCCTATACCTAAATTTGTATTCATTTCTTTCCTCAGAGGCTCTTCAAACAGTGTAATTCTCAGGCCCCGAAGAACCTGGATCTTCCCTAAGCTGCATGAACTTAGGAAAATCATCACTAACATCAGTTTTTCTCACCACGAAAATGAGGATAATAATCCTTACTTTGTAGTACGGTTGTACACATCAGTTCTTTTAGTGTATGTCAGGTTACTCATTCCAGTGTCTGACATATAGTCAGTGCTCAGTGAACATATTCTTATTATTGCTATCTAGTCTTGCCTGGAAGAGAGTAAATGGGAGCTGTGAGCTTCTAAGATCCATGATCAACATTAATTGGGTAAGCAATCAGAGGCAAAAACCCGGGATAATTGTCTAAGAAAAAGACCCCTCAATCACTTTATGAACATGCATCAGCATCAAAAAGTATGTTCCAGGAGGAGGAGATGAGGCTAGAATACTGTTTCCTCCTGAAAATTACTGAACAGAGCCATCTGTCTGCACATCACTATGGGACCAACTTTTATAAAGGTGTCCACCAACCCACCAACTAGTTCAGTCTACGAACGAGTTCAGTTTTACTGAACTTCCTGCTTCCCTCATTTGCAGACCTTTACAGCATCTTCAGTTGCGGTGTTCCCTCTTGGGGATGGGGGAGCAAATTTGGGAAGGGCCAATTAATTTCCCAAGGCTGGCACTCCTCCATGAGGCACTCAACCTCGCCACCTCCCTTGTCCAACAGGAGGTTATGATAACAAAGTAAAGACAGAGCTGTCCTCCACATCACCGAAGGAAGGCTCTCTAGGTGGAGACTGGGTTATTTATTTTTGCAGAGGGAAGAGGAGAACAGGAGGCAAAAGTTCTTTAGATCTCACGGCAGCATCTGGCTAGCTGAGTTATCCATTATTTTGTTCTTACATTGGTCCATTTACATTCACAGGAGCAGGAGGTGAGCAGCAGAGACATCTATCAGTTGTGTGTTTCCATAATGTCCCCCCATCCTTCACCCCTTCTGTGGTTTTTCTCTGCATTTAGAAAGTCATTGAGAAATGTTAATGGTCTGGGGGAAAACGAGCGATTGGGGAATGACGAATGGGCGAGTAGTGGAATGAGGGTATGCAGCTAATGATTTCCTACAAGTGATGATTAAACATCGTTCCTCCATCTCTCAGCACCTAATTCTCCCCAAGGCTGATTTATGGAAGACACCCTAACGTACAGTTCCTGCAGTTTTATTAGCCAGGAACAATTTAGTCATGAGAGCTAGTCTGCCCCTGCTTCTCATTTTCTTCCAGCCCAAGAAGAAAGAAATGATAAAATGTAAAGAACAACCAGGGCCTCATTCTCTTAATACTAAAAAGACAAAATAGCATAATACAGAGACCACTAAAGAGGTAGGTAATCATCAGAGGGATAAAGTTTATGATGATAAAGTCATTATGTCATAGAAGTCATTACTTTGTCCCAGACAGAGGGGAAGGTTCCTACGGTTCCTATAAATGGAAACCTGCTGTTGCTATTTCAGTCCATCTAAAAATAAACTGTACACCTCATTTTTCCAAATGTCAGAGTGCCTGCCATTACTCCTTCAGGAAAGTTTATAAGGTTACCGGAAGTACCCAGACATAACGTGGGTGCTGTGGCTTTTAAAAGCGATGATAAAAAAAAAAAAAAAGTTCCCATTGTGGGCAAAGAGAAATTAGGACCATGTGAAGATCGTCCAAAAGAATGTGGAGTCATCGGGATCTGTCCCTCCCTAACAGAATCAACCTGCTGGTTTTCTGTCCAAGATTTTACTTTCTTCCAAGATGCTATATCAGGATTTTCACAGTGTCTTGGTGGCATCTAAAATCATGGCTTTCAAATGCAAGTGTTGCAAAAGGAGATGGGGGTCTGTGGTTTTTGGAAGAAAGCCAAAAGAAATAAATCAGTATTAATTAATTCCTTAATAATTTAATAATATGCATTAATACCTTAATTACATAAGATCTAACATTTATTGGATATTTATTTGATGCTTATACTACCTATGTACTTTGCAAAGATTATTTTGTTCTAGCCTTATCAATCTTAGCTGGAAGTTGCTATTATTATTTCTACTTTACAAGTGAGGGAACAGGGAAATTAAACAATTTACCCAAGGTCACATGCCACTAAGCAGTATTTGATCTGAAGAAGTCTGATGCTAGAACCTGGCTTCTAGCCCGAAGGTACCACAATCCGCTCCCTGTCTCCCCCTATGACATTCACCTTCCACTTGCCCATGGACTGTAATAAACATAAATTAATCCCAGAGTATTTGGGAGTTCTGAACTAAACATGAGTCCTATAATACTTTGGATGAAATGCAGAGTTCTGAACTGATCTGCATAGGAACACATTTCCCTACGAAGATACAATTCAGAACTCCTTCAAGCCACAGAAATCTCTGTCAAACCTGATCATGCTCTTTATCTAGCCTCACACAGTAGTAGTTTATATTGTTTTTGTTTTAAAGATTGATTGATTTTAGAGAGAGCAAAGGCACGAGCAGTGGGAGGGGCAGAGGGAAAGAGAGAGAGAGAATCCTCAAGCAGACTCCCTGCTGAGTGTGGAGCCTGACCCCGGGAGCTCGATCTCACAACCCTGAGATCATGACCTGAGCTGAAATCAAGAGTGGGATGCTTAACTGACTAAGCCACTGAGGCACCCCAGTGTTAGTTTAAATTCTAACAGAAATGGATCCTTGTCACCAGGATCAGAACCTTTCCAAGGGCAACTGAGTCACCCATCATGTAACCCAGAGCACTTAGTCAAACCTGCAACAGATGCTCACTAAGCACCTCAGTGCCAGGGATGGAGACTGCAGTGATGTGGAAGAGCAGACTTGGTCTTTATCACCAGGCTTCTCATCCAGTGTTATGAGACAGTCACTAATCAATTAATTACAACACAGAAGGCAAGTAACCAGAACCACCGTTCTAAAGGAATGATGCGTGGTCTCTGGGAGCAGTAGTGTGAACTATTCTCGGGGCTAGAAAACACTTCCTTGATTGAGAGAAGAAGAAAATGAGAAAATGTTAACTAGAGGGTCAGTAAGAGGTTTCCGGGCAAAAAGAGACTAGGTAAAGTTCTTATAGCAGGAGGGAGTTGGGTATTTGAGAAACAAAAAAGAATACCGGTAGGTATGGAGCATGAAAAACAAAGGGTCTTAGGATTCCAGATGAGGTGTGTGTGTGTTGGGGATGAAGGAGCACAGACCAGGATGAGCTCTGGAGGCCACAGTAAAGTTTTTGGTTTTAAGTATAAAAGCAGTGGGAGGCCATGGGGATACTGACTTGGAGTCAAAATAAATACACAGATAGCATTTCAGAAGCCTTAATGATGGCTTATTACAAGATCTCCCTCCCTTTAAGAGAAAGAATGCTAATCTCTGCACCAGAGATGAGAGTGTGCAAGCTTCCCTCAAGTGGAATGAAATGCCCAGAATCTTACTCATCCTACATTTCAAGATCAGAATCAGGAAGAGAATCTGGGTTTCTGGAATTCAGATCTGCATTTATATCCTGCTACCCTCTGGTCAACGAGCAAAGAGTCACAGGTGGCAGAAGTACTTATGGTTCAAGACTAGAAATTCTAAATCAGCTTAGAGTCATAATGGGCCAGATAAGAGGACCAGAGGGAGAAAAATAAAAAGAAACGCCTGAGGGATTCGGGGGACAGAGCCAAGATCAGACCATTTGCCATTTAAACCAAACATATCCATTTCTTTTTCTGTTTTCCAAGGATATTCCAAAGCTCTGTGACCCTTGGTCAAGTCACTTAACCCCACAGAGCCTTGGTTTTCTCCTTTGTAAAATCAGAGTTAATAAATCCTTCCCAAAATTGTCATTGAAGGGATCAAAGAGAATGGCAGTGAAAGTACTTTGCACTTGGGCAACTGCTCAGTAAAAATTAGGTCACTCTTCTAGTTCACAACAGAACATTAAAGTTGATAGCTAAGGAAGTGATCCATTTCCTCGTCTGTGAGAACCAGAATACCAATACCACCCACTCATCCTACCTGAAGGCATGCTGTAAGACTAAAATGAGATGATGCAGAGGAACTCTGGCTGCTGAGATACGGCAAGAACAGCAGTAACCAGTCCACACAAGAAGTCTGCCAAGAGGACCAGGCTTTCTCTACGCTGCTTCAGAAAGCAGCATTGGACATCAATCGTGAACAAGCTCGCCTAGACATCCAGAGAGGACAGGAATTTACAAGGGGAGGACCAAACTTATACTGTTAATAGTTGTCGATAAATTCTCTGCCTAATGAACAATTTTCAAAACCCAAGATATGTCACTCTCTAGGAAGGGGCTGCTGCATAATTACTTACAATTGAAAGGATTGGAGGACGGGGAGGAAAAAAAAAAAAAAAAACGTGCTAACTGGATTCAAGTTTGGTCAACTCACCTTGGACCAAACTATGGCCAGAGCTATGTGAATAGCCAATTTTCTTGCTTAAAACACCTAAGTGGCTTCCAATCAGCCTCTTAATAAAGGCTAAAGTCCTTACTATTATTTATAAGATGGGCTCAGCCTACCTCCCCATTGTCAACAACCCTCTTAGCTTCTGTCTACCCTCCCGGATGCAGCCGTATTGAACAGCTCTCCTTTCCCGCAGACTCGGGATCCGTCACCTCTGGGTTGGTTGGCACTCGCACGTGCTGTTCCCCGGCTCATAGCTCTCCTACCTGGCCACGAGCCTCTAAGGGCGGGGGCTTTCTCCATCTTACAAACGATCATATCCCCAGTGCCCAACATATAGTGCTTCCTCTAGAAGTTCCACGCATGAATAAATGAATTCCAGAAAAGGGATGTGAAGTCTTCAGAGCAATCCTCACCCAGAGCCCAGGAAATCTGTGAGAAAAGAGCCCTGTGGTCTTGTTTTTTTTTTTTTTTTTTAAGTGGGACACTAAAGGAAATTTGTGGGGGACATATCTCATTGTGTGGGCCTTTTCTGCATATTTTAGGGTATTTGTCACTCATTCCTGGCTCCAGGCATTAAATGCTACTCTTACCCCTTCCACCCTCGAGTCGTCATGAAACTTATAGGCGACCCGCCAGCACCGTCACTATATATATATATGTTCTCAGATGCCCCTGGGGGATGTGCTGTTCCCAACTGAGAAAGATGGCAGAGCCTCCAAGGCATCTGGGTTCTTGCGTAACTCGTATGGTTAAATCTCAGCCTCTGGCCACTTTCTTTCCTTGTCATTTTAGTGGATGTCCTTTTTTAGGGGCCAGCTCTCAGGAAATAAGCCCATGTGTGTCAGGACTGGCTGACTGCCCCGGTGGGTCCGTCTCCCTCCATGCTGCATCTCCCTCCCTTAGTAAAGGTGAAGTAAGACATTCTGTGCTGGAGAGAAGTCAGTTTGTAGCGAGAAAGCCCACGTGTATGAGTGCAAGTCAAGCAACAGCTGGGAAGAGATGAGAATCTAAATAAAAGCTAAAATCAAAGCATTCCGTATCTATCTTCAACAGCCAGGCAGGAAAGCACAGAAAGAAACAGAGGCACAAAAGAAGAAGTTGACATGCACACCAAAACAAGACAAAGGGGCAAGAAAACATAGAGGTATACAAAGGGGTGGGCAATCAAGGAAGAATACAGGTTTCCCCTACTACTCCAAAAGTAGGGTATTCCTATAAAATCTCTCGTAAATCCAAATGGTGAAAAGCCAAGAAGAAGTTATCATTAATTTATATGGAAAAATTTTTGAGCATTCCCAGATCCCCCTAATAACCCCTTTTTCTTAGGCTTTTCTGATACCTTAGGACACATCTTGCTAAAGGATACACAAAATAAAGAGAGATAAAGCACGGATGCTCACAGACAGTTCAAAGATCTCTCAGCTTGATGCTGAGATGCTGAGGGTAGTTCTGGGGAAGGGACCTGGATGGGGTCCCCCTCGCTGCTCGGGGTGCATGCTGCTTCTATAACAGCTCACTGTAAAACCAACCCTGAACCTTATTTTTCCTTTTTGCCTTTTTTTTTTAATAAAAGCGAAAATCCTCTTTAGATTTCTTTCAGTAAGTGAAAACAGGTACTAGTAATGTCGGTGTTTGGTAAAAGTAAATTGGTGAAACGTGAACTTGAGAAAAGCAGGGGATACCTGTACCTAGAAGAGGGGGGTTTGGAGGTCAATCTAAAACCAATGGTACTTCATCTCTAAAAACATAAAAGGTCTTTAAGAAACGGCATTGATGAAGGGCGCCTGGGTGGCCCAGTCGATGAAGCATCTGCCTTCGGCTCAGGTCATGATGCCAGGGTCCTGGGACGGAGCCCCGCCCTGGGCTCCCTGCTCAGCGGGGGAGCCTGCTTCTCCCTCTGCCCCTCCCCCTGTTCATGCTCTCTCTCTCTCTATCAAATAAATAAAATCTTTAAAAAAAAAAAAAGAAAGAAATGGCATTGGTGCCCACTGCCTCTTGGAGAAGACAGGCCACCGGATTTGTTCTGGGATTTTGACATTTTTTGTGCCACTTTCCTTTATTTTTTTGCTCACTCCAAACCCCAAAGAAAAGGCTTGCCCTCTCCTGGACCCTCGGTGGTTCTGGCTGCCCTGCTCCTCAGTGTTAATAATAACCTGGGTCTGAAGTGAAACATAGGATTGAATTTTCTGCACTTTCCATTCCATAGGGTACTAAATGTTTTCACTCTAATTTTGAACAGAGGCAAGATGAACTGGTTTCTTCTTCATCTCCTAGGGAGGCAGCCAAAAGCCTGCAGTCATCCATCCCCACTTTTATTTGTCTTCCTGTATCTTTCTCTCTCCTTTCTTTCTCCCCTTTTGTCTTTTTCACAGAGTAGACAACAGTGGAAAAGTCCATCAATACATATATACACACATTTTCTCCACCTGCGTCTCTTCCTCAGACAAATGTATGGATGATGCATCTCCCATCATTTAGCAATGAAAGGTTTCGGATAAATCTCAAACTTGGTGTCAGGCGTGCCCTGTTCGCTTTGGCCTAGTGAGGCTCCAAATGTGCTCCAGGGGAGAAGATGAAATCAAAAGGCTGGAGAAGGAAAAGAGGGTTACAAGGGAGAAGGGAGGAGGGGGAGAGAGAAATGGCAGAGAGCAGCGATCACCAGGTAAAATGGAAGGACAGATTGGGTTTCCTCTCGAGCCTGGCAAAGCATGCAAGCTAAAAGGTCAGCAGTGCTGCAGAGAAATACAAAAGGGTAAAAGGATGGAAACAAAGAAAGCTCTTTATGTGGAGATATTAGTGCTATCAGCAGCAATAAAATAGCACAACCACAATCGAAGAGCATCAGAATGGAAGATGACACGGGCAAGAGGCTGGCTGGTGCTTTGAGGATGTGCTGAGCATGCGTCCCATGGCAGGAGCAGGCACATCAAAGCGCCACCAAGGATCCATGGGGTTGGAGCCCCGTGACCCCAAGAACAGACATGACAGAGTTGATACGTGTGTCCACTTCCTGCCCCCCATACCCAACTCCCTCCAGCTTTGAACAACCACAGAGCAAAGGAAAAAACACAGACAGTGTCCTTTGAACATCCCTAATGTTCTTTGGTGGCTGGGGACTTCAAAACTCATGTGAGTCCTGGCATCTGCCCTCAGGAATCTCGTCATCTAGCTGGGCAAGAAAGACCTACATGTGTGGGAAAAAAAAAAAAAAAATGGATGGCCGTATTAATTAAGGCTGTGTTTCTCAAACTTGGAGGAAGCACAAATCCCCTTTTAAAGATAGATGTTCCCTTCAAGCTGTTAACTTAATTTTTAAAATAATAGCATTGCAATCTGCACCAACATGAAACATGATATTATCCTTAGGGCTCTCACCCCACAAAACTAACGAAATTTCAATGCATCGTTATAATTTAGGGGGATAGACGTTATCCTTCCATTGACACGAAACTGGTGATGTAGTTTCCATGATTTCGGCTTCCCTGGTGTTGGACCTGAGAGGCTGCGGTCATAGCCTAGGGAGACAGGAAGGTTCTCAACACGACTTTACTAAGGCTTCGTTCCTTAGGGCACAGGAGGTGTGGAAGGCTCAAAACCCTTGTTGCCAAGTTGTTCGGGCCTCGCTACAGAGGACACGTGGGCCCCCGAGAGACATCAGAATACAGGGAGACCTGTGTCTAAGGAGGGACAGACTTGTGCTTCAGGGGCTCAGTGCTCTGATATTCAGAGTTCCCCACGGACAAGTTTTGACAGAGAGACAACAGGGCATCTTTCCCCTCTCTCCTTAGTATAGTCTTGGTGTAGTAGATAGGATCTACAATTAGAAAGTCAGCTTTGACTCCTGCCTCGGATTACTCTTTCGGGTCCCTGAGCAAGTCTGTGCAACTCCTTGGAGCTGACCTGAACAATCAGCTGGTGCCTCATCACCAGCCAGACTCCTTGGCAAGCACAGCTAGCATGGAGACTGAGCAGAAGGAGTCCTGTCCCAGGGCCACACTGAGACCACGCCATATGATAATTATGCACAATATATTATCCATATAACAGAGATAAACATTCTCTAAATGCATTTAGTCTCTGCTCTTAACTGATTCATATAGAAGGGCAATGAGGTCATGAAAGAGAGTGAGTTTAAAAGGAAGAAGTTGTCAGGGAGGAGCAGATAGAATAGTCTCTTATAAACAGCGCCTTGATTTTGAAAGGACCAAAGAGAGAGGAGGAGAGGGAGAGAAGGAGGGAGGGAGGAAAGAAACACAGATTGGTTATTCTGTACTCAGGAGATTTTATTTGTGAATATCGCAAAATTTTGTGCGTGAATATTGCAATACTCCGGTCCATTAATTCTGCTAATTTACTGTCCCTTATCTAATCATATGTCCTTGATGTTTGGCTCGGAAAAGGCACTCACTAAAAAAAATAGCACAAATGTAACCACTCTTCATAAAACACAAAAGGTTTGGGCCACAGAGTCTGGTTTCATCTCGTTTCCTTCCTCGAAAATATAGTTCCCAATGTATCTATTTCGTGGAGGGTGGGGTAAGGCTGTCACCCTTCATGTCAGCCTTAAAAATATATCTATAACAATAAAGAGGGCACAGGGTGCCTTTCTGCCTGGTCTCTGACCCTTGGAAATGGTACAGGGGTGGTGAGGAGAAACAGGGCTGGGGTACTGAGCTTGCGGACTGTCCTTAGAGCATGGGACCCCACAAGGTGGTGACAACAGGGAAATAATCTGCCTACTTCTGCTGTCACCACATCATCTGAATCAAACTCATTACCTGGGGAAGTGCCTGGAAATCCCTCTATACCAGATAAAAGATGAATGACTTTGTCCCCTAAACCTGGATGGATTAAGACATATTTCAGAAACACATCTGTTTTGCTTCAACACTCAGCACACCACAAACCCACAGGCTACAAATGCTGGTTCCAACG
This sequence comes from Callorhinus ursinus, assembly GCF_003265705.2. Lineage (NCBI taxonomy): Eukaryota > Metazoa > Chordata > Mammalia > Carnivora > Otariidae > Callorhinus > Callorhinus ursinus. The sequence goes on from NW_027397107.1 coordinate 8,701,977, forward strand.
AGAATGGAAAGATGGATAAGAAGAAAACCAGGAAAATTGGAACGGGTGGGGGAGGGCAGCGCTCTGAGCTAATGGAATTACTGCTACATGATCTGAAAGCTTCATTTCGCCTTTTGGTCTCCATGATGGTGATGCCGCACACGAAGAGATTAGTGGAGGTTCCAGAATGTCCGCCTACGGCACATTAACTCCCCACTAAGATGGGCCACCGGGATTGGAATGTGATCCGCAGAACAGAGTAAGGTGAAAGTTAATTTATTCCATATATGTAACAAAGTAAACCAGGGTAATAAAGTGCTGCCTAAGAAAGATCGTTACATAACAATGTAGATAAATATGTTAGGGTGGTTTATAAAGAGAGTATTACCCCTTTAATGTTGAATGAGCGTTTCTAAAATTCTGGGACCAAATGAAAATAAAATAAAATAAAATAAAATAAAATAAAATAAAATAAAATAAAATAAAATAAAATAAAATAAAATAAAATTCTGGGACCTGTGATTAAAATACATTTTTCTCTAAAAGGGTCCTACTGTTGTCTATGTAATCCTGTCTCTATATATGATTTGCTTTTAAAAAAAAGCGATTGTTTTTTAGCTGATTTCAGTGCATCAGTGGTACATTGTTTATAGCTGATTTCAGTTTACTAGAATATGCATACTCATAAACAAGAAAAGATGTGTAATCTCACTTATAAAGAAGATATTAAAATAAAAACATGAGATACAATTTTTCATCTATCAGATTAATGGGCATTCAATATTGGTGGGGTGTCTGCTGGAAATGTATTTTCCCCTACACTGATCAATGTGACGTGGAGAGTAAGTGAGCAAAATCTTACAAAATATAAAATGCTCATTTGCCTTACCAGCAAACTCACTGCTTTATATTTATTTTGGAGTTACACTAGAAGGAAAATGCCAATGAATATTCCTGCCAACATTATTTTTCAAAGCAAAAACAACATGGCAACAACAAACACTATTGGACAACAAACCAAAGGTACAACAGTGGGAAATAAACTAGCGAAATAAATGATGTTATAGCCATAAAACAGAATATTACACAGTTGATAAAAAGAAAAAGATCATTCCCTGTGTATTGTTACAGAGGAGTTACCGGGATATATTGTTCAACAGAAGAGTAACTACAAACCATGTGCACAGTATGATTCCTTTTCGTATTAATAGTAATTACACACACAGTTATTTGACAAATTTTTTTTCTGCAGGAAATCTTAAGAGAATATTAAGAATCCTATCCTTTAGCAGGAAGAATTTTTTCATGTTTTTTATGTTTTTACACCTTTTATGTATTTCGCATTTTTTTTTTTTTTAAGTAAGCTCCTTGCCTAGAGCGGAGCTCAACACAGGGCTTGAACCCATAACCCTGAGACAGACCTGAGCTGAAATCAAGAGTCAGACACTTAACCAACTGAGCTTCCCAGGTGTCCCTATTTTGCAGTTTTATACATTTTATAATTTTTGTATGCTGAATTTTTTATATCATTTACATTTTCTAACTGAGGATATGTAATGTTTTAATTTACAAAATGTCATCAGCAAACTTTCTGGAAAATGGGGACATGGGCCGCTATTGTTTTCTTTTAAATATTTTTTATAATGTATCTAATAAAAATTTTCTTAAATCTTGCTTCCATGTTTGACTGTGGATTCCAAGGGAGAGTGGCAGGAAATCATGGCCTGTATTTGGTGCCCTCACTCCTAAGAAGGGGAAAAGGAAAGAGCTCCCTCTAGAGTCCTGGGCTGGAAATGCCTGGGGAGGCCGTGAAGAAAATGGCTGCCCATTTTCTATTTCCCTTATGCTAATGAGCACACCACTTAATTGCTGAAATACTGATCATTAAATTTTCATGTGACCTCATCTACTCCATGACTGCTAAACAGTGTCAATCTATGATTGGAAAAGTTTAGGTCACCATGTAATAGGGTCTCTTGTAATATTTTGGTGCAGAACTTAAATCGGAATTTGCCATGATAGTGTGAGTTTATGTAGTTGTGTAGTTATGCATTTCTACCAGTAGACTGAAAGCTCCATGAGGCCAGCCTTCATATCAGCTTTCCTCTCCATTATTATCACCAGCACTAGGCTCATGACTGGCATCAAGTATGCTACAGACAAGGGAAGATCTGTTTACCAAACATCCATTAAGCACTTCCTCATTTAACAAATATTTATTCGATATCTGCTTTGGGGCCAGCCTGGTGCTAAATGCTGGGGATATAATGGTGAATCAGACAAACACGGTTCCCAGCCTCATGGGGCTCAAGGCCTACAGGTGGAGACTGATGTGCAAATTCAGGGAATTACAACACAGGGTGGTAAGTGTGAGGGACGGAGTACATGCAAAGAGTGTTCTGAGTACATAGTAAGGGATCTAGAGTGAGTTTCTTGAGAGGAGTGAATGAGTAGGACTTCACCAGATGTATGAAAAGGGTTTAGGCTGTGGGAACAGCAAGTTTAAAGACTCTACAGCAAAAGAAACTATGTCATGTTTGAGAAAGTAAAACCATTTCAATATGGAGGGCGATTACAGAACAAGGGCTGTATCTTGCAGGACCCTGTGTTAATCACAGTAAGAATGACATGCAATTATCAATAACAGCCAAATTATGTAAATAAAATCTTAAAAAAACACAATAGCCAAATTATGGAAAGAGCCCAAATGTCCATTGACTGATGAATGGATAAAAAAGAAATGGTATACATATACCATGGAACATTACTCAGTCATACAACAAGAATGAAATCCGGCCATTTGCAATGACAGGGATGGAGCTAGAGAGTATAATGCTAAGTGAAGTAAGTTGGTCAGAGAAAACCAAATACCATTACGATTTCACTCATATGTGGAATTTAAGAAACAAAACGAATGAGCAAGGGGGAAAAAAGAAAGAGAGAGGCAAACCAAGACACTCTTAATTATAGAGAACAAACTGCTGGTGACCAGAGGGGAGGTGCGAGGGGATGGGGGTAACAGGTGATGGGGACGAAGAAGTGCACTTGTGATGAGCATCGGGTGCTGTATGGAAGTGTTGAATCACTATATTGTGCACCTGAAAGTAATGTTACATGTAGAGTAACTAACTGGAATTTAAATAAAAACTTCAAAAAATTTAAATTTTTTTTTAAAAAACGAAGGACATGCAAGAGGATCCAACTCCGTGTTTTCAATGGGGGTGGGTTGTGGGCAGGTGCCTTTTGGAAAGCTCTCTCTGGCTACAGCATAGAGAACAGACTTCAGGGAAGAGAGACAAGAGGCGGAGAAAGGGCCTTCGCTGGGACGAAGTACTGAGCGAAGCCCACCAGGCACCAAAACGGTGACTGCTCTCCACGGCCCTGGCTTCTGAACACAACAGCAAGGAATGCGAGCCCCCCATTCTAATCAGGAAAGAAACATCAGAGCATCTGGGAGAGAAGAAATAAGGAAACATGTTCTGATGGCCAGGCACTGACCGTGGGCTCCTGTCCCCAGCCTCGTGTTGGCAGCTGGCTTGATGAGACTAGTCACCTTGAGTTCTCCAGGTCGTACAGGAGCAACGGCCCAAATGGATCTTAAAGGAGATGTGTTAATGGCCCCGAATAGAAACTGATTAGTTACCAGAGGAAGGAAAAGGCTTAGAAAGACCACAGACCTGAGTGACAGCTTTGTGTCAGCCGTGGACTCGCCATGTCCCTCTTTAGTCTGTTTCCTCACAGATAAAATGTGGGAGGGGCATGTCCTAGTGTGATTTTTGAAATCTGATGTGCACCACATGGCATTTTAATATGCTAAGTTTTCTATGCAATCTCACTTGGACCAAGATTTTAGCCCAAATGGCCGGCTCCTACCCAAGGTCCAGAAAAGACTGAACTTCCTCCGAGGGCTACCTCCCAATTCTTCACAGCTCCTTCGCAGAGTGCCACATGGATATCCTTTCTTGTGGTATAGAAGGCACAGAAGCATGCTTGAAAGTTTGGCCTTTGGGGTCAGACAGCTCTAAGCAAAACATGCTTCACTTAATATTTTCCACACGTGTGACCCAGAGCAAATCACTTGAACTTACAGAGCCTCCGTAACCCCATCTGTAAAATGGGGCTAATGATACCCCTCCTTAAGGGTTGATATATTTAAGAAAGACATGGCACAATGCCTGACACATAGATCTCAGCAAACAGCAGTTACTGGTCTCACAATTATCTATACAATTGATTATTCTTCATATACCAGATATTGATATCATTCCCTGAATTAAACATACTTCCCCTCTTTGTTCTCCTCAGCATATTATGATGTTACATAAATAACAAATGGGTCAGGCGAGCAGCAATAGGTCTAGTGTGGAGATGCCCCATGAACTTGTCTTGACCCAGTGGTCTACCTGGTGGCCCTTGAGACTTGGTGGCCCCACTTCTAGCCCCATCCCTAACAGGCACCTCTGCAGAGAGACTAGTGGCTACAGATGTAGACCAGGAGCAGGCCTTTGTGGATCAACAGAAGCCTTCGAAATGACACCAATCTGGCATCTGTGTCTAGCACTGCATTCACAACAAAAAATTAAAAAGACTTAAAGATAAAGACAAACAGCCCACCTCTCAAAACTGCATTAACTCAACCAACAGAAAAGAGCAGCCAGTGAAACATCCTGGGAAGGTAAGAGTTTCTTCCAGATGCATTCCAGGACTCAGGGTGTGGCGGGGGTGGGGGAGGGGGAGAAGAAGGGGGAAGAGATCTGTGTTCACCCCTCCCCCTATGCGGGTGAGTGTCTCCCATCTTGTCTTAGTCTAATGTTGATCTATAGGGAAGAGTGCCTCTGCCCTTTGCCTCTGGAATTGATGGTCTAGGGCTCTACTGTTATTGCCCCAGCTCTCTGAAAGATCTCTTGATTTATTCCCTTTATATTAGAAAACCATATCTTCTCATTATCTAGGAAGGTCACTGGAAGGGAGATATTTCTTCCAGCTTCAGTGGCAGATCACTTGGCCTTTTTTCCTATCTCTCTTGGCACGGCAGGGGCTCTGTGAGAATTGGAGGGGCAGGGACAAACAACGAAAGCCAATTTATTCCTGAGCAGAAAGCACAATGCAAGGACCTGGCAGAATATATAAATATGCAAAGCATGCTCGTCAGTTAGTGTCCTCGGTTTCTATTTCAACTTTTATTTCCAAAGCTAATTATTCCTGTCAATAGGAAGTCCTGCCTTAACTAAGATGGCTAGGGATCATTAGTCATCGGAAATGTTTTTGTGTTTCAGACTAGGCTTGAATTCCCCCATCCCATTCATTTCCCAGCAGGGACCTAGGCTCAGCTAACATTTTCAAGGGTGGATATCTATATTTAAACAAGATGTGACATTGTTCTAAAAATTATTTTCACGAGGAAATGATATGTACTCAATGTCTAAACTACTTGTTCTTACTTATCCATATTAGCTTGCCCTTTCTTCTGGTCAAAGATAAACCGTGTATGTGTATGTGTTTAATTAGATGTACTAGAAGGGCCAGGATAACACTAGAACTGCTTAGAGCAATGACGTCAACATTCCCAGCCTACAAGTTGTTGCTGTAGGTCTGCCCAGAGTCTCTCAGAATATCTTCAGGGAACATCTACATCAGAATGCCCTCAGGAGCTTGTTTAAAAGACAGTCCCTTCCTGAACCAAGCATGTTGGGGAGGCAGAACTCGGGAATCTGCACTTTGAACACGATCCTGATTGGGATCCACTGGGCTATTCAGGTAAGAAGTTTCTAGTGGGTATGCAGGTATAGGGTCTACCAGCACTGTGGCCACAGCCCTTCCTTTGTCTCATAACCCGACAGGAGGGAAAGCTCTCCCACCAGGAACTCAGCCTTCTATGGGGACAGACAGCCCAGTGGGTTGTGAGACTACTAAGTGGGTCTGCAAGAAAGCAATGTTTTCTGGGATCCTAGCACAGTTACAACTTTGATGATAACCATTAACCTCCTTAGGTTCTCCAAAAGAGTCAGAGAGTCACTCTTCCTTTCATTAGAACAAGAGTTGGGTCAAGAATAAACAGTGTTAGGGGCACCTGGGTGGCTCAGTCGGTTAAGCGTCTGCCTTTGGCTCAGGTCATAATACCAGGGTCCTGGGATTGAGCCCCCGCATCAGGCTCCTTGCTCAGCAGGGGGCCTGATTCTCCCTCTCCCTCTGCTACTCCCCCCATTTGTGTGCTCGCTCTCTCTCTCTCTGTCTCCCTAACAAATAAACAAATAAAATCTCTAAAAAAAAAAAAAAAGAATAAATGCATTGTCAATATCCCATTAAATGGGTAAATTGTATGGTATGTAGATCATACCTCAATAAAGCTGTTGAAATAAATAAAATGTAAAGAAAAGATTTTCTTTTTTTAAAGATTTTATTTCTTTATTTGACAGAGAGAGAGAGACAGCACAAGCAGGGGGAGTGGCAGAGGCAAAGGGAGAAGCAGGCTCCACACTGAGCAGGGAGCCCGACACGGGACTTGATCCCAGGACCCTGGGATCGTGATCCGAGCTGAAGGCAGGCGCCCAACCGACTGAGCCACCCAGGCTCCCCAAGAAAAGATTTTTTTTTAAAGTGAATATAACTAGAGTGTGAGTATCTTCCGTTGCTAACGTGTTCACGCCTTTAATAGTTCCATGGCAAAGTTGTCTGGGGCTCTCCAAAATGCATCCATTCATCCAGTGAATAATTACTGAGTCCTGATCTAGCCACAGTTTAAGACTAGCTGCTATGAAACAAAGGGGAAAAAAAATCTTTGAATAAACCGTATATGCTACCATTACCAGAGAATTTGTCCATATAACAAGCATTGAAGTATGCTGATTTTTTAGTTTGGTTCCCTCATTATTTGCTGAATAAAGCTACCTGTAGGCCTCTGACTCTTTCCAATGCAGAATTTAATTTGGAGACTAACAGACCAAAGCAGGGAAAGCGGCGGGGACCTTTTAATCTGCATAAGGAGACTTGTGTTTACTGTGATTTTATCTATCAAAGAAATGAGAGCACTGCAGGGAAGCGTTTCTTTTCTATGATACTGTTAATGCCTCAGATGTCAGGTCCAGCTCCCTCTCTGTGACAATCTGGGCGAACGCTAGGAAAGACACAGCTCGGGGAGTGACATACAAGGACAGAACTTGGACAGGCAGGGGACATCGGCAGAACCTCGGGACAAGCCAAAGATGAGGGGCAGGTGTTCCCCCTTTCCTTGCCTGCATCCCGTAGTTGGATCTTCTGAGACTCCAAGCCCATGGGAATGACAAGCTAAAGAAAACATCACTGGTGAACAAGTATAAGGTCAGATTACCAGAGTCACGACTCTCGGGCTTTTGCAAAAGTGTAGGGACAGAAAGGGCTAGTCATCGTGCCACTTATTTTGTTGCAGAGGGACTCCAAAGAGCAGAGGGCATTGTTCTATCTGTAACTAACTGTAATCCATCTTCCCATTTGAGGTGCCCAGGAGAGCCACGCAGTCTGATCCCATTTGCCAGGGCTCATAAAGAGTGCAAAATGGACATCCTGGAGGAACGGAGTTCAGACACAGTTCGTGCTTTGCTGTCTGGGTTACTTCTCTTTATTTCTACCCGATGAAAGGGATGCCCATGTCGTCAGTGAGCAAGGACGGCTCAGTGCCTCACCGCTGGGTCTGTCCGTACCAGCCTCTCTGCCCTTCCAATCCACTCAAAGGGCCTTCACCTTCCCTTTCTTCACGTTCCACCTGACATGGGTTTTATTTATTTATTTTTTATTTTTTTATTGTTATGTTAATCACCATACATTACATCATTAGTTTTTGATGTAGTGTTCCATGATTCATTGTTTGTGCATAACACCCAGTGCTCCACGCAGAACGTGCCCTCCTTAATACCCATCACCAGGCTAACCCATCCCCCGACACCCGTCCCCTCTAGAACCCTCAGTTTGTTTTTCAGAGTCCATCGTCTCTCATGGTTCGTCTCCCCCTCTGACTTACTCCCCTTTATTCTTCCCCTCCTGCTATCTTCTTCTTTTTCTTTTTTCTTAACATATCTTGCATTATTTGTTTCAGAAGTACAGATCTGTGATTCAACAGTCTTGCACAATTCACAGCGCTCACCATAGCACATACCCTCCCCAATGTCTATCACCCAGCCACCCCATCCCTCCCACCCCCGACCACTCCAGTAACACTCAGTTTGTTTCCTGAGATTAAGAATTCCTCATATCAGTGAGGTCATATGATACATGTCTTTCTCTGATTGACTTATTTCACTCAGCATAACACCCTCCAGTTCCATCCACATCGTTGCAAAAGGCAAGATCTCATTCCTTTTGATGGCTGCATCATATTCCATTGTGTATATATACCACTCTTCTTTATCCATTCATCCTGACATGGGTTTTAAACCACCCATAGTGGAAAAAAAAAAAAAAGAATCTCAGGGGTGCCTGGATGTTCAGTCAGTTAAGTATCCGACTCTTGGTTCTGGCTCAGGTCATGATCTCAGGGTGGTGAGATCAAGCCCCGCATCAGGCTCCGTGCTCAGCGAAGAGTCTGCTAGAGATTCTCTCTCTCTCCCTCTCCCTCTGCCTCTCCCACTCTGCTCTCTCTCTCTCTCTCAAATAAATAAGTAAATCTTAAAAAAAAATCCCCTGTAGACCTAGATCTAAAGAAAATTAGGGGGGAAAGGAATTACCCTTTACAAACATCTACCATATATCTGGACATGATGCCAGGCACACTGCCTTAATCCTTAAAATAACTCTCAGATGTAATCATCGCCTCTCTGTTTCATTGACTGAATAACTAAAGCAGGGGGGAGTTAAATAGAATGCCTGCTAGAAAACACTGAAGCCAGATTTTTAAAGCTTGAGCCAAGCTGTGGTGTTTCAAAATTCAATAAAGAACCAAATTCTTTTCTTGAAGGTCAATTAGAACAGCATATAAAGTTTCTTTCACATTCCTGCTCGATTGCCTAATGATCTGAAATTTAAAAGACTCCATTGACATGCAGCTTGTATCCCCCTTCTAGGCTTAAACATTGTCCCCATTTTATGGTCAACAATTCGCTGTGCTATTTATTTATCTTTTCAGTGCTTATTCTCTATCTAATCATTCATCATTTCCTTGGATTTCAAAGCCATGCCTCATCTGGCTGAATTCTTTGAGTTTTGCTTTAGACCACTGGCCACTCCAGCTAGGCATTCTGGTCACAATCTTAGTCTCTGTCCCTCATTTTCCCTAACATGGCATGACATTTTACACTAGTGGTGTTCTTCACCTTCCTTGTTAGGGGACCCTTTCCTGCCCCCAGACCCTGGAGCAAAAAGTTCTATATACTATGTGACTGTCTTTACCCCTGGGAATGGCTGACTAGCCCACCATGAGCCCCTAACACAGGAGGAAGGGACCAACAGGCTCTTTTGTGGCAAGTTGACATGTAGGGCTCTGCCCACATGGAGAGGAACTTTGCCAATGGAAAGCTTAAGCCACCATTTAGGTGGGGCCCCAGGCAAGAGAAAGAATAAGCAGTGTGTCTTTCAAGAGAAAAAAGGTCAAACAGGCATTCTTGAGGATCTATAGGCAACTGTGTGTCTTCTGAGGGCTGGAGAGGGTGATACCTCTGGATCCTGAGCTATTTCATTTCTCAATTTCTTTTCACCTAAAATTTGGTTGTTTCCTTTCCTATCTGGAATTAGCAAAATTACTTTATCCTTGTACTAAAACTTGATTTTTTCACTTGAGACAGCTTAAGTCACTCCTTTTTCTTGCAAATGAAAGGAAGGATCTTGAATGGAGCACCTTCTTTTTCTTGATCTACCCAATACTCACCCCTCTGTCTACCGACCTGCCTATGAAGCCATTCCTGAATGAATGTGACCTCTCTCTGCCTGCAAGTCTCCTACAAGCACCTGTTACACGTGTGCTGGAGTCACCCCTCAACTTCTCACTGACTGACTGTTTTCTCTGTCCGTCTTATATCCCCCAATAGACAGCAATCTCCTTAAGATCAAGGACAATTTGGGATCGACCTGAATCTGCTTGAATGTCAGCACAACCTCCAATCTCATCCCTTCTGCCAGATCCTCAGAGGAAAAGAAGCCAATCGTGTGGTTTATGCCTAGCAACACGTTTATGCAGAATCATAGAACTTTCCGGGAGGGCAGGCTGTAGTGATATATACAGGAACCTCCTGAATTTACATATATGAAAGCACAGAGCAGTTAATTGTTAGTCAGCTAATAAGATTCAGCATGAGCTCTCACATCTGGAAGGTCTGGAGCATTGCAACTATGGAAGACAGAGACAGAATTTTACTCTTTATATTTGAAAATGAAAGAGACAGAACTACCCAGCTTTTCACTGATAGAAGACCAGTTAGGCCATAGTGAAACATACTGGCAGGACTTCTATTCTTTGAATTACTAAGGCTCTAACCAGGGTACTTTTATACTTTTTTTTTTTTTAATTGTATTGCCTTTTTAAAGCTAGGTTATTTTTATAGCAATAGAACTCCTGGAACAGTAAACAGGAGGCAAATGTATTAGGCTTTAAAGGTGAAAGGGGTTATTTAAGAGTGTTATCAGAACTGGCAAGTTGCAAACACATATGGTATCAGAAAACCATAAACCTTTTCCTTCATAGCAGGGCTCAATTATTCATTAGGCCACCCTGCTGTAGGGAGAGGGTCTTTCGAAACTTAGTGTCACACAAGTCCAGCCCTCCCTGCCATCTTACTTTCTAGGTGAACAGTTCAAGAGAAGTGAAAATGATCTCTCTGTCCTCCCTTATCCCGAGGGCATTAAGGTTTTACAAGTGATAATGATAAAAGCAATAATTATAATAATCACCACTTCCTGCCACTCTGCGAGTGCAAGGGTGAATCTATTTTCCTAAGGGTCAGTAGGTTACTTACAGGAAATGATACAGCAAGTCAATGGCAGAGCTGGAATTTGAACCTGAGTCTTTTGGAGACTGCTAACCTGGTACTCTGGTATTTCTAATCTCTTCTTTCCAAGGAACACTAATCTGATTGATCTCATGGGAAACTTTTTTAAAAGTTAAGGAGAAGGGACTTCATAGTCAAATTATCTGCCCATAATTTCTAAATTTGGGGGTTTCATGAGGCACACTAGTATATTAAAGGCTCTGAGAAGGTCCACAATAGAGATGCATGCTTTTCTTATATAATGCAGGTTTCCCAAAGTCATTTGCCTTAGAACTCCATTTTCTAACACGTGAGACAACAGTCTATTGCCAGGGACACATCTTGGACAAGAATGCATGCCAAATACAGCCTTGGCAAGCAGAACCTTACCTAGTTAAAAATGAAATAGTATTTTCCTTTATGGAGATGTGTAAAAGGAGCTGAGCAGCGGTCAGCAGGATGGTAACCATGCTCACTTGTGCTCATTCTCCCAGGTTTATTCTGAAAATGGAGCCTGCTGCAGCTCTGGGGAGGTGGGGGGGGTGGGTGCTGGGCAACATGGGTGAAGGGGAGTGGGAAGTCCACACTTCCGGTTGCAGGAGGAACAAGTCACAAGGATAAAAGGTACTGCAGAGGGGATACAATATAGTCAGTGGGATTGTAATAGCATTGTGTGGTGGCAGATGGTAGCTACACTTGCAGGGAACACAGCATAATGGATAGGCTTCCTGAAATGCTATGTTGTACACCTGAAACTAAGGTAACATTGTATGTCAACTATACTCAAAATGGGAAGGGAAGGGGAGGGGAGGGGAGGAGAGGAGAGGGGAGGAGAGGAGAGGACAGGAGAGAAGGGAAGGGAAGGGAAAAGAGAAAAGAGAAAAGAAAACAAGAAAGCCAGAAAGCCCAGTTCTGCCAGTGCTGTGTGGTTGCAGTGGGAACAGCCAGCCTCCTGAGTCTGGCTCATTCTCTCAGCAGAAGCAAAGGTATCAAAGACACTTTGCTACCCTTTTGAAACCTCAGTTTCCTGATCTGTAAAACAGTGATTTAAAAAAAAAAATCCTTACTTTGCAAGGGTGTTGTGATAGCTAGAAGTAATGTATTTGAAGCACCTGCAACAAGTCACCAATTATCACTGCTCTCAGTCAAGTTTGACAAAAGTGATGTTCCTTTTGCCTGGAAATTGCACCTGCAAAGTCCTGTTCACTTGATCAGGCCCAGATCAAAGGTCACCTCCTCCACAAAACTTTGCAAGTCCCTGCTACTTTCCCACTGACCTTTTCACCTCCATTCCTCCAGGTGCTAACAGAATCCACTGTCTCCCACTCCCACATCACTCACCCCATGACTTCAGTCTTCTTCTGTATGTGTCTGTCTTCTCCAGAACACCATCAGCTCTTTGAAAGCAAGGCATGTGTTGTAAGCACAGTGCCTTCTACACATAGAGTACAGCACAGAAGAGAGCATATAAATGTCCAACAAGCATCATGAAGGAGATAAAAGAGGAAGGTATTATAGGGGTGCCTGGGTGGCTCAGCAGGTTAAGTGTCTGCCCTCGGCTTAAGTCATGATCCCAGAGTCCTGGGATCAAGCCCTACATTGGGCTCCCTGCTCAGCGGGGAGCCTGCTTCTCCCTCTGCCCGCCCCCCTGCTTACTTGTGCTTTCTCTCTCTCTCTCTAATAAATAAATAAAATCTTAAAAAAAAAAGAGGAAGGTATTATAAACTATCATCTTTGACTCCAGAGACTCGGCATTCTGAGAATCAAATATACATATACCAGAAATGACCAATCATCAAACAATGCATTCCTGAGCTAGGAGTTTAGAAATGATAAAGAACTAAGTGGTTGGAGGGAATTTAAGGATTCTCATAAACCAGTCTAGTAGCCGCATGTAAGTATTATAGGCCGGTTCACACTTACCAACATGCACACGTGTTATGTACTTACGCCCCATGGAGACAGTGCACAATTTTACATGAATATTGAGAAATAATGGATGAAGTCATTGAAAGAACCAAATGGTTTAACAATATGAAGAAGGGCAGTAGCTCTGACTTCACATGGACATGGCCTTGAATTCCAGTGATATTGGGCTCTAGGGAAGCTATTGCCAAAGTCTCAAGTTTCCCTCTCTGTAAAAATTCGATCATAGAGTGCACTCAGAAAGTTGTTAAGGGGACTAACTTGGAGAGATATGAATACACTAAGCAGAGTAGCACAATATTGGTATTCAATACGTTTTATCTGTGGATAATTACTGTCTATCTCCCCCACTAGACTGAGCTCTTCAATGTCAGGGACCTCACCATGGAAATCTCTGTATCCACTGCCAAGCATCGCATCAAGCACATACCACCAGCAACTCCATAAATCCTTGCTGCACAATGGAAAATGACATAAAGAGTGATGTCATTTGTTGAACTTCTAGCTTCCATACCTGTGAGACAGGGTGGTTCTGCTACCGTTCATGGAGCAATTACTACCTGCCAGGCTCTGGGCCAAGCCCTTCCCTGTTTACACAATGGAGCAAATTTGTGCTAAGCACTTTTACACATTTTTAAAAGTTTAATCTCACTTGACAAAATAAGGCAGTCAAAAGAGACCCAAAGAGGCAAGTATACAGACAAAAAGTACACGTACAGATGCTTTGTAAAAAAGAAATATTTACCTATGTATATATGCGCATGTTCCTACAAAATGTTATCTCTACTTCTAAAGGGATAAAACTAGAAGGTATTAACAGTAGTAAAAGTATGGTAGGAGTAGGAAAAGGGATTGCATATATACATGCATTGCAAATATATATGTTTTTATATAATATTGTCCTAATGATTTTCAACATATAGGTGTGCATTTTCCCTTTAAATCTGCCCACTCAGCATCAATGTGTGTGTGCGTGTGTGTGTGTGTGCGTGCGTGTGTGTAAGTCATGTGAAACAGCTTTGATATAATTATAAGCCGAGGAACAACATCCTTATCTCACACTGCATGGGATGCCTGTAAACATATGGAAGTGTGAGCACAAAAGAAAAAGCAAACCTGGAGAAAACATCCTGAGCCTGGGAAGAGAGCTATTCTGCTTTCTCTTGGGTCCCCTGAGGTTTTTCCTCACCCATTCTAGAGCATGTTCCTCATCAGCCCACTCAAGGAACAATGGCAGAGACAGGAGGAAAGTCTTGCTTTTCCATTTTCTTTTCTGTCTATCTACAGAGGATCAATCTAAAAACAACAGAAAGCTACAGAAGCAGTGGGAGGGAGTCCTCAGGCCCCATCAGGGAGGGAGCTGATGTGTTTCCTAAAGTGACTTCACTGCTTTGAGGCAACAGGGAAGCAAAGGGACCATTAGAGACACTGTCCCCCTAGCATGGGAAGTGGCCAGCTGTGACTCTGAGCACACGGGAAAGCCAGCATCAAGGGGTCGCTTCTGCAAACAAATGGCACCCATCCCTCCACCTCCGCCCCTTGTAGATGGAGGCACGGGCCACATTTACACCATGTTACTCAACACTGCTGTACAACAGCTGTCTGTCTCTGCATCTTTCCCGACTACAGACCTCCTTGTCACACCCTGCCATAAACTGCATGAAACCCATTACGCCATACTCCTCCCTACAACTTGAATTATGACTTCATTACTGCTCCGGCCATCTTTCTTATTGGAGAACCTTGCTCATGGTCATATTACATCAGAAATATATACTTTAGAGTCGCACAGGCTTAGTTTTCAACCCTGACTATGCCTCCAGATAGTTGTGTGTCCTTGAGCAAGTTTCATAACCTCTGAGAACCTAAGTTTCTTGGGTCAAACATGAATCTAGCTGTCTGTCTGTCCCAAGGTCGCTGATAGCCTGAGCACCTGAAAAACAAACTCAGGCTGCTAAAATCAGTGTCCAGCACAAAGTATGCCTTCAATAAAGGTCACTTCCCTTCTCACCAAGACAGCAGAGGGAATCAAATCCATGCCAGGGGTCACTGAAAATGTCACAGACCTAGGGGAGGTAGTTTAGTGACAGAATGATGAGAAGAATCGCCCATCTCATCTGCAGTAAGCATATGAATGGGGAATCCTCTAGAATCATAGGCCCCGTGCAGATGACTTCCCCCTTCCTAAAAGATGTCTCACAGATGTGGAGGGGAAAGAGCCTTGCAGTTAGAAACAGATAAACTAGGTAAAAATACCAACCTTGCCCATGTCTGCTTGTGAGATTCTAGGAAGGATCTTTGACCTTTCTGGGTTTCGGTTTCTTCATTTTTAAAACTGGCTAATGACAGCCCTCTGCAAGATTGTTGTGAGTTCACATAGAATGACTGGCACCATGCCTTCTCCACGGTAAACAGTGAATACATGTTAGTTAGATTTCCAAGGGAATTCCTGGGCTTTAAATAATAGTCGTCAATGCTAATATTGTGGTTACTAAGCATCGGACGTTATTCTAATTAGTGACTGATTTTTCACACAGAAATAGTCACTGAATTTCACTGCTCATAGGAAACCTATGACACAGACACTATCATTTTTCTGTGTTAAGATGGGGAAACAGACACAGATCTCAGAGGCATCACCTGACCTGCCTAAGGCACGTGGTGAGTACATAGCAGAGCCTGGAATCACAGCCTCTGTTCTAAGCAGTCTGGCCTCAGAATCTGTTTGTTTGTTTGTTTGTTTTTTAAGGTTTATTTATTTTATTTTACAGGAAGAGAGAGAATGAGCATGAGTGGGAGGGCCAGAAGGAGAAGGAGAGAGAATCTCAAGCAGATCCCCGCTGAGCACGGAGCCAGATGCAGAGCTAGATCTCACCACCCTGAGATCATGACCTGAGCTGAAACCAAGAGTTGGGCGCTTAACCGACTGCGCCACCCAAGCTCACCCAGAATCTTTTTTTATTAAGCACTCCACTATTCTGCCTCCAAAATTCAGAAAAATGAACTCCTTGCCACATACCCTATATTTGAGAACTGCATTTTCAAGAGTACTACCTTTCTTCTTTTTTTTTTATTTCCTAAGCTTTTATTTATTTGAGAGAGAGAGAGAGACAGAGAGAGTCAGCAAGAGCATGAGCTGGGGGAGAGGTAGAGGCAGAGGGAGAAGCAAACTCCCTGCTGAGTAGGGAGCCCAACGTGGGACTTGATCCCAGGACCCCGAGATCATGACCTGAGCCGAAGGCAGACGCTTAACCATCTGAGCCACGCAGGCATCCCCAAGAGTACTACTTTTCTTCTTAATCTCTGTAATAGTTCATATCAAACATGGTTTCTTTTTTTTCTTTTTTATTTTTTTTTTAGAGAGAGATAGGGAGCATGAGCAGTAGGGGCAGAGGGAGAGGGAGAGAGAATCTCAAGCAGATCCCCACTGAGTGTGGAGCCCAACGTGGGGCTCAATCCCAGGACCTGAGATCATGACCCGAGCCAAAATTAAGAGTCGGACACTCAGCTGACTGAGCCACCCAGGTGCCCCTCAATCATGGTTTCTAAGTGCAAGGAGCTGAAACCAAATCTGTCTGACTTAGGAGCACAAAGAAGAAATACAGGGGAATTCACAGCATGAACAGGAATGTTGGAGAATCAGAATCAGAGAGAAGTTACTGGCAACAGTGCCTGCAGTTAAATACACCTAAAACATCGTATCGCTGGAAATTTCTAAATTTAGCTCTGATAGAGATTATATCAGACCATCCTCTTACTGAGAACAACTATAAACCTGGATAAAATCACACACACACACACACACACACACACACACACACACACACACACCCCTGTGTGCACACACCCCTATCATCTATTTGAAGAAACTAGATTAAATGTATAGACTCTGGAGCCCCACTGCCTGCATTCAAAGCTTGACCCTACCATTTACCAGCTACATGGTCTTGGAAATGGCAGTTAACCTTGCTGTGCCTTGGTAGCCGCATCTGCAAAATGGGGATAATAATAACAGTCTCATATGACTGTGATGCAAATTTTTCTCTCAATTTTCATGTGATAACCAGTCGAGCAGAGTTGCTGCCGACCGATGCCCTTGAGGAACGCCACTTGAGGAAGTGTGGGAAGGAAGAATGGACTAGAAATAAGACGGTCATGGGCTGGGATTTCTCCTTATCCATGCCCAATGGCTAAGTTGGTGTCCTGGAGCCTACTACCTTCTAAAATTTCAAATCTCTGGCTTCCAGATCTGCTGCCTTACCCACAAGCAACCTTTACTTCAAAGGCATCCAGAAAACAGAGCTTACTCTGGGTTGCCTCAGGCCAGTGACTTCCCTTGAAACTCAAAAGTCAGCCTGGTGGGAGAAAAATCCCTGTGTGAAAATAATACCCTCTTCCTCAATATCTTTGTCTCTTGCTCATGTCCGAGTTTTATCTGTTAGCATTTCAGAAGGGGAAAAGAACACCAACAAGATTTCCTTCTGGTTAGCCCTGCAGGACCTGATAGAACCCCAGAAAAACAAAACTAGAGTTTTTCGCTCCTTGGCAAATCATCACCTGAGCCATCAGCTAGAATCTCACTGCAGAATATTTATCACTGGTGATAATGTAAAGAGGCAGAAAGATCACAGCATGATTTGGGGATCCCTGGTGTCATCTGCTGCTTTCGACAGTGGAGGAAATCTGCAGCCTGAGGGTCTGAGAAAGCTTTACATGGTTGTCAGAGTAAGAGATTCAGACAGTCTCCCCCAACCCACGTACTTACTCCTGAGAGAGGGCTTCTAGTACAGGAACCTTTATTTGAGGTCAGTCTGTGTAGGAAGAGCCCAGCTGAGCCCAGGGTCAACCCAGAAAGGCCACAAACATAAGTCAATAATTTGGGGCATACAATCGTATCTTTTTTTTTTTTGACTCCTACTTTGTTTACATAAAAGTGCAGGGGGCACCTGGTGGCCCCGTCAGTTAAGCCTCTGACTCCTGGTTTGGGGTCAGGTTGTGATCTCAGGGTCCTGGGACTGAGCCCCATATTGGGCTCCATGTTCAGCACAGCATCCGCTTGAGATTCTCTCTCCCTTCTCTGCCCCTCCTCCTCGTGCTCTCTCTCTCTCTCTCTCTCTAAAAAAAAATAAATAAAGGGGTGCCTGGGTGGCTCAGTTGATTAAATGTCTGCCTTCAGCTCAGCTCAGGATCTGGGGGTCCTGGGATTGAGCCCCGTGTCAGGCTCCCTGCTCTGCAAGGGGCCTGCTTCTCCCTCTCCCTCTGCCTGCCGCTCCCCCTGCTTGTGCTCTCTCTCTCTCTGTCAAACAAATAAATAAAATACAATAAAATAAATCTTTAAAGAAAATAAGAAATTAAAAAAAGTACAAACCTGAAAATTTTTGCTTTTGCATGGAATTAGTAATTATACACTCTTAAATTTGCATTCTTTATCATGTATAACATCCACTCTGATGCATTCTTATTTAATCCTTACTAAACTGTTTGTGATAACTTGTATTATTGCCAGATGACACATGAATAATTGTATGTCCAGAAATATGAAAAAACATGGCCAAAGCTACCAAACGAGTAAGCGGTGGCATACAAATTTAACTATGGGGATATTAATAGCAAGAGATCCTGAACTGTATCTGAAATGAGGCTGGGATGATTAAAAAAAAAAAAAAATCTGTGGACCAAAAATAAAATGTTCTAAAGTTAAAGGACAATTTGAAAGTGAAGATTTCAGAAAACAGTTACAAAACCATTTGAGCTACTCTGCAGTTAACAATCTAATATTAGTATTGGATTGAGAATCATCACTGTTCTCTTTACCGCTTAGAATATTCTAGTAGTCAACCAAGACAGAGAGCCCGATTCTGAAAGAACTACCAGGAGACTATGTTGGAAGAAACAAATACAAGTTAAATAGCAGATCATAGACACTAAGAACTGTAGAGTTTTGCTGCATCTGTTTATTTGATCAACAAAGAGTTGTGCTCTCATACTCTGGTGTACTAAGTAAGCTCTGTGGATACATCAGAGAACAAAATACACAAAATCCCTGCCCACACGGAACTTACATTCTGTGGCTGAACAAATCCATTTCTTAATGCAAACACAATCTGAATGGGTAAGTTAGATTCTTCTGGAAAATGGGTGGAATGCACCCAATTTCTATCTGAATTTTGACACAGTGAGCCCTAGACTACAGCAAGTCAAGAGAAGCGTGGAATTCTATTCAATCTAGAATCCTGGGCACAAAATTTAGAGGATACAAAGAAAATCAGTAATCAAGTTAAACAATATCTTTTTCTTTTAAAGATTTATGTGTGCATTTTAGAGAGAGAGGCAGGGGGGAGGGGCAGAGGGAGATGGAGAGAGAATCTCCAGCAGACTCCCTGCTGACCTGAGCCAAAATCAAGAGTAGGCCCCTTAAGCAACTGAGCCACCCCACTGCCCCAAGAGAATAAATATCTTAATGCAATATTCTTAAAAATCAAAATTAATGCAAAAAATCGAGAATGAGCATAATACCAAAATTCTAAACAAAGGGAAGATTTTCCCTTTAGCCTCAGACTTCAGTATGGCTCCACAGGGCTCTGAGTGAGTAGGTAGAGGCTAAAGGCAAGAAGGTAAGCTCTACTAATGCTCGTGGGGGCACCTGTCTGGTTGTGGGCCCTGAATGCACCTTCCTAACGTAACCCCTGGCATTGTAAACTTGCAAATGGAACTGTGTTAGAAGTGTAGCTACTCATGCAAATGGAGCAGAACTACTTTTGTCAGCTCCGATTTGCTTGTAGTTAAATGATGCCCCAGGATAGAATGAACAAAACTCAAAAGTAGAAAGCCAAAGCCACTATGTTCCCCAGCCTCATTTATTTCCTGTGTCACTGCATGCAGCTCCTTAGCTTTTCTGGGCCTCATTTATGACGTCTATAAAATAGGCACATCCTTTCCAGCTCAGTGTCTCCATCAGACCCTGACCAACTGGCCCAACTGTGGTTTCGCAGTAAGGAGAGGGATATCTACTTGCCTTTACATGATGCTCTTGGAACCAAAAACACAGTCCATTTTGTCCAGCTTTGGTGCACATTTTGAGGTCAAGTCCAAAAAAACCCAAAAAACAAAAAACCTCGCTCTATTTTATTTTCATGCAGGGAAACTGGGGAATGTACCTATTACAAATTTTGCATATGGGTACAAAATAAGTCTGCATAGGAACTAATTGTATAACCAGGAATGCTTACCCTAAGTGCACCTGTGCCAATGGTACCCAGTAAATTCACCAGATAACCGTGGGCAAGCCACTGAAACTCTCTGGACCTTAGTTCTTTCATTTAGAAAACAGGAGGATGGACCTGATGATCTATGGTGTCACAACTTGACAGCCAGCGATTCTCTGAGCATAGATATCTATCAAATATGGTGTCTCTAAGCCAGGAAATCAGAAACAAGCTCCTGCCCCATGGAAAATACCCATTATTATTAAATAAAATCTTTTGTGTGTGTGTGTGTGTGTGTTTTAATTTTCTAGGTTCAGTTGCATTTGGTTCTGGTGATTTTCTTTATATCTTAGTTTGCAGAGATAATGAATCTAAAAACGATTCATTTCTTTGTCATGAGGAATGAAAATGAGATTTTGGAGTACTATACCCATGCTTCTCTCTTATCCAATAAAGACCTTTCTCCTTAACAGAGAGTTTATTTTCAGAGCCACAAGACCCAGAAGCTAACCTGAAGGTTAAACGTTCTTTCACAACGATGCCTCCTTCCCAAGCCTCCTCCTCCAGAGCAGCACAGTCTTTGCTAGCCCACGCATTCCTGCTTCGTATTTCAGCTGACACTCAGAAGAATTCGCACATTTGGCCACTCTCAGGGCCATTAGAGTCTTCCCGAGTCTTGATTTCTGTGTCACCTTTGTGGGGTGGAAGGTCCCTGAGTACGGCAAGGTATCTCACACCTTCCCACATTGTTCACCTTCCACTGAGGAAACACTTGGTTGGGGCAAACCCACCCCCTTGGAGGCCGGTGGTCCATCACTGCCGCACCTGCTGACTTACTCTCATTATCATGGGCATCCCCATCATTCCCAGTTCTCCCTCACTCTTCCTCCTCCTTCCCTTTGACTCAACACAATCCAGAAGGGACGGAAAATGTGGACTACGCTTTCATGTCCTTTTTCTCCACAAACATTCTTAACCATGCCAAGGCACTGAGAGGAGGGTCCCTGTGTGCCTCTGACCGATGAGAAAAACCACCTGCCCCCTGTCCTTGTTGCGGCCCTGACTAACTAGCTAACTTGCTCCAATTCCACTGATCCTGCCACTTTCCATGCCTGTCATCTCTTCCACATTCTCACTTCCTTTCTCGCCAAGCTTACATGCCATGGGCCATCATTAAATCACTCCTGACATTTGCTTTCAACATCTTTGCTGTCGTTCCCTCCATCACACTTCCCTGGAAAAGCCCAGGGTTATAAATAATGGTTGCCCACTGCGGGCCTGACCTGAGCAATGAAGGCCAGCTGGGGAACCAGTCCCATTTACGTTCATGACCACATATCACATATGGGCTCTTGAGCAGGGAGGTGATGTCCCCTCACAGGAGGTCCTGTAAGTTCCAGGGCAAAGAGTGGATGTAGTCATTCCTTTACAGAAGAAGGAGACAATGAATACCTGGGAACATTAATATAATCTACAGAGGTGAAAATAAAAGTAAACATGTTTATTGAAGATATATTTTGAAGATAGAAAACAACAGAAAGGTAACATAAAGAGAGAAGAAATCAAAAATGACTCTCAGGTTTTGAGTCTGATAATTGGGTTGATACTGGTTAGTTATCCAACTAAAAAAAACTAAGGAGGAAGAGGTACAGGATTGGAAGGTGGACAGAAAGATCCTTACCACCACTGGTCAGGCTCTCTGAGTCATCCAAGGGAAGTGTTCACAGAGGTGACTGGACATACAAAGTTTGGGGTTCTGGGGAGAAGTCAGGGCTAGAGATATTAATTTGACCATAATTTGTACATATCTGGCATTTGAACGTAATACGTTCCTTTAAGGACAGAATGTAGATAAGCAGAAGCCCAGGGCTAAGATTAAGTCCTTAAGGCAGACCAACATTTACAGGTCGAATGAGAAAGCTAGTGAAATACTCAGCAAAGAAACTTGAGAATCAGTGACCAGGGATGCTGAAAAAGTGGCATTGTGGAAACCAGGAGGGTACTGGTTTGTGTCAAACACTTGACACACATTATCCTGATCCTCACACCTTGCTGGGTGGATACTACTGCTACCATTTAATGGGAGAGTACACCAAGAACGAGAAAGACTGATGACCACATCCAAGTTCACTCAAGTAATAAACTTCAGCACTAGTAATCAAACCGACATCTGCTAACCTCAGAATTCCTATGCCTCCAATCACATCTTATTATCTCCAATGAGGATAAAAAGGAATGAAGGAAGGAAAAGGAAGGCGAAGGGAGGGAAGAATGAATGAATGAATCCTAACAGTCAGAAAGAAAAAGTTCACAACTAGGAAATTTATCAAGCTCTATAAGCTTAGACAGGAATGCAGAGGGGTCTTCACTCCCCATGAAGAATGTCAACCACCATCTTAAGGATGTTTTGCTTTTTTTATAACAACTGGTAGATTTTCCCTTACCCCATCTTTAGCAAGCATGCCTACTGAAGGGCTAATATTAATTAACTTAATATATGTCAAGTGCTTGGAGGGTAGCAGAAAACTGGGACTATATAGATCTAAAAATAGTTTCCTATGTAGCCACTAGGGACTTCCCCATGTCACTGTTCTTGTCATTTGATTGGGCAAAGAAAAGGCTATCAAGCGAGTGGGACACAATTTCTCCCTCACAGACTTAAGGTCTGGCTTGTGGATCATTATTGCTCTATTGTCAGATGCTTACAGATTTTTTTCATTTTATTTGTTTCATCACCCAGTAATTATCAGTTAGGTTTTCCAGCAAGTCATTCTCATCAACTTTTCCCCCTCTCACTTTGGCGAGTAGATGGGAACTGCTGGTAGGAAGTTCTGGGGGACAGATCCTTTATGTCATTCAGCCATTAGCCTAGAAAGGAAGTCTTTTAAAAGTACCAGATGCAGAGATTCTAGTTCTCTTTACTCACAAATGCTTAAATTCAAGGAGGACAAGGTTAATGGTTATTTTGATGGGATCATGATTGGCCCCTTGCTTTTCCCGCCTAAGTCTTATTTCATTTGTTTTCCTGTTCAAAAGACAGATTTACAAAATACAATTTACAAAGAAAAAACCCCTTCATTTCCTGTCCTCCTGCGGTTCCCTGGTTCCATGCCCCTTATCCAACCATTAACTTCACCTCCGATTTTTCAAGCACTATTTTTTTCTCCACAACGTTAGCCAAACACTTTCTCGTCTTTTCCCTCATCTTTCCTTGGTTTGGGGCACAGTTTGTTTGTCCTTCTGACTACCCTCCATGAAGCTCTACTGTTTGCTTGTCCTGCGTGATCACAGGGTGGTTTGTAGCTCAACTGCTCTCTTCAATGTCCATGCTAGCCAACTAAGATGCAAGGGGGAAAGTAACTGATTTCTTTCCTATTTAAAGAACCACAGGCTGATCAATGAACTGCCTTACTTCCATGATATGGTCCCAGCTAAGTTGTTGACATGCAGAGAACTGAATGTCTTCTTGGGTTCCTACAATGACCAAGGCTTTCAATTTTCCCAAATCTGTGGTCTTCAAGGTGGTTGTGATGCTGCAACCCCACTTCTCTGGGGGTGGTTGGGGGGACATTCTGAAGAGGAATAAGATCCCTGAAGCACAGACTGATTGGAAGAAGTTCAGACATGCTTCTCAAGGGCCAGGCCTTTGTTCTCCAACAATGGCTGAGGCCACTTCTGCTCTCTGGGGCAATTGGTCAGTTAGTGAAATGAAAAGGTTCTGGGAAAAGTCTACAAAACAGGTTGAGAACCTTAAAATGAGAGAATACATAAGGATTATTATTGAGGAACCACATGTGTTCATTATGCTTACAATCACCATAAAATCATAGCATTTGGTCTTAGAGTCTTTTTTTGCTGGATCCAATGGTGCTTTTTTCGCTTAGCCAATAAATCCCTTGGATAGCACAATCTCCCCTGGGCTTAGTATATTATGCAGAAGAATTTGTCAAGATCCACAATGCCCATATTAGCTCACTGTTTGGGCCTTGACATATGAACCATACAGAAATGGAGGTCATGGAATAGAAACTAACATTTCTCATTATTAAATGCTACCCCACACCTTCCCATTGCTCCTCTATTCTCCTGTTTTGTCTCAATTTTTACCCTGCCCTTCCCTTGTGATTTCTTCAATCTTCCCCTCTGAAACTTGGACACCTTTCCATAGTGCCTTAATACTAATAATTAATATTTGAACCCTTGCTATATGTCAGGAAATTGCCTAAAGCACTTTGCATTGCTTATTTCACAAAATATTCTGAGTTAGGTTATATTATCTCTGTCTTACACATAAACATAACACAAAACAAAATACTCTAGAGCACAGAAAAAAAAAAACAACTCATTTCAAATCACATATCTAGTAAATGGTAAAACTAGAATTCCAACCCAGGCCCTCAGAGTCTGACCTTTAATCTACCTAGTTCAATTAGATTCCCATTCTGCCCATGAGGTCTTGATGCCTTAAGTAAAACTTAACAATTTGTAGATGAAAATGAATTTGGTTTATGCATCTATTCTGAATAATACTATACTGGCTTTAAGATGATTGAGATCCACAGGGGGGCGGAGCAAGATGGCGGAGGAGTAGGAGACTTGGATTTGGTCTGGTCTCAGGAATTCGACTGAATAGGGATCAAACCATTCTGAACACGTACGACTCAACAGGAGAAGACAGTAGCAACAACTCTCTGAACAGAGAAGCGACCACTTTCTGGAAGGTAGGACGTGCGGAGAAGTGAATCCGAGGTGATATTCGGGAGGATAGACGGCGGGGGAGGGGGCCTCCGTCGGCCGCTTCTGGCAAGTGCTAGAGCCGCGGAGCACAAAATCGGAACTTTTAGAAGTTGGCTCCGCGGAGGGACGTCGCTCCAGTGGCTAAGCGGGGGGTGGAACCCTCACGGGACAGTGTGGTCTCAGGAACCTCGGGGTCACAGAAAGACCGGGGGTGCCTGAGTGCAGCAGAGCTCCCAGGTATCGGAGCGGGGAAGCCGGCTGCAGAGACGGAGCCGAGGCGCGGGCTCTCAGCTCGGGGTTGCCATAAACTGTGATCCGCGGCCCAGTCGGGCCACTGCTCCTCCAGCAGGGACCCAACAAGCGGCAGATCCGGGGAGACTCCCCTTCCTCCCCCGGGAGGAGCGGCGCGGGAACGCACCGCAGGGATCTGCTGGGTTTGGAGACTCCACACGGGGTCGGGGGCCAGAGATAGCAACGCTCGGTCACAGGCCGGGTGAGCACGGAGAGCAGCCGGAGACGGGGGACATGGGAGTGACTGACTGCTTTTCTCTGGGGGCGCACTGAGGAGCGGGGCCCCGAGTTTTCGGCTCCTCCGGGCGGAGATTGGGAGGCCACCATTTTCACCCTAATCCTCCAAAGCCTTATCGAGAGTTTGCAGGGAACAAAAGCTCCTGAGAGCAAATCCGAGCAGCTTGCTTAGCCCGGACTCACAAGGGCGGGGCAATTCCGCCTCCGGCAAAGATATTCGGGAACCACGGCAACAGGCCCCTCCCCCAGAAGATCAGCACGAACAGCCAGCAAGCCAAGACCAAGTTTACCGATCAAGGAGAACGGGAGAACTCCAGCGCTAGGGGAATACTGCACATAGAATTCATGGCTTTTTTACCACGATTCATTAGTTTTTCAAAGTTAATTTTTTTAACAGTTTTTTTTAATTTTTCTTTTTCCCTTATTCAACCAACATCTTATCAATCCCTTTTTTAAAAAAACATTTTTTATTTTTCATTTTTAGAGTCATATTTTATCCCTTCATAGTAGTTACCCTTATTTTTGGCATATATATATAAGTTGTTCTCTCTTTAAAATTTTGAGATACAGTTTCTTCTAATGGATCAAAATATACCCTAAATCACTAGTGTATGGCTTTGTTCTAGTCTCCTGCCTGATCACATTCTCTCCCTTTTTCTTTCTTTTCCTTTTTTTTTAAATCTTCTTTCTTTTTGCAAACAAGTTCTTATCAATTCCTTTTATAAAATCTTTTTATAATTTTCATCTTTACAGTCATCTTCCATCCCTTCATTGTGTCAACCCTTATTTTGTACATATATAAATCTATCTTCCTTTGAAATTTTAGGAGGCACTTTCTTCTAACAGAACAAAATATGCCCAAAATCTAGTGTGTGGCACTGATCTACGCACTAGCCTGATCATATTTGATCACATTCTGTTTTATTGCTTAGTTTTGTTCTGTTTTTCTTTGTTTTTATCTTTTCTTTTTTTTCCTATTTCTTTTTTCTTTCTTTCCCTTTCTTTTCCCCTGGTTTCAGGTCTTTTCTGATTTGTATAGAGTATATTTGCTGGGGACGTTGTTAACCTGTTAGCATTTTGTTCTCTCATTCATCTGTTCTAGTCTGGACAAAATGACAAGACGAAAAAGATCACCTCAGCAAAAAGAACAAGAGGTAGTACCCTCTTCCAGGGACCTACTCAATATGGACATTAGTATTATGTCGGACCTAGAGTTCAGATTCATGACTTTAAAGATACTAGCTGGGCTTGAGAAAAGCATGGAAGTTATTAGAGAAACCCTTTCTGGAGAAATAAAAGAACTAAAATCTAACCAAGTCGAAATCAAAAAGGCGCTTGAGGTGCAATCAAAAATGGGGGCACGCACTGCTAGGATAAATGAGGCAGAAGAGAGAATCAGCGATATAGAAGACCAAATGATGGAAAATAGAGAGGCTGAGAAAAAGAGAGAGAAACAACTACAGGATCACGAGGGCAGAATTCGAGAGATAAGTGATACGATAAGACGAAACAACATTAGAATAATTGGGATCCCAGAGGAAGAAAAAAGAGAGAGAGGGGCAGAAGGTATATTGGAGCAAATAATAGCAGAGAACTTCCCTAATGGGGGGAAGGAAACAGGCATCAAAATCCAGGAGGCACAGAGAACCCCTCTCAAAATCAATAAAAATAGGTCAACACCCCGACATCTAATAGTAAAACTTACGAGTCTCAGAGACAAAGGGAAAATCCTGAAAGGAGCTCGGGAGAAGAGATATGTAACCTACAATGGTAGAAACATAAGATTGGCAACAGACCTATCCACAGAGACCTGGCAGGCCAGAAAGGACTGGCAAGATATCTTCAGAGCACTAAACAAGAAAAATATGCAGCCAAGAATACTATATCCAGCTAGGCTGTCATTGAAAATAGGAGAGATAAAAAGCTTCCAGGACAAACAAAAACTAAAGGAATTTGCAAACACAAAACCAGCCCTCCAAGAAATATTGAAACGGGTCCTCTAAGCAAAGAGAGAGCCTAAAAGCAACACAGATCAGAAAGGAACACAGACAATATAGAGTAACAGTCACCTTACAGGCAATACAATGGCACTAAATTCATATCTTTCAATAGTTACCCTGAATGTAAATGGGCTAAAGGCCCCAATCAAAAGATACAGGCTATCAGGTTGGATGAAAAAAGAAGACCCAACAATATGCTGTCTGCAAGAGACTCATTTTCGACCCAAAGACACCCCCACATTGCAAGAGAGGGGGTGGAAAATCATTTACTATGCTAATGGACACCAAAAGAAAGCTGGGGTGGCAATCCTTATATCAGACAAATTAGATTTTAAAACAAAGACTGTAATAAGAGATGAAGAAGGACACTATATCCTACTTAAAGGGTCTATAAAACAAGAAGATCTAACAATTGTAAATATCTATGCCCCTAATATGGGAACAGCCAATTTTATAAGGAAATTAATAACAAAAGCAAAGGAACACATTGACAACAATACAATAATAGTGGGGGACATTAAAACCCCCTGACTAAAATGGACAGATCATCAAAGCAAAAGATCAACAAGGAAATAAAGACTTTAAATGACACACTGGACCAAATGGACTTCACAGACATATTCAGAACATTCCATCCCAAAGCAACGGAATACACATTCTTCTCTAGTGCCCATGGAACATTCTCCAGAATTGATCACATCCTAGGTCACAAATCAGGTCTCAACCAGTACCAAAAGACTGGGATTATTCCCTACATGTTTTCAGACCACAATGCTTTGAAACTAGAACTCAATCACAAGAGGAAAGTCGGAAAGAACTCAAATACATGGAGGCTAAAGACCGTCCTACTAAAGAATGAATGGGTCACCCAGGAAATTAAAGAAGAAATAAAAAAATTCATGGAAACCAATGAAAATGAAAACACAACTGTTCAAAATCTTTGGGATACAGCAAAAGCAGTCCTGAAAGTATATAGCAATACAAGCCTTTCTCAAGAAAAAAGAAAGGTCTCAAATACACAACCTAACCCTACACCAAAAGGAGCTAGAGAAAAAACAGCAAATAAAGCCTAAACCCAGCAGGAGAAGAGAAATAATAAAGATCAGAGCAGAAATCAATGAACTAGAAACCAAAAGAACAGTAGAACAGATCAACGAAACTAGGAGCTGGTTCTTTGAAAGAATTAACAAGATTGATAAACCCCTGCCAGAATTATCAAAGAGAAAAGAGAAATGACCCAAATCAAAAAAATCATGAATGAAAGAGGAGAGATCATAACCAACACCAAAGAAATAAAACAATCATAAGAACATATTATGAGCAACTCTATGCCAGCAAATTAGATAACCTGGAAGAAATGGATGCATTCCTAGAAATGTATCAACTACCAGAATTGAACCAGGAAGAAATAGAAAACCTGAACAGACCTATAACGACTAAGGAAATTGAAGCAGTCATCAAAAATCTCCCAAGAAACAAAATCCCGGGGACAGATGGCTTCCCAGGGGAATTCTACCAAACATTTAAAGAAAAATTAATACCGATTCTCCTGAAACTGTTCCAAAAAATAGAAATGGAAGGGAAACTTCCAAACTCGTTTTAGGAGGGCACCATTACCTTGATCCCAAAACCGGATAAAGACCCCATCAAAAAGGAGAATTACAGACCAATAGCCTTGATGAACATGATGCAAAAATTCTCACCAAAATACTAGCCAATAGGATCCAACAGTATATTAAAAGGATTATTCACCATGACCAAGTGGGATTTATCCCTGGGCCGCAAGGCATGACCAAGTGGGATTTATCCCTGGGCTGCAAGGCTGGTTCAACATCTGCAAATCAATCAATGTGATACAATACATTAACAAAAGAAAGAACAAGAATCATATGATCCTCTCAATAGATGCAGAAAAAGCATTTGACAAAGTACAGCATCTTTTCTTGATCAAAACTCTTCAGAGTATAGGGATAGAGGGTACATACCTCAATATCATAAAAGCCATCCATGAAAAATCTACAGCAAACATCATTCTCAATGGGGAAAAGCTGAGAGCTTTTCCCCTAAGGTCAAGAACGGGGCACGGGTGTCCACTATCACCACTGTTATTCAACATACTATTAGAAGTCCTAGCCACAGCAATCAGACAACAAAAAAAAATCAAAGGCATCCAAATCGGCAAAGAGGAAGTCAAACTCTCACTCTTTGCAGATGATATGATACTGTATGTGGAAAACCCAAAAGACTCCACCCCAAAACTGCTAGAACTCATACAGGAATTCAGTCAAGTAGCAGGATATAAAATCAATGCACAGAAATCAGTGGCATTCCTGTACAACAACAACAAGACAGAAGAGAGACAAATCAAGGAGTCGATCCCATTTACAATTGCACCCAAAACCATAAGATACCTAGGAATAAATTTTACCAAAGAGGCAAAGGATCTGTACTTAGAAAACTATAAAACACTCATAAAAGAAATCGAAGAAGACACAAAGAAATGGAAAAAGTTCTATGCTCATGGATTGGAAGA
This sequence comes from Callorhinus ursinus, assembly GCF_003265705.2. Taxonomy (NCBI): domain Eukaryota; kingdom Metazoa; phylum Chordata; class Mammalia; order Carnivora; family Otariidae; genus Callorhinus; species Callorhinus ursinus. Next base: position 8,731,813 of record NW_027397107.1, read on the forward strand.
ACAAACATTGTGCAGATGTCAATGCTACCTAGAGCCATCTACACATTCAATGCAATCCCCATCAAAATACCATCCACTTTTTTCAAAGAAATGGAACAAATAATCCTAAAATTTGTATGGAACCAGAAGAGAACCCGGATAGCCAGAGGAATATTGAAAAGGAAAAGCAAAGCTGGTGGCATCACAATTCCAGACTTCCAGCTCTATTACAAAGCTGTCATCATCAAGACAGTATGGTACTGGCACAAAAACAGACACATAGATGAATGGAACAGAATCGAGAGCCCAGAAATGGACCCTCAACTCTATGGTCAACTCATCTTTGACAAAGCAGGAAAGAATATCCAATGGCAAAAAGACAGTCTCTTCAACAAATGTTGTTGGGAAAATTGGACAGCCACGTGCAGAAGAATGAAACTGGACCATTTCCTTACACCACACACAAAATAGACTCCAAATGGTTGAAAGACCTAAACGTGAGACAGGAGTCCATCCAAATCCTAAAGGAGAACACAGGTAGCAACCTCTTCGACCTCAGCCGCAGCAACTTCTTCCTAGAAACATTGCCAAAGACAAGGGAAGCAAGGGCAAAAAATGAACTATTGGGATTTCCTCAAGATAAAAAGCTTTTGCACAGCAAAAGAAACAGTCCACAAAACCAAAAGACAACCGAGAGAATGGGAGAAAATATTTGCAAATGACATATCAGATAAAGGGCTAGTATCCAAAATCTTTAAAGAACTTATCCAATTCAACCCCCAAAGAACAAATAATCCAATCAAGAAATGGGCAGAAGACATGAACAGACCTTTATCCAAAGAAGACATCCAAATGGCCAACAGACAAATGAAAAAGTGTTCAACATCACTTGGCATCAGGGAAATCCAAATCAAAACCTCCATGAGATACCACCTCACACCAGTCAGCATGGCTAAAGTTAACAAGACAGGAAACGACAGATGTTGGTGGGGATGCGGAGAAAGGGGAACCCTCTTATGCTGTTGGTGGGAATGCAAGCTTGTGCAGCCACTCTGGAAAACAGGATGGAGGTTCCTCAGTTGAAAATAGAGCTACCATACGATCCAGCAATTGCACTACTGGGTATTTACCCCAAAGATACAAATGTAGGGATCCAAAGGGGTACGTGCACCCCAATGTTTATAGCAGCAATGTCCACAATAGCCAAACTGTGGAAATAGTCAAGATGCCCATCGACAGATGAATGGATAAAGAAGAAGTGGTGACTGGGGGCGGAGCAAGATGGCGGAGGAGTAGGAGACCTAGATTTCGTCTGGTCTCAGGAATTCAGCTGAATAGCGATCAAACCATTCTGAACACCTACGAACTCAACAGGAGACAGGAGATTGAACAGGAGAGTAGCAACAACTCTCTGAACAGAGAAGCGACCACTTACTGGAAGGTAGGACGTGCGGAGAAGTGAATCCGAGGCGATATTCGGGAGGATAGACGGCAGGGGAGGGGCCCCCGCCGGCCGCTTCTGGCAAGTGCTAGAGCCGCGGAGCACAAAATCAGACCTTTTAGAAGTTGGCTCGGCGGAGGGACGTCGCTGCAGTGGCTAAGCAGGGGGTGGAATCCTCCCAGGACAGTGTGGTCTCAGGACCCTTGGGGTCACAGAGAGACCGGGGGTGCCTGAGTGCGCCAGAGCTCCCAGGTATCGGAGCGGGGAAGCCGGCTGCAGAGACGGAGCAGAGTTGCAGGCTCTCAGCTCGGGGTTGCCATAAACTGTGATCTGCGGCCCAGTCGGGGCACGGCTCCTCCAGCAGGGACCCAACAAGTGGCAGATCCGGGGAGACTCCCCTTCCTTCCCGGGGAGGAGCGGTGCGGGAACGCAATGCAGGGATCTGCTGGGTTTGGAGACTCCGTGCGGGGTCGGGTGCCAGAGATAGCAACGCTCGATGACAGGCCGGGTGAGCACGGAGTGCGGCCGGAGACCGGGGACACGGAAGTGACTGCTTTTCTCTGGGGGCGCACTGAGGAGCGGGGCC
>NW_027397107.1:8743818-8928757 GCF_003265705.2 Callorhinus ursinus
AAACCCAGCAGGAGAAGAGAAATCATAAAGATCAGAGCAGAAATCAATGAACTAGAAACCAAAAGAACAGTAGAACAGATCAACGAAACTAGGAGCTGGTTCTTTGAAAGAATTAACAAGATTGATAAACCCCTGCCAGACTTATCAAAAAGAAAAGAGAAATGACCCAAATCAACAAAATCATGAATGAAAGAGGAGAGATCACAACCAACACCAAAGAAATACAAACAATTATAAGAACATATTATGAGCAACTCTATGCCAGCAAATTAGATAACCTGGAAGAAATGGGTGCATTCCTAGAGAGGTATCAACTACCAAAATTGAACCAGGAAGAAATAGAAAACCTGAACAGACGTATAACCACTAAGGAAATTGAAACAGTCATCAAAAATCTCCCAAGAAACAAAAGCCCAGGGCCAAACGGCTTCCCAGGGGAATTCTATCAGACATTTCAAGAAGAATTAATACCTATTCTCCTCAAACTGTTCCAAAAAATAGAAATGGAAGGGAAACTTCCAAACTCATTTTATGAGGCCAGCATTACCTTGATCCCAAAACCAGACAAAGACCCCATCAAAAAAGAGAATTACAGACCAATATCCTTGATGAACATGGATGCAAAAATTCTCACCAAAATACTAGCCAATAGGATCCAACAGTACATTAAAAGGATTATTCACCATGACCAAGTGGGATTTATTCCTGGGCTGCAAGGCTGGTTCAACATCCGCAAATCAATCAACGTGATACAATGCATTAACAAAAGAAAGAACAAGAATCATATGATCCTCTCAATAGATGCAGAAAAAGCATTTGACAAAGTACAACATCCTTTCTTGATCAAAGCTCTTCAGAGTATAGGGATAGAGGGTACATACCTCAATATCATAAAAGCCATCTATGAAAAACCTACAGCGAGTATCATTCTCAATGGGGAAAGGCAGAGAGCTTTTCCCCTAAGGTCAGGAACGCGGCAGGGATGTCCACTCTCACCACTGCTATTCAACATAGTATTAGAAGTCCTAGCCACAGCAATCAGACAACAAAAAGAAATCAAAGGCATCCCAATCGGCAAAGAGGAAGTCAAACTCTCACTCTTTGCAGATGATATGATACTGTATGTGGAAAACCCAAAAGACTCCACCCCAAAACTGCTAGAACTCATACAGGAATTCAGTCAAGTAGCAGGATATAAAATCAATGCACAGAAATCAGTGGCATTCCTATACACCTACAACAAGACAGAAGAGAGACAAATCAAGGAGTCGATCCCATTTACAATTGCACCCAAAACCATTAGATACCTAGGAATAAATCTAACCAAAGAGGCAAAGGATCTGTACTCAGAAAACTATAAAATACTCAGGAAAGAAATTGAAGAAAACACAAAGAAATGGAAAAACGTTCCATGCTCATGGATTGGGAGAATCAACATTGTGAAGATGTCAATGCTACCTAGAGCAATCTACACATTCAATGCAATCCCCATCAAAATACCATCCACTTTTTTCAAAGAAATGGAACAAATAATCCTAAAATTTGTATGGAACCAGAAGAGACCCAGAATAGCCAGAGGAATACTGAAAAAGAAAAGCAAAGCTGGCGGCATCACAATTCCGGACTTCCAGCTCTATTACAAAGCTGTCATCATCAAGACAGTATGGTACTGGCACAAAAACAGACGCATAGATCAATGGAACAGAATCGAGAGCCCAGAAATGGACCCTCAACTCTATGGTCAACTTATTTTTGACAAAGCAGGAAAGAATGTCCAATGGCAAAAAGACAGTCTCTTCAACAAATGGTGTTGGGAAAATTGGACAGCCACGTGCAGAAGAATTAAACTGGACCATTTCCTTACACCACACACAAAAATAGACTCCAAGTGGTTGAAAGACCTAAACGTGAGACAGGAGTCCATCCAAATCCTAAAGGAGAACACAGGTAGCAACCTTTTCGACCTTAGCCGCAGCAACTTCTTCTTAGAAATATCGCCAAAGGCACGGGAAGCCCGGGCAAAAATGAACTATTGGGATTTCCTCAAGATAAAAAGCTTTTGCACAGCAAAAGAAACAGTCCACAAAACCAAAAGACAACCGACAGAATGGGAGAAAATATTTGCAAACGACATATCAGATAAAGGGCTAGTATCCAAAATCTATAAAGAACTTATCAAACTCAACCCCCAAAGAACAAATAATCCAATCAAGAAACGGGCAGAAGACATGAACAGACATTTCTCCAAAGAAGACATCCAAATGGCCAACAGACACATGAAAAAGTGCTCAACATCACTCGGCATCAGGGAAATCCAAATCAAAACCTCAATGAGATACCGCCTCACACCTGTCAGAATGGCTAAAATTAACAAGTCAGGGAACGACAGATGTTGGCGGGGATGTGGAGAAAGGGGAACCCTCCTACACTGTTGGTGGGAATGCAAGCTGGTGCAACCCCTCTGGAAAACAGTATGGAGGTTCCTCAAACAGTTGAAATTAGAGCTACCGTTCGATCCAGCAATTGCACTACTGGGTATTTACCACAAAGGTACAAATGTAGGGACCCGAAGGGGTACGTGTACCCCAATGTTTATAGCAGCAATGTCCACCATAGCCAAACTGTGGAAAGAGCCAAGATGCCCATCGACAGATGAATGGATAAAGAAGGAGTGGTATATATACACAATGGAATATTATGCAGCCATCAAAAGGAATGAGATCTTGCCATTTGCAACGACGTGGATGGAACTGGAGCGTGTTATGCTGAGTGAAATAAGTCAATCAGAGAAAGACATGTATCACATGACCTCACTGATATGAGGAATTCTTAATCTCAGGAAACAAACTGAGTGTTACTGGCGGGGGGGGGGGGGGGAGGGATGGGGTGGCTGGGTGATAGACATTGGGGAGGGTTTGTGCTACAGTGAGCGCTGTGAATTGTGCAAGACTGTTGAATCACAGATCTGTACTTCTGAAACAAATAACGCAACATATTTTAAGAAAAAAGGAAAAGAAGAAGATAACAGGAGAGGAAGAAAAGGGGAGTATGTCAGAGGGGGAGACGAACCATGAGAGATGATGGACTCTGAAAAACAAACTGAGGGTTCTAGAGGGGAGGGGGGTAGGGGGATGGGTTAGCCTGGTGATGGGTATTGAGGAGGGCACGTTCTGCATGGAGCACTGGGTGTTATGAACAAACAATGAATCATGGAACACTGCATCAAAAACTAATGATGTAATATATGGTGATTAACATAACAATAAAAAATTAAAAATAAATATAAAAAAAAACTAACACGCTACTAGTTAGTATGCAAAGAAGTCATTTGGTTTCAGTCTTGCTTTACTTTCTGTTTTCTTGGGCATTTGGTTAACTGGTCAAGTTTTCTTCATTGGCTGTACGATGTGGCTAAAAACAATGGCCTCTCGAAACCATGTTTAAGATTAATTAAAGAAAAATAAACAATATAAATAAATAAATAAAAGAAGAAGTGGTATATATACACAATGGAATATGATGCAGCCATCAAAAGGAATGAGATCTTGCCATTTGCAACGACGTGGATGGAACTGGAGGGTGTTATGCTGAGTGAAATAAGTCAATCAGAGAAAGACATGTATCATACAACCTCACTGATATGAGGAATTCTTAATGTCAGGAAACAAACTGAGGGTTGCTGGAGTGGTGGGGGGTTGGGAGGGATGGGGTGGCTGGGTGATAGACACTGGGGAGGGTATGTGCTATGGTGAGCACTGTGAATTGTGTAAGACTGTTGAATCACAGATTTGTACTTCTGAAACAAATAATGCAATGTATGTTAAGGAAATAAAAAGAAGAAGAAGATAGCAGGAGGGGAGAATGAAGGGGAGTAAATCGGAGGGTGAGATGAACCATGAGAGACGATGGACTCTGAAAAACAAACTGAGGGTTCTAGAGGGGAGGGGGGTGGGGGGATGGGTTAGCCTGGTGATGGGTATTAAGGAGGGCACGTTCTGCGTGGAGCACTGGGTGTTATACGCAAACAATGAATCATGGAACACTACATCAAAAACTAATGATGTAATGTATGGTGATTAACATAACAATAAAAAATTTAAAAAAAACATGATTGAGATCCAAGTTAAGAGGTCCTGGATCAAATTTATTGATTGCTTCAGGTCTGGGAGTCCTTCCTACCCATATCTGAAAGCTATATAGTTTCTGGATATGTACATTTATTTCTGCCATCTTTTCCATTTGCTTGCCCCTTTCTTTCTATTTTTACAGCTTTATTGAGGTATAACTGACATATAAAAACTACACATATTTAATTTATACAATTTGATGGGTTTGTACCTATGCACACACCCATGAAACCATTAGCACAATCATGGTAATAAACATATTCATCACTTCCAGAAGTTTCTTCATGCTCTTTTGTTTTTGTTTTGTTTGTAATGATAGCACTTCACATGAGATCTATCTCTTAACACATTTTTAGAAGCGCATAACAGTATTGTTGACTATAGGCCCCTAGGTCGTACAGCAGATGTCAAGAACTTATCGACCCTGGCGTAACTGAAACTTTTCCAAGTCTTGATTGGTTGTTTATTTTTAATCTCTCTGGGATCTTCTAATCTATAGGAAATATAAACAATGATTTTCAATGATACATGCAACAGAGCTATGAATCAGACTGGGCAGACTGTCACATGAAATGGAGGTGGCATGAACCGTACCTAGTTCTGGAGTAGATGTTAATATACAACCATAAACTAAAGCCCTCCATGGGACCCCACTGCATGTGAACAGCCCTTCAGCTTTCTCCTGTGCAGCAATGCCAACTGGAGAAATGGACTGGGTTGTGTGTTTGGCAATCGTTATAGTAATTTCAATGGAAGACTCCTGAGAGAGACCTGACCTGGGAATGGCAGAGAGGTTCCAAGAATGGAGGGGGACTCCCTGTTAGATCCATAGAGAGAAGATGCCATTGTCTGTCCCTTTTATACCACGGCAGATATAGAGGAGCTCTCATGGGTTGTGGACATCACCATTGGAGAAAATATTTTAAGAGCATCTATTTCAGAAGACTAGGGGAAAAATAAAAATTGCTCTTAAAATGTACGTTAAGTAGTAGATGCTTCAAAGCTTAGATTATTATTGTTACCAACAGGCTAGCCAACTAAGATGCAAGAAGGAAAATAACGGATTTCTTTCCTATTTAGAGAACCACAGGCTGATCATCGAATACTCATCAAATATACCTTTCCCTGTGCTTTCCTCTCCTTTCCCTTTCTCTTCTCTGATATTCTTGTTGCCATTTGTTCTCAGTCATACAACCTTGCAAAAAAAACAGATCCACCATGCCATCCTCTCTCCCAGAAGAATTCAGAAAATAAGATTAATATGGTTTTCATTCCTAATGATCAGTTCCACACCAACCAGTAACTAGTCTGGTTGCTGAAGACCCGAAGAAGAGAAGTAAAAATGAATCACCAAGAAAATATGATCCACTCAATCATGAGTTAAAGAACGACAAATTCCCATTTCTCGACATTAAATACTCAGGTTTATACTCGTCTTCTATGAGGAGACCCCAGTTTGTCTCTGCAAGAGAACAGGCTGCAATGGTAGTTCATCAGACCCGTCCTCCTTGGGGCCCCTCTGTGGTGAGTGTGGTAAGGGTAACTGCCATTATAGAAATAATGAGCAGCAACAGTAACAGGTGCGTAGGTCTCCACCACTAATTCACTGTGTGGGATTTAGACTACCTCCCCCATGTCTGAAGCACAGAAAAAAAAAAAAAAAAAGTCATTCCAGAACTGGTGGGACAACTCCATCCTGAGCATTTGGCCGTGTGGGCTTAAATCAAGTCCATTTCCTGGGTCAGGTCCATTTCACACATCTCCTTTCCTAAAAGCAGATGAAGTCCCCAAGTCTGGACCAGCAGAAGTGCTGTAGGGAATACAGATGCCTAGGGGGACTGTGTGGAAGTGAAGTCACAGGGAAGTCCACTAAAGTACTTAACTTTATTTGGGCAGACTCTAATATTCACGAATCCCAAAGTTTCAGGTGATGAGAACACAGCTTAACACACTTGGAGCACGGGCTGATTGCACGGGTCAGCCGGGGAAGCTCAAGCAGGGGATGCTGAGGGGTCCCTCACTCAGAGGTTCCTGCTGGTTTCCCTGGATGGGATCCTTTAAGTCTTAGTGGACTGTAGAGGCAAGGAAACTTAGAACTGTCAGTAAGTGGCTTTTCTCTTTTGTGCAATCTATACGGACTTTCAGAGCATTGCTGACTTGCAGTCTTGACTTTGGTCCACAGCAGAAGACTCTGAAAGCTCAACCACTGTGAGAGCTCCAAAAGGCCAAAATAGGCACCCAGGGTTGGCAAGTGGTGTTTTTCTCAAACGCTGGAATCTTCGTAGTTGCCATTTTTTACAGACCCTACCACTCCCTGTTGCTCACACCAATCGAGACCCGCCATTTGTGTTAACTCCAAGGCCCCTGGTTATCTACACACACAGATGGCTTTAAAAGGCAGCATTGCCCCAAATTCCTCAGAGCTTAACCTGCTTTAACTCTTCTCTTCCAGTCTTAGCTCCCATAGATAATTCACCTGCATTTATGGCTTTGAATCTGTGCTGTGTTTTCTGCTTACACTGCTTCTCCCCACTGATCTCAGGCCACCAGCATTCAACTACACTTCGGGGTCTGGTTCCAGTATCACCTTCATCCTTGTCACCAGTGAACTTTGCCTTCACCCTCCTCCAAAACTCAGTGGCACATGGGTTGTATTTCTTGGGCCCCTTCTCATTGTCTCATAATTAATTCTGTGTTTATGCACACCCTCTCCCTCAACACTATATGAGCCTCTGAGGTCACAGTAATATATATAACCCCTGTGCCTCCTCACCAGTGTTCAGTATAAATTCTTTGACCAGAAAGAGTAAAAATACAGCTATTGATGTAGGTTTCCTATTGCCCATGTCTCCAGCTTTTATGTGCGTGCTCAAGGGAGAACATGCGTGCACATACATCTCATAATGTGCTCTGACAACTGTGTGTTGAACTGGGGCACATGCTAACTAATCTGTGCCAACTTTATAGCTCTGCCATGACAAATTCAATTCTAGTGGATTCCTTTTAATAGTTCCATACTTAGGAAAAAAGAAAAGAAAAGAAAAGAAAAGAAAGTTCATTTTCTACCACATTCACCTTAGCTTTGTCTCTTCTTATAGGGCTGAATGAGCTCCCGAATCATGGCTGGGTGAGTTATGCACCCTGAAGGAGCAGCTTTAGGCTTCCCCCAACTGGTTTATTATGCTGGCCTCAAAGATGGGAAGTCCTGGAGCCCAGATCTGTATGCTGTCAGCTTTTCTGCAGTTAGCATCACCCTGCTCTCCCTCGTATTCATTCATTTATTCAAAACATCCTTTAATCTCGACCCTTGTCTAGTCCTGTACTGGACCCTGGGGATACAGACCCCTGTAATGCTTCTAGTTCTAATAACCCATGCAGTCCAGACCAAGAGTGGGACCATGTTTAAAGAAATGCAGTTCAACAGCCATAATGAGGCAAACAGCAACCTAACACAGGCATCTATGTATTTGAGAAATTAAGAAGGCCCCACTCATAAGCCTCTCAATGCTTCATAACACTTCGCTCTCATTCCAGTGCCCTCTGCCCCTCCACCCTCAACATTCTCTCCCCAACAAAACTCTATAAACATGCTGCCTGAATTTTCTATCTTTGCCCTTCCCCAGTCTATTTCATAATTAATGATGTAGCTATACTTAGCCTCCCTCCCTCCTTAGGAGGAAGAAAAGGAGAAAGCAAAGGGCAAAACCAAGATTCTGTAGCAGGAAGGGAAGTGTAGGCACCCATTATGCACATGGAAATAAGATAAAGACCTTGATGTCAACAAGCTGACTCTCTAGTGGAGAGACAGACACTTGGGCATAATTGTACCTTCTGTATGATGGGCTGTAATATGCACCCTCTGTGCTTCAGGAGGGTACTATCTGTTAGAATCTGGTTGCACAGAAGTGACTGAACTCACATGATGATTTATTATGATGCAGCTGGAGAGGCAGGAGGCCCTGTCCCACCTGGTCCTTAGGACTTTTGTTCAGGGGGTTCAGCTTCAGCTCCAGCTCCTTCTGGTAGCTTCACTATCAAACAGTCTTCGAAATCTTGGCAGTCAATTCTAGTTCCTGCAAATATATTTCTCTTCTCTTTTGTTACCTAATGAGTCCAGAATTGGACCAGATGCCTTGGTGTGTTCTAATCAGCACCTTACAAAAGGCCTGGCATCCCAGGACTAACAGAATAGCCCTCTGAACACAAGCTGACAGCACATTAGCTCAGTCCATCACTGCTGCACACTGAACCCAAGATGTAAATGTTCATTCTCTGAGTACGTGGATCTTTCTTCTCTGTCATATTAACTAATTAAGCACCACTTAAATTGTACTTAGCCTGGGCATTATTTCCACCCAAGTACATCACTTAGCCACATTAAATTTCATATTCCACTTTGAAGCCCATTTGCCTAAGCTCTCAGAGTTTATCCTGTGAAATGGTTTTATCTGGGTTTCTTAACATTCCCTCTATTTTAATGCCAGTGGCAAGTGTAAAAAATGTGCATATCACCTATGTAACCCCTTATTAAAAACAAGCAAAGCAAGAGAGGCATAATAAAGAGAAAGTAATAATTTGTGGCAACCAAACTTCACAAAACCAGTCTGGGGCGCTCTTGTTTATTTTTGTTTGTTTTGTTTGGTATCGTGTTTTTCAATTATTTTGGCTCTAAACCCATGAAAGAAAAGGAAATGGGAGACACTGAGAATTCTTAAAATGCCCGTGGTAAAAATGTTAGTAGCTCAGAATAGTATAAAGATCAAAGGCTTTGGAGACAGGTTGAGGCGAGAGAGGGTGAATCTGAGCTCAGACACCACCACTGAGCTCCCTGTCCTTGCAGAAGTGGCTTCTCTTGAGTGTCACTTCCCTCATTTGCAAGAAAGAAGAAAAGAGACCTGCCTTGCAAAGGCTGTGAAATAAAAGCATCTAAAAACGTCCAGTCCCTAAAGAGCTGCTATGTTCATGTCATTGTTGACAATGACAATGATGTTGAGGACATCACATCATTGCTCTCTATCTTCTAAACCAGGTGTGGACAATCTTTTTCTCTAAAGTCCCAGATAACAGTTAGACTTTGTGGGTTACCTGGCCACACATTCTGCCACTCCAGCAGGAAAGCAGCCCTGGGGAATAGACAAATGAATGAGGATAGCCATGTTTTTTGTAGGCTGTTCAAAGCGAACAGCCTGCAGGATTGACTGGTGGGCCATAGTTTGCGGACTTCTGTTCTATGCCATCAGCTATTAATTCATTCAGAAAGTCTTTATTTAGGTGCCTGCAATGGACGAGCAACTATAACTGGACTATGAATGCTAAGGACTTACAAGTTGTGGAAGAGAGTAATAAACAAGAGAGGAAAAAAAATCTTATTTATATAGGGTCTACCTACATTCCTGGGACAGGAGGCAGAGAACAAGCAAGCACACAAGGAAGTAAATGAGAAAAGCCTTCGACAGATGAAAACTAGGCAGGGAATTATTAACAGGGGAGTGGCAGAGTGGATACATGAGGCTTACTGCCTTATCTCAATACAGTGCATAGAGTACTCCAGAAGTCATTTCCTAAAAAGCTTTCATTGATCCTGCTGGAGCTTTTATCTTAGGGCTGTGGCAAAGATTTTCAAGTCTCCCAAGTTTCTTGTTTCCAAAGAACCAAGCTGGGCTCTTCAGGGCAGACCTCTTGAATAGGTGTTTACAGAGAGGTAAAAATACTTGAAACATATATAAGGTGCCAAGGGCTCAAGGACACAGCAGAGCTTGGACATCAATATTACCCACAGTCTCAACTGGATATTGAAGCGGTGCCCTCCTCAAACACACTAGAGTCCTGTGTGATTGGGAGAAGCCATCTGGTCATAAGGGGTCTGGAACTAAGTGGGAAATATCACATGGATACCTGTTCTATGTCAGGCCCTGAGCTGCACTCTGTAAAAACCATCTAATTTGCTCTTCTCAAGAGCCCTAGAAGGTAACTATTATGATCTTTATTTTAGAGACGAGAAAATTGAAGTTCAGAAAGGTTGTGACTTGTCACAAAGCCAGTAATTGACAGTGCCAGTATATGACCTCAAATCTGTCTCCGAAGCTCTCCACTTCCTGCATTTGGTGCTTTTCCAGCCATTCCAAAAAATTGCTATGTTTCTTTCCAGATCTTCAAACCCCTAGTGCCCACTGTCTATTGCCTCTTGACTATTTGCTCAAAAACCTACCTGAATAGTATCCCTATGTGTCCCTACGCATAACACAGATAAGGAATGTTGCCAGATGGCTTTAAAAAAAAAAATCAGTTGCATTGAATTTACTTGTTTCTTCTTCTATCTATTACAATGGCAATTTAATTTTAAAAAGTAATCAAATGTGTTTGACATGATTTATTTTCACAAATCTATGCTGTCTCACACCAATTAAACTGCACTCTTCCAAATGTAATGCTGAGCAGAGCCTTAAGCATCAGCTCAAATTATCCTCCCATTGGAAATAATAGAACTACCTTGGTCCACAGTCCTTCCTTCTTTATTAAAAAAAAAAATAATGGGATGTTATTTTCAGTTTTTTCTTCATTCATTACATCTCCAAATTCACTCCTAAAGTAGGTGTAATGGGTGTTACTAAGTTAAACAATGGCTTCTCTAATCAGGTGCATCACTCCAAGATGAAACCAGTTGATACCGGGGGTTCTGTCTCATTGTATCCTTTCCAAGCACTGTAATGCATCTGTAGGATTGGCTGGCTCCTATTTTCTCCTTAAGTTGAGCAAATGCATTGCTCTTGTAAGGGAAGGTGAATATGATGAAAAGTGTGCACAACATGTCTATTCATGAACACCTTTGCTATAGGACATTGCCTCCAGGTTGTTGTTTTTGTTTTGTTTTGTTTTTCTTTTCTTCTTTTGGCTCCCATTCAAAGCCAGGCCAGTAATCTGGCTATGTTTCATAACCAGTTATGAATATTTGTCATCTTTGAAGCAGGGAAAAGTTGGAGTAGCAACACTCATAGAGTATGGGTGAAGGAGTAACTAGGTTCTCTACGCAGTGATTTCTAATGGTCATAAATAGCAATTAGGAGATTCTTTAGCATTTGCTGTGAGCCAGGTTCTGTGATGAGAACTTTACATAAGGAGACTGTGCCTGAGAAAGTTAAGTAACTTCCTATGGGAATAAAATGAGGAGGTGGATGAAGATAAGATTCAAGCTTAGTCCATATGGCTTCCATCACACCACACTGTTTTCCTATACATTAGACAGCTAGCCCATTCATAATCCCTTTTCAGTACTAGTGGTGAGCAAAGATAAGACTGTCGGATATTCTTTGTTTTTTTGAGCGAATTTAACCTCTTAGAAAATTAAAGTCCTCATCTGTAATAAATCCTCACTCACAGGCTTTTTTTGAGGATTTACTTCATGCATTCAATAAATGGATCTACCATTTATTGAGTGCCTTTGTATCTTTGAAGCATTAGGCTTAGTTATGAAATATACTAAAGAAGAATAGAGAAGTAGTCCTCCCTTATCTGTAGGGGACCCTCAGTGATGCAGGAAACTGGGGATAGTACCGAACCCTATATGTTTTCTTTCCCTGTATGTACATACCTATGATATAATATAACTTAAAAATTAGGCACAGTAAGAGATTAACAATAACTAATAATAAAATAGAACAATTGTATACTATACTATAATAAAAGTCATGTGAATGTGGTCTCTTTCTCTCAAAATATCTTACTGTGCGGCACTCACCCTTCTTCTCATGACAATGTTCGATGATAAAATGTCTATGTGATGCATCAAGTTGAGGTGAATAATGGAAGTGTTATGACCTATCATTAGGCTACTATGGACCTTCCGTTGATATGTTAGAAGAAGGATCATCTGCTTTCAGACTGAGGTTGACTGAGGGTAACTGAAACCACGGAAAGCAAAACCATAGATAAGGTCGTCTACTGTCCATTCTTACCCAATGCCATTTTAGTTTTCACAAAGCCTAGATTATAGTAAGTGATCAGTAACTACTTGTTTAGTAGATTTGCAAATTGGTTTGTTAGATATTTGAACCATGCATTCAAGGAGTTTTCTGTTTTCTTTCTCTCTTTTTTTTTTTTTTTTTTTTTGCAGGAGTTGGGGGTAAATCCTCATAAACTATGGAAGAATATGTGACCAGATAGTAAAAAGGTAATACATTGCAAGCCCCCCATGCCCCCCCCACACAAGCAAAACAAACCCTTAAAACTGGAAGTTCCAAGCAGAAGATCAATATAGATTGACATAGGAAAAAATTTATACAAATTGTTGGACTGAGTTTAGCCTCAGATGATGAGTAGAATTTTTGCGTGTAGATGGGAGGGGAAAGTGTTCTCCAAGAGAGGGAATTCCACAGGTAAGATCACAAAGGTGATGTTGAATGTGGTATATTCTTGCTGCGGTGTGATGGATGGGGGAGTGGGCACATGAACTTAAGGGCAGTAACACATTTTAATTAAGTGGGTTCAGTTTTTTTTAATATTTTATTTATTTATTTGACAGAGAGAGAGAGAGATAGTGAGAGCAGGAACAGAAGCAGGGGGAGTGGGAGAGGGAGAACCAGGCTCCCCGCTGAGCAAGTAGCCCGATGCAGAACTCAATCCCAGGACTCCTGGGATCATGACCTGAGATGAAGGCACACACTTAACGACTGAGCCACCCAGGCGCCCCAAGTGGGTTCAGTTTTTGAACATATCTTTAAAGACAGGTTAAGGATTTGGGGCTTTTCCTGCCAACTCTTAGAGGTGCATCAAATGAGCTTAAGTGGTGAAGGCCAAGTAACAAAATGTATACCCTAGGACTTGACGAGTCTATAAAATTAACAAGAGTTCTGGAGAACTGTAGGGAGATGCTGGGAACCTAAACAAGGAGGGCCTGGCCTTGGGTGAAAATGTTGGTGCTAGCATGGAAGAAACACACTCTTCAAATGGAATAGGGCTCAAACCCTATTTCTCTCATCTTTAGTTCTGAGTGCTTGGAGAAAATAATTTAACCTCTTAGAAAATTAAAGCCCTCATCTGTAATAAAACCTCACTCATAGGCTTTTTTTGAGGATTTATTTAAATCTGGCACCATATATAATAGCCCTGATTCTGGAATATTATAATTAATCTATGCCTTAGCTCCAACTGCCATAACAAATATCATAGACTAGATGGCTTAAACAACAGAAATTTATTTTCTCACAGAGTTTTAGAGGTCTGAAAGTTCAAGATCAAGGTCCACCAGGGCCCCACTTCTGATGAGGGCTCCCTTCCTGGTTTGCAGATAGCTGCCTTCCACATGGGCTTTCCTAGGTGTTTACACATGGAAAGAGATCAAGCTCTCTCGTGTTCCTTTGTAGAGGAACACTAATCCTATCAGATTGGGACCCTACCCTTATGACCTTATTCAACCTTAATAACTTCCTTAAAGACCCCATCTCCAAATACAATCACAAGGGAGGTTATGTCTTCAATATAGGAATTCGGCGTCGGGGGACACAAGTCAGTCCATGATAGTCTGCATGTGTTAATGGCCATTCCATTAGGAGGGTTAACATGGAGAATATTAAGAAGGGAACTGGCAATATGTAGCTACTAACTGGGAAAGGAAAATGAAGACAAAGGACAAATTAAATGGAAGGTAAAAGTTTTGAGCCTGAGTGGTTCCAGGAATTGTGCATGATGTTGCTCTAATGCCTCTCATCTTCAGCTATTCACCTTCCTCCTCCAACTTCAATTTCCAAAGAAAGAGTCATCCATGGTCTAATTAAGGATGGCTCTTCAAAACACATACCTAGCTCCTCATCTGCATTAAAGAAAAAAAAAAAAACACCTCAATTTAGGCTTCTATTTCCAGAAAAAATTCTCAGAGGACTTCATGATATTCTTTCTGGTAGTTTTTGTCATGGAAGAAGTTCAACATGGTCCTTATTCAATGTTGCCCCAACATTTTATACAGAAAGTCCGGAAAAGAGATTTTCATTGAACTCTGGGGCCTTTCTTTTTATTAATGAGGCTGCTAAAAATTCTATCCATTTGGTTTTGTCTCTTTACCAAATTATGGAAAAAAGGCATGCTGCATTTCTACAGTGAATCATGTTTAGAGCTTACAGGGGTGTGGGGTATTGTGTGTGTGTGTGTGTGTGTGTGTGTGTGCTTTGTTTAATGACTCCTCTATGCAGAATGTGTAGAAGAAGGAGAACAGAACTATGTGGATTCATGGAAACATATTCTTTCCTCTTTGCTGGACTGGAAAAAGTGATAACTTCTGGAGATGCTGCCAACTGATTAAGTTGGAGCCATTTCCACATCACTACTGAGAAAAAAGTAACTTACTGTGTATTTGTATTTGTTTTTATTTTCGTACTTCATTTCACTGGTGAGAGTGGATCTTTGTTCCCTATTACAGTGTTGTGCACAGATATAAAGGTGATGTGGTGCTGTGAGCAGAAAGATGGAGTGGGGAAGGAGAAAAAGGAACCTCTGTATGTTGGGTACCTAGCATGGGAAGTGCTCTGCTAGGCTATAGCAGGTAGTTAGTAAAGACAGACAGATGGGCACATAGAGATTTACAGCTCAGGGAGAGAAGGTTGAGTTAGCCATAGTCCTTGGCTCATGCTCTACTGTCATCACTGGCACATGCAAGGTCCCTCTATTTTGTGTCTACTCATTTATCCCCTTGACTACATTTTTCATTCTTATCCTTTTTTTTTTAACTCTCCATGGGAAAATATATAATTTTACAGATCAACTAACTGAGGTTAAGAAAAGTAAACTAAGTAGATTTTTCTAATGTCCCACAAAAAATTAGTGCCAGTGCCTGGATTTGAATTGGGGCTTGTTGGGATGCTTCTACTGAATAGATTTATTGTGTGAAATCCTCAAAGACAGATTATAATAAAATATACTGTGAAAATTTGGAGCAATGAGATGAGTTCATCTCACAAGTAGAAAAGCCTGGTGTTGGGATGCCAGGTGTGTGTGGGGGGCGGGGGCAAGCATGTTAACTGCCAATGGGACCATATGTTGAAGTTGTTATGGCCCTTGATTGTAGAATAAATTATGAGTCTTAATAAATTGTGATTAATAGCATATTATAGTAAGTTTCACAAACAAACTTAAAGCTTTTCTGAAGAGGATGTTCTCTAGGAGATGAGCATGGGGTGAAGGAGGGAATTAGCAGTGATTTATCATAAGCAGTGATTATCATAAATAAGAATGATAATCAAACTCAAAAGGTTTATATTCTACCCCCCCAAAAAATTAACAGCCCAGCCCTAAGAATCTATTCTTCCTCTCTATTATTGATTAAATAAGGCTTTTCCCAGCCTTTTTTTTCTTCATGAACTCATTTCATAATCATATACAATTTTGTAAAATTCTCAAGATTTTCCAAAATATTTTGCAATTTCTTATTGTGACAGTAAAAAGTAGATCGAGGTAAAAGCAATATTTTATATTTGCTCAGTGAAGTATGATACATCATAATAGAAAGTTAATTTATCCTACCTTCAAGAATATTCACACACCATATAGACAAATTTTACTTTTTCCATTTAATAACTGATGTGCATTATTTAATATTTAATTTCAGATCAAAATTAAACCATGAAATTAAACATTGCTTTGCATACCTAATGTGTGGAATTATTGCATTTCATACTTAGAAAACATTTTATTTATTTTTTAATTTGTTTCTAAAAGATGAGATAAGAGAGATGGTTTCAGCATTCTGTTTGCAAACACATCACATATAACACATTGTGAGGGTAGTGTTTATTCCCCCCAAATGAAAATCAAATTGGACATAATCGCCACTAAATTCTCTTTTTAACATTGGTTTTCAAAGCACGAGAAACACCTTGATGTGCTCTATGAGAATTTTGATCAGACAAATGCATCTTAAAGATCCACTGAAAATACATGCACATCAGTGCTCCTTATGCTTCCTGGCTTCAACCAGCAGCATGTTGTGAGTGTAAATCAAACAGTATACGGCTCAGAATAAAACAATTTAAAACTGTGCAATGCTTCCATCCCCATAACCGCTAGCAGTGTTCAACTGAGGGATAAACTGAATGGCTGGGTCATTGAATCCAAATCAAATGATGAACACATTTAACGGTACTTCAGTTCACATGTATGGAGAGCTTAACATGCACAGAACACTTTACATGGACAATCTAGTTTGATTCTCACAATAACTCAATGAGTCTGGAACCTTTATTACCCACATTCAACAAGTGAGGAAACTCATATAGTACTAGTTACTGAATGCGTCCTGTATGGCACTATTCTAAGAACTTTAAAGACATTTCATCATCTCATAATCCCTTGAGCAACTTTATGATACTACCATGATTTCCATTGTGTGGATAAGGAAATTGGGACTCAGCATAAAAAGCTCATCTAAAATCAAACCATATGCTGATTAAAAAAGCCAGAATTAAACTCAGGTCACCGGACTTCAGGGTTCAAGTTCTTGCCACCGTGCTATGCTCACTGGAGGCAGAACCAGTATTCCAACCAAGTTTATCCTGTTTATCTCTCTCTATTGTCTATCTATCTCTCTATCGTCTATCTATCTCTCTATCGTCTATCTATATCATGTGCTGTGATGGGCACTGGGCATTATCTGCACTCACTGTGGAGTCTGCTTGAAGATTCTCTTCCTACTATTCACTGTAGTCATTGAACACTACATCAAAAACTAATAATGTACTATATGTTGCCTAAGTGAATGTAACAAAAAAAAAATACAACAAAAGAACCAAAAATGCTATTACCACTTGCCATGGGGTCACCTTACCAGCATACTACGTCTGTGGTTGGAAATGCTGATCCACTGTCACCACTTTACCCGGTTACAAGAGCCATCTGATGTTTCTCCTTGAAACACCTTCTTCTCTTGACTCTTAGGACACTACAATCACCTGCTCTTCCTCCAAAGACCTGACTGTAAATTCTCGCTCTACTTTGGTAATTTCTCCTTATCTCTCAGCCCATTAAAGGTTGGAGTGCCCAGGACTCAGTCCTTGGATAACATTTTTTTTTCCATCTACACTCACTTCTTTGAAGGAATATTTTTAAGCACAGAGATCATAGCCCAGGTCATGGAATTTGATGTGATCACCCCAGCAGAATAGGCAGGAAAAAAAAAAGAAAGAAAGAAGAAAGAAAAGAAAAGACAGCTAAGGAACTCCTTGAAACACCAGCAATGAAGAAGAGCAAATGATTTTTCCGTGTGAGCATGTGTGTGTGTGTGTGTGTGTGTGTGTGTGTGTGTATGTGTGTGTATGAAAGCACCTGACATCTCTGTGAGCAGATATGTTCATTAGCTTGACTACAGTAATCATTTCACTATGTATATGTATATCAGATCATCATGTTATATGCCTGAAATATGGACAATTTAAAAAAAATAAAATAAGAGCAAATGAGTGATACTAGGAAATCCTCAGACTGTTAGGAGGAGAGCCAGAGGAGAGGAAAGAAAAGTAAAAGGTGGGAGAAAATAAAGGGGTAAGAGAGTTTGAAAGCAGAGGAAGCCCTGAGCTGCTGTACTTGATACGAAGAGGAAAGTATACCAAGGGCACAAAAGGGGAAAACGGATTTGGCACGGTGCGCTCTCCCTGCTGCAAGCCATTCCTGTGGAGTGATGGTAGAGTGAGCTAAGAGACTTATGGCAAAGGAGAAAGCGGAGTCCACAATAAAGAGGAGGAGAGGGAAATAAATGACAATTAAAACATGTAAACACCTTCTTTCATCTTATCCATTCAGTATTTATTGAGCACCTACTATTTGTGCAGAACCATTCAAGAGATCGGGTGCACAACACTGAGCAAAACAGGAAGACAAACCCTGTCTACCTACGATTCCATTCTGATGGACTTGACAGAAGTAAATACATTTTTATTATCTATGGGGAATGATTATATGTAGAATACATATGGCTTCTTAGTACCTTTGTTTATTATACTAATTTTATATCTGTCCTCGCTTATTTACTACAATTTTTCTTTTTTTTTAAGACTTTATTTATTTGAGAGAGAGAGTGAGAGAGAGAGCACAAGTTGGAGGGGGGAGGAGTAGAGGGAAAGGAGACTCCCCGCTGAGCAGGAAGCCAGATGCAGGGCTAGATCCCAGGACCCCAAAATCATGACCTGAGCCGAAGACAGACGCTTAAATGACTGAGCCACCCAGGTGCCCCTACAATTTAAGTTTTCAAAATTAAAAAAATTCCCACTTTATTCACTTCTATATCTCTTGCCAAAACACTTTGACATTTGAATTTGTTTCATACAAGCTATGGATTGCAGGAAGGAATGATAGGATCATTTGGTAACCATTTGTTTTGGCAGACCAAAAAAGAATGAGGAGAACCGGAAGGAGGGAAGAAGACAGGCATACTGTATCACTCTACCTGGTTCTCCCAACCTGCTTTCCTCCCCCATCTCTGCTTTGGACATTCATGAGACAGGATCAGTTTCAACCCTTGAGTCTAAGGCTCTTGCTGTTTTCACAACCTAATCTCAGTTTACCCAAGGTCCCGACAACTTGTGTCTTACTTATTAGCACACACTCAACACAATTCTGCTTGGTCATTTGTAAAAACAAAGTGGATTCCTACCCTATTCAGGAGGATTCTCAGAATTTCCACAATTCTTGGTTCAATAATATGAGCACACAGAATCAGAATCATGATTTATTTCTCCACCCTTCACCTCTCCTTCCCAATACAACCTCTCAACACACACACACACACACCATTCTCTTAAAGCACCAAATATGAAAGACGTATCTTCTCTTTTCCCCTTCTCAGCAATAATTACTCCACTTCTTTACTTTATAAAGAGTGTGTGAGCTGAAATCCTCCCAGCAGAATGTCATCATTTGCTTTTTAAAGCTGGCACAAAATTAAAAAGCATTGTGGGTAATGGAATGCAAATCATGCAAGGCTGACACCTTCTTAACAAAGTTAAAGTGTTAATACACACCTGGAATTTCTTGTGGAGTGAGCACAGGGCCAGTTGTGGGGCAGCCCTTCCAGCACCTTCTTCCCCGTTGGGGGTGGGGTGGTTCCTTAGACTCACAGCTTCCCATGTGATTCCTAACCTGCAGACTCTGCTTGTCTCTTGGGCCTGTAGGTGAAGGCTGATAAACACCATCTCAAACACCAACATTTTCACTTGGATACCCTGATTTAACATAACCTTGAATCTGAAGTTTGGTAACACCAAGGGACACGTTTCTCGGTGATAAACTAAAACTCATACAGAAATTTCTCTGGAAACAATGAGGACTGGGAGAAGGAAAAGTAGGAGTACTTGAGGCAAGAATGTCTAGGCAGCAAAAATCCTTGCCTATACCCTTGGCGTGTCATTTGTTTTATCTTTGTCCTCATTTCCCCCAGCTGAAAACTGCAGTTTCTGATTATAACTTCGAGAGTGTTAATGCCAAATGCTTACATATTTCCTAAAGGAAGGCTCTATAGGTTGCTTAAATTATTCCCTCTCAATAGAAAGACCACTTCAAGACATGTAGGTGTGTGTGTATTGGTCCAAATTGCTAAAAAAAAAAAAAAATTGTAATACACACACCTAACACCTAGATCTTAGTTTTTAAATGCAATTTCCACAAAAAGGATCAGGATCCTTGGGAAAATGGGTGATTCCAGAGATGAATCAGGGAAAGTACAAGACAAACTTAGAACATACTGCATAAAGACAGGCTCAAACCATGATGGGATATGTCAAAAGGATACAGGAGCCAGTGTGAAGGAATCCCCGCTATCCAATTTTGGACAATCTGAGCATCAAAATAAATAATGAGGGGCGCCTTGGTGGCTCAGTCTGATACGCGTCCGACTCTTGGTTTTGGCTCAGGTCACGATCTCATGGGTGGTAAGGTCGAGCCCCATGTAGGGCTCCACACTCAGTGGGGAGTCTACTTGAAGATTCTCTTCCTCTGTCCCTCCCCCCACTCACTCTTTCTCTCTTTCTCTCTCCCAAATAAATAAATAAATATTTGAAAATAAATAAATACTACATGTTGGCTAACTGAACATAATAATAAAAAATATAAATAAATAAATAAATAATGATAGTAATTGATTAAAACTCATTGAAGAAAATAGTAACCCATGAATCCAGAGAGGTAGATGAATGAATGAATGAATGAGTAAATGGAAAGGAACAGCTCTTCCTTACAACAGAGTGCCAACTAATAAATGTGGAGGGAATAATGGAATTGGAAAATAACCATTTGGCTTCTGCCATAATAATTATTTCAGGCAGAAATACATCAATAAACACTAAAACTGGTGGGTGAATGTTTGATGAAAATTAGAACATTTCTATGGTTTCAGGGAATCTTCCCACACGATACCTTGAATTGAAAAGGGAAAACAGTAACTTTGTAGAAACTTGGCAGATATCACCTTAAATAAGTGATCAAAGTTAACACCGCCAGTAATGGGACAAATGCGCATCACCTCCCTCTCGATCGGAAGCACTGAGAAAGATGAAACATCATTTCTGTGGTATTCTTGCCAAAAGTACATAGCCTAAATTTAATCATGCGAAGACATCAGGCAAACCCAGATTGAGAGACATTTTCCAAAATAACTGGCCTGAAATCTTTTTTAAAAAATGTAAAGGTCATAAAAAGTAATGTAACATCAAGGAACTGTTCTAGATTAAAGAAGACCCAGGAGATTTGACAACTAAATGAAAGTTATTCTGACTTGGATCCTGTGCCCAAGATTTTTTTGTCCTTCTGGTATAAAAGGCACTACCGAAGAAATTAAAATTTTGCCTAAAATCTGCAGATTATTTTTATAGTATCGATTGCCATTGATTTTTATAATTATACTGTGATTACATATGGAATACCCTTGTTTTTAGAAAATGCATATTTACACATTTAAGGGTAAGGTTGCAGTATGTCTGCAATTTATCCTCTAATAGTTCAGAAAAAAATAACAGTGTGTGTCTGTGTGTGGGGGGGGTGGAGAGAGAAAGCAATTATGATAAAAATAATAACAAAAAAATAATTTGAAGAATCTCAATGAAGATATATGGATACTTGTGCAACTTTTTTGTAAGGCTAAAATTACTTAAAGATAAAAGTTTAATAAATAAAAAAGTAAAAAAAAATATGATAGGTATGTTACCTGAGATTGACAATACTTAATCATCCTGCTTTTAAAGATTCAATATTTTGACCTCCTCAACTTTATTACTTTAAAAGAAAGTTTTACAGTCTTTTGATAAGGTCTTAAAAACCAAGATTCTATCTCATCTTACTAAAAGGAGTCCACAGAAGTCTAAATTATATATACAACAACACAAACATATTCAATAAATCTATAATTTGCCGGCACTTGTCTGTCTACAACCTTCACAATGTGCCTTCAAGATCCATTTCACTAATGGCACAAGTTCCCAGAATGGCATTTCAGGGCTTGCCCAGAATCCTTGGCTCAATTTTCTCTTGCTTATTTTAGAAGTCCCATAGAAACCAGCAGCCATGGATAAACGGCAGGATATAGAACAATAGGACTGAGCTTCCTTGTTAAGAAGTTCTGATGAGTTATTCCTGTCAGTCTCTTTTTGAAAACTATGATCAGTACTATATATGAAATAAATGTCAATAAGGAGGAGAAGCAATATAACAATATATTTTTCTTCTTCTATAGATTATCTTCCCTAAAGATCATCATTGGAAACTCTGGTGGGCAGGGGTGGGGAGAAGTAGCAGCATGTTACAGGGGAAAGAACATGAAGTGTGAGGTCAAACACACTTTAAATTTGGGGAAATTATTTAAACATGTTGAACCTCAATATACTTATCTATGAAAACTAATCGGTTTAGGGATGGGATATTTCTAAGAATAAGTAAGCTGAAATGGGGAATGTTCTATATAATCTCCATCTCCCCCTCCAGAACTGCTCTTCATTTTTTTCCATCCTACTTTGTGTCCTAGAAAACTGACTTCAAGAACTGTATCAACCAAGACTCCTTATGTTGGGCTACTGGCTGGGTTGAGACAAACTGTAGTATTATCTAGAGATCAGGAGTTCATAAGAGAAAGAGATGTGGTTTGGATTCTTCCCTTTCTCCATTCTCTGAAACTAGTGTCTGGCAGTGGCCACATGATTCTGTCTGAGCCAGTTCCCAATGGACAGCCCTTCTTCTGCAGACACAGCTCTCACAGGTTAGGGCAACTCTTCCCTGGCTCTATCACTCTATCTCACAAAAATGATACCATCTTCCCACTACTACTCTTCCCAGAGCGTATCCCCATCCTTCACGGTTACCTTAGTTTTGCCTTTGTGAATAGTCTCTTCATTGAAATCTCCTCAATTACTCCTATGCCATGTGCTAGCTCTTGGCTGCAAGCACATAGGCTGGTTCAAGAACAATCCTGGCACTCAAAGGAGGTCAGTTTCACAACCCTTACTTCTGTCTGGGCTGTAGTCAAGTTTAAGAGACCTCATACCAAGGGAGGGGCAGGCTCTCCAACTGCTTTTTGAAGTTAAAAGGCGATTCTAGTTAGGATATGTCAGCTCTTGAATAACAAAAGTCTTTATTCTTGTGTTCATACTTAATGTACTATTTATTAAGGATTAGCAATCATGTTCTTTAATATGTTCTACAATAGCCTCAGGCAAAATGGGGGGAAGGAAAGGAGGAAATAGGTTTTATATAGTAAAACTCTATGATTATCAGCCTTTTAAAAGGGATTTCATGTCTATGATCTTATTTGTTTCCATAGCTTTTACCTCAATAGATTGTATAATGCCTGAAACCCACCTCAATTTGCTCCTTGTTCTTGGCATTTTCCCTCTTTTGCATCAAACATCTGGGAGCATTTTATAAGGCTTTCCTGTAATCTGCCCAACTATGCACACATGTGTCTTTTAGAAGCCTAATTTTCTCCACCCAGTAATTGGTCAATGCAGAGAAACAAAGTATCATTTTATTTTACATAATGGCACTATGTAAAATGTTTCACTAATTCAGTGCTGAAAAATAATAATCACAACTTGGAAGATTTAAAAACACATGTGAAAAGATAGAACCCAGGGAAATCTAGGCTCTTAGTGCATACACAAGCTCACTCTTGCCCCCTACAGTCTGCTGAGGGGCAAAGGAGTATTTTGTAATTAGCCTTGTGTTTTGCTTGCAAACTTTAGCTGAAATGTTCATTTGCCTTATAAGGAGCTGTCAGTACCTCCAGGAATACACCACACAACAGTATTATTTAGAAACAGTTTTGCTTCCACATCACGTAACAAATATGTCTTTGTTCTTCCTTTGTCTCCACTTCTCATTAATAGAGAAAATTGTCTAGAAAAAATGCAACCTACAACTTAATATGGATTACTTTGTTTTCTACTTCTTATAATTTGCAATAAATGTCTATATAAAAGAAAGATACAGCAATAGAAAATGCTTTTCCTGGATAATAATACAATTTTCAAAAGCAGAATGCCTAAGTAAATAAATTGAGCAAGCTTACCTTATCGCTTGCTGTTTCATTTTACTAATGAAATTGCTAAGAAAACTTCCCTTCAAGAGCCCTAGAATTCAGCACCCATGCCACTGGACAGTACCTTCTCAGCAAGCACCTACACAAAACCAGCCAACTGAATGAAAATTTAGGAACCAAGAATGATTTTCTGTGATGATTAAGATCTCCGTATACCAAAGTCTTCCATATACACTCCCTACACTCTGGTACAAACTAATCTTCTCTGGATTAAAACAAATAAGCAGACACACAAACACTTAGGTCAAACAAATCTCAAGTCCTTGCCAAGCAACCTTCATAGTGGGGTACCTGTATCAATAAGGAATTTAGGTAAGAATTCAGGGTTTCAGCTATTTAAAAAGGTGAACTAAATCCCACTCCAAATGAATTAAATAAAAATGAGTGGCTTTCTTTATTAACACAATGGTACATTTTAATTTATAT
This sequence comes from Callorhinus ursinus, assembly GCF_003265705.2. Taxonomy (NCBI): domain Eukaryota; kingdom Metazoa; phylum Chordata; class Mammalia; order Carnivora; family Otariidae; genus Callorhinus; species Callorhinus ursinus. The sequence goes on from NW_027397107.1 coordinate 8,767,927, forward strand.
CTCAGAGTTGATATAGATTCTAACTATGCTGTGATCCAAGGAGCAATTCATATTCTTAAGTCTGTCCTACAAAGCCTTTTCCAAATACTATATGTGCCTAAGGTCAGTAAGAGCTCATTCTGTTTTTGGGCATCTCTGACCATCAGATAGCTCTCCTGAGCAAACTAGGTAGTGTCAGATATTAATAGATAATTAGTTCCCTGCTTCACATCAAACCAGGACTAGCTTTAATTTCCTTTTATTAGGGAACGATTTGAAGACAGTTAATATTCCTTCTACCATTTATTATAGGCACTACTCCTTTACATCAATATTCACATCATTGTATATGCAATCCCCTGAACCCGTTTTTGAGGCTCAAGAATGAACTATAATACTCTAGGTTTTGTGTCGACAAGGACAAAGCAAAAGGAAACACTTCTTGATCTAATTCTGGATTTTATACTTCTACCAAAGCCACTGAGTTGTTGCCTTGGCACTTTTAGCACATGGAGCCTTATTAAGCTCACTGTTAGTAACAATCCTCACATGGACAACTGCCTCCTCTTCCAAGGGGGTGTGTCCTCGGTTGGGGGCTCTTTGAGCAGAACTTATCCTTATCTAGTTTCATCATTTGAGTGCCATCCATCATTTCAATCTGTCAATATATTGTGGAATATCCATTATAAATCATTATGTGCAACTGATTCACAGTATGTATTTAAAGAATTACGTATCCTTTTAAACTCCCTTTCCCAGCTTTGACTTCTGTTCCTTCTTGGCAAGTTTGATTCTATTCCCTGTCTCCTCCCCCCTTCCTATTTTTCTTCCTCCCCATCCTTTCCTCCTCCTTGTCCTCCTTCTCGGTCTGAATATCATTCAGAAAGGAATAATCCTTGTTTCTATAAGTAGAGCTAAGTGCTCTCTTTTTTTAAAGAATAAAATTGTGGAACAGGACAGGACTTAAGGTGAAGCCGTGAATGTAAGTCCTATTCAGGTTGAAAAGTACCCATTAATCAGAATACTCCAAATATATTCCTTCAACTGATAACGACTTCCTTGAATTATGCTATTATTTAGCCCATAGGTCTCCATATTTTCCCATAAACATAAGATGAAAGGCTTGGCAAAGGTTTATTTGTTCATTTATTTATTGATTACCTCCTATGCATCAGGCATTGTCCTAGGTGCTAAGAATACAGCTTTAAACAAGACAAATAAAGTTCCTTTGCTCACAGATTGTATGTTCTAGCTGGAAGAGACAGATGATACTAAATTAACGGTGTCATGGTAGTACAGTAGTGACTAGGAATGCTACTTGAGGCAAGGTGGTCACAAAAAGTATTGCTGAGATGGTGAAATTTAAGCCAAGATTATGACATTTAAACTGAAGTTTGAATGTCAAGGAGGAACCAGCTATGCAAAATCTGCAGGACATGCACACTGGGCAGAGGAAACAATGAGTGAAAAAAATGTAAGTTAGGACTGTCTATATCAGGCATTAAAGAAACAGAATATCTAATTTGAAGCCCAGGTAAAGGATTTCTTCTATATTTCTTTGATCCACTGGCTAGTCACCATATAAAAATAAAATAAAATCAGAATAGAACAGGTATAAATCTGAAAATCATTATGCTGAATGGACAAAAAGTCAAAGGGGGAAAAGTGTACATACTGTATAATTCCATTTATAGGACATTCTAAAAATATAGACTAAAGATAGAAAGTAAATCAGTGGTCATCTGAGTGATGGATGGATGATAAAGGGATTCAAGGATGGTATGGGAAATGATGGGAATGACTGTAATTTTTGTTGTGGTGATGGTTTCATGAGCACATTTTTATATGCCAAAACTCATCAAATTATAAATTTTAAATATGTGCAGGTTCTTGTACATAAATTATACCTCAATAAAGCTATAATAAAATCAAATGTTTGAGCATTTTCTTTCATAAGGAATATGTGATGGTTCCCAGACATGCCCAGTTCATTTTCTAAGACTTAATAAACCTCCCTCGATAATACAACCTGTGCTTTCCTGATATTTCCATCACACTCATTTGCCGATATTGAGAAGACTGTACCTCTTTCTCAGTTTTGAGCAGTGAAAGGGTAGTTGTCCAACTTCAGTTTGTATACAGGTCTCCTCGAAGACCTTGGCAGGAATTAGAGGATCTACTTTGCATACAATTTCAGAATTGAATTTTAATTCAGCTAATCCAGAAACCCTGAACTCATTTAGAGTAATATATATGCACACATATATATATGTATATTAGGGAATATGTATATTATGGAATATATACTATATAATTATATATATTTCTCTAAATGAGTTCAGGGTTTGGGAATTTTAAAATATATATATATATAAATATATAAATATTATATAAATAAATATTATTTAAATATAAATATATACACATTTAATTCCCTCTCCCACCTTGGACATCTGTTCCTTCTCTTCTTCTTCTTCTTCCTTGGTCTGAATATCACTTTTTTTTTCCTTCTAAACACCATTCTTTATGCAGTGAAGAAAGGAGCATGCCATGGGTCACAGAAGACCTCCCTCCTTGACATCAATTACCTACAATACCAAGAGGTATGCCACCTTCCCTTTAGCTGTATTTATGCATAACATATACCTAGAAAGTTTTGTTCCTCCTTGCATTGGCTTTATTAATTCTAACCCCTTTAGGAAGTTTAATGTTCCTGACCCTATTCTTATCTCTGCTGCTAATAAAAGTTAGAAGAAGGATTTGGTGAAGGACTTGGGGAAGACACAAACTCTGAGTTGCAGATGGCGTTAGTAACAACTATCCTCCTGGATGTAGGGGATTTCTGTCTGAGACAACTGTCACAAATCCCAAGAGGTGATCTGGCAGCCCTGCTGCCTGGGTATACACTTATGGTTACCCTCTCGCCATTCCAGGCCCCACCGATGGGCTTGCACACAGTTGCTCTAAACAGAAGTAGAAACGCTTGAAAATAGTGAAGAATAACACAAATTAAAACAACCGTAATCATTATGTTCACATTGGGAACTCAACAAAAACGTGCATATTTAAGAATTACCATCGTTCTACTCCATGGGAACTTGTGAAATAAACTTAGCTTAATGTTTTAGTCCAATGGCAGTCATACCTTGGCTCTGAAGCCATACATTCCTCTATTTGCAGGTCATGAGTTTTTGGAATCACTCCTGACTCTACTAAAAAATATTACCTAGTACAGCCATATGATAATTCTATCATTTCTGTCTGGTTCTTCAAGGTTTTGGGTTAGATTCTGCCAATCTATTTATCAGATTTGTTAGCAAAAGAAGAGAGGTCATTATTCCTGGGGGAGAGGGGGTGGGCATTTGCAGTGGATGGATGTGGAGATAGCAGAGGCGAGGGTCTTGTGTCAGCATTCATACAAGCCTTAGACAGCCACTGTCTTTATGGCCACAGGCCACAGAGGCAGGTGAGGGCAGTTTCGTTGGAAGCACCCCGGAAGACCCTGCAGATGGAAGGCGTGTCCTGGAAGTTCTTGAGATTCTCAGCAGCTTCTGGGCAGGCTCTTGAAAAACCCCTCACTTTGCTACTGAACATTACCTGGCCACAGATTCCTTGCCTTTAATCCCCTAGCCTTTCCAGTGGCTTAATAAGCCTCTCATTCCCTTTACGGGACCCTCAGATTTGGAATTTATAACGCGCATCTTGTTTGCCTGATAAGGTAAACAAGTACAGACACAAGTAGGAACCAGTTAGAAACAAGAGATTAGATTTTACAAAACCACTACTATTGTTAAAACTGGTACCATAGTTAAACATGCTGGTCTTAGCACTGTCACACAAGTAACTTTAGGCAAGTTATTTTAACTTTCTGTGCCTCAGGTTCATCTCAACAAAATGAGGGCAAAATAATATTTACCTCTTAGGACGATTCATGGGGACTAAAAAATCTTGTATGGATAAAAACTTAAAATAGTGTTTGGCATATGCAAAGCAATCAATAAACACTGTTTATTATTATCAGTGGTTCCATGCATGGCTTTTTGGATGAGTATATTCAATTCCCTGGTGTCTATTTTCCCACTGTACTAATGCCTGAGTGCTTCAACTATAGCTGAGGCTGGACGGTCAATCACCCCCATGTCCTGGGGGCTTCACTGATAGGAAGCAGAGACCATTCAACTTCTCAAAGCCGTCTTTCCAAAAGTTAGATCAATCCTTTCTAAGGCAAACCTTCAATCATGGATTTAGGTAGACCCGAAAGCTAATTGCACATCCTTTGTTTAGAATGAGAAGTTCCTTAATCTTCTCTAGGTCACCCTCATGTAATTAAATATACAAACAACAAAGATGGGTTAGCTGGTTTTGCCTCATGGTTTTTGAACAATTAATGGGTAAAAGGTTGACAAAGTTGAGACTTATCTGCATGTATGTTTCCCTACCATGGAGGATGCTGTGATGTTGGCAATGGACCTAAAGGAGCCGTCTCTTTGGTTAAGAACGTTGATTTATATACATCGAATTTCATGGCCTAAGCTTTCCCCCTTTGTATTGAAGACTGCTTTATGGAAATTTTTTGGCAATAATTGGCAATATATTTCAGAAAGAAAAAGAAGAAATTTGGATTCAGTCACCTGTGTTTGAATCATGGATCAGTTACATAGTAGTGGGTTGGACTTTATCAGATGTGTGGTAGCCTAAGCAACCATTTATTCATCTATAAGATAACTTCTATTGCTACTACCACTACTACTAATGGCTTCGAGGGCTTGCCTTCTTTAAAAGAAGGCATATCAAATCCTTATCCCATTCCCAGGCACATGCTATTCTATTAGCACTACTACTTTTCTTTGTATATATTTTGTCACATGCTGGAAAAGCACAGAGAACTAGTCAACCTCCTGGTTTCAAAGCCACATAACAAAATGATGAATACCAAGTCATCTTACACACAATGGTTCTAATTTAGTTTCCATTCCCACTGTCCTGGGGCCATATTGGCTCCTGCTATGCTATCTCCATTTTCCAGTAGACTCATCTCTCACCACAAACAGAATCAGTAAGTCTGTGATGAGCTATCACATGACTGAAGAGACTTTTAGCCTTCCTAGAATACATTTGAGGTCTGGGTTGGACAAACTTGTCTAAAGGGATTAAAGTGACCAAGCAAGGGACGCCGGGGTGGCTCAGTCTGTTAAGCGTCTGCCTTCAGCTCAAGTCATGATCCCAGGGTCCTGGATCAAGTCCCACATCAGGCTCCTTGCTCAGCAGGGAGTCTGCTTCTTCCTCTCCCTCTGCCCTTCCCCATGCTTATAGGCTCTCTCTCTCTCAATTAAATAAAATCTTAAAAAAAAAAAAAAAGTGACCAAGCAGAAGTGAGTCAGGACTCCTCTCTCCTGAAGCATCTACCTCTAGGAACAGAAAACAGTAAATGTTCTGATTCCTGTTAAGAATATTTAAGGCCCCCTTTTAAAGGGTCATCTTGCACCTGATTCTACTTTGATGTTGTATGGCTGGTTGGACATCCTTCCCCACCACGTAATTTCACCCCCAATTTGTGACATCGCCTTCTGAACATACTTCTTTTGTCTTCATTTTCCTGTCTCTTTTTCTCATTATTTATATCTCCTTTTAGTTGCCCATGCATGATTATGCTCTGTCCCTTTATTATCTATCCAGTAGGCACCAAGATAAAATTTAATATTCACTCAATCAAGTACCAGCTTTGTGCCATTTAGCATAATTCAACTGTCTTTCCTTTTATGTCTTGAATTCAGGGTTGCAACCTTATTACCCATGTTGGAATGGGAGGATGTCAATGGCAGCAGCCTTTAAAAAGAACATAGGATATTAGAGATAAAAGAAATTCAAAGATCTTTAAGTTGGAAGCTAAGAAACCTGAGAATAAACAAGGTAAGTCACCTCCCCAGAGTCACAGAGCCGGCTGTCAGCAGCAATACTCTGACCCAGAACTGAGCTGCCTGGAATTGAAGCCATGTGTCCTTAAGGAAAACTATGCTGGGCATTAAGGTGGGGCTTCGTGGAAACTTGTGGGACAGCAAAACCCACGACAGACTTTTTCATCTTGGGTGTAGTGGATGTGCCCAGGCTTCTTTGCTTGGTCCCCTCCTAAGACAGGGGAATTGGACACCTAGCCAGGATAAAGAAATCAGGCAAAACATGGAAATGTTCTCAGAAACTTAAAAGCAGACTTGTTCCTTCTGCATCAGAATCATCTAAGTTCAGGATCTTACACACCAAAAATGTAAACTTTCTATGAGTCTTTTTATCCCCTTAAGGATATCCTGGTTTGAATATCATGACCCTGATTTCTTCTCCTATGATGCAGTTTCCTTTCCTCCCTCCCTCCTTCCCTTCCTTATGCATCCTTGGAAATCTCCTTCCTTTCTCCCTTATCCTTCCCTCCACCCTCCTTCCCTTCCTTGTTCCTCCTTTCTTTATCCTCCCTCCCTCCCGCTCTCCCTCCCTCCCTCTTCCCCTTCCTCCCGCTCTCCCTCCCTCCCTCCCTCCCTCGCTCCCTCCCTCCCTCCCTTTCTTCCCTCCTTCCTTGGATTCCTTTATCAAATCCATAGTCTGGTTTTCCCCTACCAGTTTACAGCTGGTGATCTAACTCTTAGAGGTGAACTGGCCTTGAACCCTAACCCTAAAGGGCCAGGTCCTTGTAAAGGTCACAAGGAGGTAATGGGGTTACATAACAAAGAGAGAGTCAACATCAAGAATAAACAGAACAAGGAACTACTGTAAAAATTAATGAAAAGCTACTGAATTAACTTAAGCTACCCATGCCAGGCTATTTGCAGCCTTCTTAAGAAAAAACAGCCTTTCCTATTTGGGAAAACTTCACAGGTTTTATTTGCCTTCCATTTTTAGAATTAACAACAAAGACAAGGACTGCATAGACTGAAGTTGACATAGAGAGTAGGAAGAGCAAGTTTCCTGACTGAAATTCTTTTCCAGGGACTGGTAGTCTATTTTATTTTCAGGTATTTATAGATTCATAGGCAAGAGACCAGCTGTTCATTTGGTTGAGCCTGAGGCATAGGCAAACGATATCCCCAGTGTTGACTGGCAATAGGTAAATCACTTAACTACACCTAGCCAGTCACTTAGATTCCCTGGGCTCCCATGGAATCACTCGTAAAATAGGATTTCTTTTAGGTTAGCTTCCATGGTTGTTATTAGGACATTTTGCAAATAGCAAATGCAATATGAAGAAAATGCACTTTGACTCCTCTCTGTCTACAATCTCTTTCATCTTTCTCTTTTGAATTCTTCTCTTCATGGTTTGTGATGCATCCCACCTACAGTGATATACATTTCACCAATAATGACATGTGCCAATTTTCCTGAACAGTATTAAAACAATCAAGGGATATTTCTGGGCCAAAATGACCCAAATCATTCAGTTTTTAAAACTTACAAACACACACAGACATACATGCACCCAAGACATACTGTTGGGAACTGTACAATTCAAGAAATTAATAATGTTACATCCAATTTAGATTATACACTTCATGGCCCCCAACTCTCGGAGTGAGACAGATTGGCTTCAAAAGCCAGCAGTCTCTTCTAAGATGCATGACATCTGGCAAACCTCTTAACCCCCACAAAACTTATTTCTTTGTTAGCAAAAGGGGATGCTAATAATAGCATCTATCACACAGGATTATTTATCTGATTGACATAATGATAAAATGCTTAGCAAAGCAACTGACTCATGGTAAAGTTCCCATGAATGTTTGCTATTATTGTTATCCTATATATACATTAACATACTAATTATTTTCATAGTTTCATACTATTCTAGAAAATTAATCAATGATGGTTTTCTTTTTCTTCTTACTACTGCTAAGAATTTGGGTTAAGTTTATTGGGAGATATAAGTATCATTGCTACAAATATCTACCTATTAAATATTGTTTTCTGTTAAGTTTATTTTCTTGAGGGATATTCAAGCTAGAAATACAGGATTAAATGACAGGTTTTTATGAACCATCTTACAAGTTGCCAAATTCCTCTCCAGAGGAAAGTAAACCAGTTTACAGATAGTTGTATGATATTATTAAATCTCTTTCCTTGTAGACACACTAATGTTCATTTTTTAATTATTTTATTAATTGTAGAAGAATCAGCATAAAATCATAACAAAAATATTTGAATTTGCCTTTCTTTATCTACTAATGGAACTGGATTTTTTGTTGCTGTTTTCCCAAGCTAAGAATAGCATTTCTTTCTTGTTAGTTCATTTATTTTGACCCATTAGGGAACCATTTACTGTTTTAAAGGAACATGTGCTATTCACAGTCTCAAAAGACCCCCAGGCTAGGTCCCATTCCAGCATTTCCCTCCTTGTAATCACTGGTCATTTCTTTGCCTACAACTATAGAATGAAACTAAAAATATTCTCATATATTAGATACCATGGGCTACTTTTTAAAAAAAATCTGTATATAATAAGAGTGACAGAAGACAAGGGAAGAATGATATTATCAGAATTTCAGTGTAACAATAATTGGAATTGGTGGAAATAGAGTATAATTTGCGATCTGAAACACTGATGTTTTTATTTTGATGTAATAGTACCATTTGGGGAACGAGTCTCCCCATTTCCAGAGTTCTTATTTTGGCCCACAGACATTGGTACTCCAATTTCTGTCCCCATCCATTCTCTCTAAGGGAGGAAGAATAACATGAAACGGGTGGTTTGGGGGGAGATGCTGAGTGAGCTTGAGCACCTTGTGGCCCCAGTTCTCTGCCTGCAGAACCTGACTCAAGGTGTACCCACTACTCCTCCACATGATAAGCTTAGCAAGGCAAACTCTAACCCTATAGTTCTGGGTGAGGAAGTTCAATTCTTGTGGGGCCATGCTCACTAACTCATTACCAGTAATAAAGCAGTTATGTTTTATTTCAACCTGACCAGCTCCTGTGTTCTAGTTCTTAACTGATTTGGAATTCATGAAAGAAGAAAGAGGTGCAATTCACTGACCATCCTAAAGGCCCATATGGCTTAGTACTTGTAGTCATTAAACATGAAGGATGGCTAGTCATACTACCTTGTTCTACCCCTAATCTTCTTCTTACTAGCTGCGGGAAAGGCAAGTCATATGGCTTCTCTGAGTTCCAATCTCTTCATCTGTACAAGGCAGATAATAATCATACATACCTCAAAGAACTGTTGAAAGCAAGAGTTGGCTAACGATGGCTTAGTCAGACAAATGACTCCATCGCTTATTTTGGTAAATAACATTTTCGTGAAATACAGCCATGTCCATATATTTACATATTGTCTATGGCTACTTCTGTGCTACCACAGTAGAGCCGAGCAGTCGCAAAAGAGACCTTATGGTCCCAAAACCTAAAACATTTTCTGTCTCTTTCCAGAAAAAGTTTGCCAACCCCCAGTTTAAAAGATAAAACAAGGACAGAGGGATGCATGCAAAATGCATAGCCTTGTAGTGAAGAAAAAATGTTTATTACGTGTTCACTATTATTATCTATAGGAGACAGATGTCTTCGTGATTAAGATCACTAATTCTTTAGCAAGACTGCCCAGTTCAAATTCCAGCTCTACAACTTATCAACTCTGCCATTTTGGGCAAGCCACAGTCTTTCTAAGTCACGATGGGTGTATTAGTACACGGAGATAATAATGCCTACTTTGTAGGCTTATTGAAATGCTTTAATGAGATTATACGGTAAATTGCTTAGGAGAGTACATCATCACCATCACAACTGTCATTAATTTCCTCCTAGAGGATTCTAAAATATGCACTTACTTTTTTTTTAAGATTTTATTTATTTATTTGACAGAGAAAGACACAGTGAGAGAGGGAACACAAGCAGGGGGAGTGGGAGAGGGAGAAGCAGGCTTCCCGTGGAGCAGGGAGCCCGATGTGGGGCTCAATCCCAGGACCCCAAAATCATGACCTGAGCTGAAGGCAGACACTTAACGACTGAGCCACCCAGGTGCCCTGAACTTATTTTAATACTAGTTCATTGATAGTATCAAATCTCAATTAATTCACATATTCACTCAGAAAATATTAAGTGATCTTGAGAAAGTCAGAGCGTGTCCAGAGATGCATATAACATTTCCTTCCTCCTTAACTTCCCCAATGCAATCATCCCAAAATCTATACTCTCAGATAAAAGCCAAAATACCATGAATTCTCAAAGAAAAAGCACCATCTAAATCAAGTCACTTCACATAGAGGAACTATCTGCATCCAGTTAGACTACACGAGAGTTTAAAGAACCTCCAAAGCCTGGATTATCTGCAATTAAGAGTCTTGACAGAGCTCTCATGATTTAAAGATAAGTAAACAAAAAATGATGAAATGGAAGCTGAACGAAGAGGAGGGAAGAATAATAACAACCCGGAGGGTGAAATGTTGTGTAATGTACAAGGAGATGACGCCTCTGTCAACTGACAGAGCGATGAACGCTTTGGGGAATGACCAGCCACCGGAAATGGAAGCCAGCCTGAGGTCGTCCCTGTGAAGGTATCAGGAAAATTCAAGAAAAATGGCATATATGAAACATTATATGAAAAAAGTAGAGATTGAAATGGAACAAGAACTGGCCACTTTGTAAATAGGAATGAAAAGAGATGCTGATGAGTGGTAAGGATAAAGGAGCAATGAATCTCAATGTAAAATAACGCAAATCAAAACACATTATTAGCAAAGAGGAGAGCCCATGCCACAGAGCATCAAATCTGTAAGGATAAACAGCCTCCAGAACTTGGTGAATGGGACTGAAGAAGAAAAGTGGCAAGGGCAAAAGAAGAGACAGATGCAGAGGCTGGGAAGCAGATACCAAACACTCCAGAGAAACAAAAATGAAGACATGGGTTGGAATCACTTCACTACTTCCTGGTACCTGAAAGGCATGTCAGAGGGGACGAAGGGCTCAAATTCGAAATCAACCAAAAGTACCTAAACGCCAAAGAAGAAATATTTTTGGTCAGGTAGAAAAAGAATGTTGGCATTAATGAACAAGGAAAACCAGGACAACTATTAAGGCAGGAAAATCAGGGTGCATGCGGAGAAAGACCAACCAGGCTGAGGGCTGCAGGGTTAAACAGCACAGTATGTCTAGACCGTTAGAGTGAAACTCTCCAGGGAGGCTCAGTGGGATTCCTGTGTAAAGGGGGAGAGAGATTCACATTTTTATTAATGTGCCAAGAATATACCTTTATTTTTTTTTATTAAGGTATGCTCTAGCAAAAATGTGAGATAAATCAACACAGAGAAAAAAATAATGGGGACATGATTGTACGGAGTGGATAGAAATGAGCAATGCAAGTAATTAAACAAAATTGAAATTTAAAATGATTGGAATATGACTATAAGGCAATCTAAATGTCACAGATACTTCTTATATGGGAAAAGAGAAGTAGAAAAATAATATCTTTGTTTCAAACAAATGGGAAACAAATGGTTTTATAGGCAATTTGTGTATGTTCAAGACGTGTATGTTCAAGGATAAATCCTAGGAAATGTAAGTGTTCCACATGATAGAACAATATACACCAAGCCCAGACTTTACTCACTCACAAATACAGGCACAAACCTCCTCAATTCACAGTCAATAACATCAATATCTATGATAAAACAATATTTTAGATCATAGCTAAATACAGTTTCCTTTGATTTTCAAGGATGGATGAATATTAGAGAATCCACTAACATAATTAAGACTTTATTAATTCACAGTAATAATCATTTTTCTAGATACCAAAAAAATTGATAAAATTCATCATCCAACCCTGATTTTTTAAATTAAAAAGCTAAAAAACTAATTTACAAAGAAGACATCGGACATTAATATCAAAACAATAGATGGGGCGCCCAGGTGGCTCAGTCAGTAAGCGTCTGCCTTCAGCGCAGGTCATGATCTCAGAGTCCTGGGATTGAGCCCCGCCTCAGGCTCCCTGCTCAGCAGGGAGTCTGCTTCTCCTTCTCCAGCTGCCCCTCCCCCACCTCGTGTTCTCTCATGCTCTCTCTCGCTCTCTCTGTGTCAAGTAAATAAAAAAAAACAGATATTTTACTTAATGTTCAAATGCTTAGAGCCATTCCCATTTTGAAGTTAGGTTCACAGCAAGGATCTCCACAGAATCACCATCCTTATATAATGTTCTCAAAACTCTAGCCAAGATTATAATAAAAACTGAGTAAAGCTATGGGGCACCCAGGTGGCTCAGTCGGTTAAGCATCTGCCTTCAGCTCAGGTCATGATCTCAGGGTCCTGGGATCGAGTCCCACATCGGGCTCCCTGCTCAGTTGGGAGCCTGCTTCTCCCTCTCCCACTCCCCCTGCTTGTACTCCCTCTCTCTGTCAAATAAATAAATAAAATTAAAAAAAAAACTGAATAAAGCTAATTATCAAAATTTATAAATGACACAACAACGTCTCTAGAAAAACAGAAAAATCTATGGAAACACTTTTAGGTTTAAGTACAGAGTTCAGTGAAATTATAAATAAATATATAAATTATCAGAATTTTCCTATATCACGATGATAGCCACTTAGAAAAATATGGGGAAAAGACTTTTAAGAATAACAAGAAAATTTTAAATATTAAGATTAAAAGCTTGTGATGATATATCTAGGAATTGCACAAAAGGGTACAAAAGGAACCCCTACAATACTTCCTTTGTGAACACCGAAGAAGATCTAAATAAGTGGAACAAAATATCAGATTTTGAAAAAGCAATATGGGCAAATAGTCAATAGACCAAAAAATCTATAATTTTAATGCAGTTTGAGTTAAAATCCCAGTGGTTTCATTTTTGGCAGTTAACAACTCATTATAGGGCTCATCAGTGAAAAAAACAAGGAAGGGAAAATAGCAAAGCACATTTTTAAAACAAATATTAATGAGGTGGTGCTTGTAACATTATATATTTAAGTTGCACAGTACAATATTAAAAACTGAAGACAATATAACATAAAAATTATACCTAGGTACATGCACATGTAAATACTGTAAATAAACTGACATTACTAATCAATGATGGAGGATGGATTATTTAGTAATTACTAGGGCAAATGGTGAACAATTTAGAAATACAAAATTATTTAATAGTAAAAACTGGAAAAGAAATTATAACATGTAAATAGACTCATTATAAAAGCATCTACCTCAGTATAATAACATCAATTGACACATTTTTACAAGGAATTATTATTTGGATAATTATTTGAATTATGATTTGTTATTTGACTGAAGTAGGTAGGTTATTAAAGCTAAAAGAGATAAAGAAAAAAACTGATACACATGTCCATGTAAAAACAAAAACATCCAAAGTCAATAAACTACATAAAAAATGTGAAAGGTAAATGGGAAATTATTTGCAATATCCGTGACAAAGAGGTGTTGAACATCTTTAACACAGAAATTTAAATTAGATTTAAATATAAATTTAAGAAAGGAAAAAACATGATGCTGAAAGGAATAAAGAACAAAATCCATGCCCAGGAAATTTATTTTAAAAAAATTATATAGAAGCATTTTATCTATATCAGAAAAGATAACACTATAAATTAAAACCACACCCCATTTTCACCTAAAAATGGCCAAGACTATAATGCAAAAGCAATGGGTGTGTCTAGAAGACATGTAGGAGAAAATCTAGTTGACCTTGGGTTTGGCGATAACTCTTTAGATATAACACCAAAGGCAGGATCCATGAAAGGAGTAACTGATGAGCTCAACTTCATTAAAATTAAAGATTTCTGCTCTGAGAAAGATACTGTGAAGAGAAGGAGAAGACAAGCCGCAGACTGGGAGAAACTATCTGCAAAAGACACATCTGAGAAAGGACTGTTATCCAAAATATACAAAGAGCTCTTAAAATTCAACAATAAGAAAACAACCTTATTAAAAAATGGTCCAGTGACCTGAAAGACACCTCACTAAAGAAGACAGACATACATCTGGTAAATAAGCATATGAAAAAAAGTTCCACAGGATATGTCATCAGGAAAATGCAAACTAAAACAACGAGATGCCATTAGACACCTATAAGAATGACCAAAATCCAGAACACTGACAAAACCAAATGTTGGTGAGGATGTGGAGCAGTATGAACTCTCATTCATTGCTTCTGTGAATGCAAACTAATGCAGCCACTTTGAAAGACAGTTTGGTGGTTTCTTACAAAATGAAACATGCTATTGCCATACGATCCAGCAATCACACTCTTCGGTGTTTACCCAAAGGAGCTGAAAACTTCTGTCCACACAAAACCTGTATACGGATATTTATAGCAGCTTTATTCTTAATTGCTAAAACTCAGAGGCAGCCAAGATGTCCTTCAGTGGCTGAATGGATAAATAAACTGTGAATCATCCAGACAATGGAATAGTCTTCAGTGCTAAAAAGAAATGAGCTATCAAGTCACAAAAAGACATGGAGGAAATATAAATGTGTATTTCTAAAAGAAAGAAGGCAATCTGAAAAGGCTGCATACTGTATGGTTCCAATTATATGACTTTCTGGACAGGTAAAACTATGGACACAGGAAAAAGATCAGTGGCTACCAGGGGTTAGTGCGGAGGGAGAGATGAATAGGCAGAGTACAGAAGATTTTTTGGGCATTGAAACTACTCTGTATGAAACTGTAATGGTAGATACATGTCATTATACACTTGTCCAAACCCACAGAATACACAACAGCAAGAGTGAACCCTAAGGTAAACTATGGACTTTGGATGATAATGATGTGTCAACATCACTACATCAATTGTCACAAATGCACCACTCCAGTGGGGGATGTTGATAATAGGAGAGGCTGTGTATGTCTGGGGCAGGGTATAGACCGGACATCTGTACTTTCCTCCCAATTTTACTGTGAAGCTAAAACTGCTCTTAGAAATAAAGTCTATTTTTAAAAAGATAAAACGTGTTTATAAAGTTACAGCAAAGGGAACTTTCTTATGTATTTGTTTATTCATAGGTGAAAAAATAATCTAATTTCACCAAAATGTTGACAGTGATTCTCTATTAAAGGCAGGGTGATTAAAGACAGGGATATGGCATCTTCATGTGTGCTTTCTAAAAGATAAGTTAATATAATTTAATGTATCCATTTCACATAATCCAAAATATCACATAATTCAGAAAGGCAAAACTATTTTTACATAAAAATCAAGTATCTTTTAATTATTAAAATATAATTATGTTTTCTAAAGTCTAGGACACATTTTTATTTTTTCAGTCTTGCCTCATCAAACTAAAGAGGGCTGGATGAACTTGTCCTGACGCTCAGGGTGGCCCAGGTTCATGCCCTGGAGACTACAGTTTGGGAGGCTAAACCAGATACTGAGCTATCAACCAGGTACAGCTCAGAAATTCTGAGCTCTCTCTGTTATTAATGGAGGGACACGCGGAGATAGGGGAGCTCAGCTGAGAAGAGCAAGAGGCAAGGGAGGGATACAAATGGAGAGGAGCAGGGGCTGATGCAGCAAAACTGTGAAATGACTTTGCAAAAGACATGTCACAACAGATAAATGATGCCTCGGGAAGAAGCAGCTTAGCATTCTTGCAGCGCATACGCAATTATTTCTGGGGATAAGATCCAAGAAAAAAGAGGAAGAAGAGAGGAAGATGAAGAGTCGCCTTCATGAGTCTGCAGACATTTCTTAAATTAGCAACTGGGAAGAACAGAACTGGAAAAGACAAACCAAAACAAAGGGAGTCCGTACTATACTACATTTAAGCTTCAGTCACTGGGCAAACATCCACTCTTTCTCTGCTCATGAAAAATGGTTAAGTTGCTCCGTGGATGTTGACTACACTCTAATTGTTTTTATGGTAAATGAGGCATGAAACCTATTGTCAAAAAACACGTTGTCCGTGGCACACAGCCATACTTTATCTTCCCAGCACATCACTCCCCAGGGGTGAACACTTTCTATGGGGCGGAAGAGATTCAAAATACCATGTCTTCACGTTTCTTTAAAGACAGAGTTTTAGGTAAAAACCTGCTCTTTTCCTTCCCTAGTATTTCCTTCTGTGCAACTAAAAAAGAATCCTCCTGAAGTCTATAACCTTGCTGTACAGAGCATGCCCAGGGAAAAGTCAGGTGGGGAGGAGGGTGGCAGACTTGTCCTCTTGAAAGCATATGGAAAGTAGTGTTGACAAACATTAGTTACACCCTTTGTGTTATAGGAAGAACCCTGTTGCCAACTAAATCCCTAGGATTTGCTCTGCTCTGCTGATTACGTATCTCATGCATCAGAAACTAATCAAAGGGTACTCAAACAGCCTATTGCTGATTGCAAACCAATAGATTTTATTGTATTAAGTTCCCTTCCGCCATCCTTTAATGAATATACACGTATTGGCTGGCATATTTTCTGTGTCAAGATAGTTTCAAGGTGATTTTTCTCTCAGGCAGGCAGTTTTTGGGTCCTTTGGGCAGGAACCACGTTCATTTTGGTCAACTGCCTCGATGAAGAGAAAGGCGGATTAAGATACAAATGTTTGGGTGAAATAGGCAAATTCCATCCTGCCGTTCATGCCCAAACTCTGTGCCTCTTAAATTGAATTCAAATCTATTTAAAACACACACATGAATCACAGCCTATGCTTAGGGATCCTGCCCTGAAGAAGCTGTATCAGACTAAGGAGGGTCAGAGGTCATGGAGGATTTCAAGCTTCAGGATGCATGGGCTGGTGGTAACTGAAAAATTAATAGGAGTGTGGGGTGGCATGGAGGAGCAGATAATACCACTTCTATGATAACCCACTTAGCAGCCATTGTATTTGGAGCTTGCCACCAAATTCTTTAGACTGGAATTAGAAGAGGCACTTCTTTGATAGATTTCTTCTTGTTCCAGTGTACAGGCAACTAATCCTCACCGCACTGGATCAAACAGACGGGCGCAATCAATTCAGGGAAAGCAAGCAATGCCAGGTCTGCTCAATCTTCCCTCAATGAGCAGCAGAGAAAAGCGATGGGGGAAGGAAAGGAAAGAAACCAAGGAAAGGAAGGAAGGAAGGAAGGAAGGAAGGAAGGAAGGAAGGAAGAAAAAGGAAGAAAGAAAGAAAGAAAGAGAGAGAGAGAGAGAGAGAGAGAGAGAAAGAAAGAAAGAAAGAAAGAAAGAAAGAAAGAAAGAAAGAAAGAAAGAAAAGAAAGAAAGAAAGAAAAAAGAAAGAAAAAAGAAAGAAAATTCAGGCACGCTTGCACCCAACATAGCTTAGCAAAGGAAAAGATGACAAGACAAGTTGAAATATACATCCTGGCAGGTGGCAGCGCTTGCTGTCAGAGGGTAGAAACTGAAATGCCACAGTGATGCCAAACGTGCCAAGCCTGGGGGCGCTGAGTGGTACTGAAGGGGTGGACGGCGGTAGTGATGATGTCAAAACAAAAGAAATCAGAGGCAGTGTCTCTAGGGAGGGAAGAGGTCCGGATTTACTTAGGTCTCCATGGTCTCTGATCTATAGCACAGTGTGATGAGCAAGTTAATTACTGCATTTAGGTAATTAAGTCTCAGAGAAACCAGTGCCTTCCAAAGCAAAATTAATTTATGCTGCTAGATCTTTCTAGGCTTGACTGGCCATTTGGTGGGAAGTCACATTGGAACAGCAGTCTAAAAGTGGCAGGAGGAAAATTAATGAAAATAAGGCTAGAAATAAAATGGCCCCAGTATTAATGGCTTTCTTTCTGCCTTTGGACCTGAAGGGCATGATGAGATGCTTCCTGGTTTACCAGCAGGCACTTCCTTCCCCAACAGTTCAGTGCTCCATCCATTCCCTGGCTCAGGGTATGGCCAATGACTTAGTCTTCTTTGACTCCTCTGACTTTTGTTGGTCCCTCTTCTCTCACATGGCCATTATATCTTCCTTTCTTGTCCCCTGAATCCATTTTGGCCAAGTCTAAAACATCTGTCTACAGTAAAGGGCATCGAAAGGGCTCATTTGGATGATGGTTCTCCCTCTCTTGACTCACTAATGATCCTCACACTTCTCAGAGATCTATCATTTCCCTGTGGTGGCTTTGAGTCAGGGTCTCCAGGCCACTGTATTAATCATCTTCAGGTGGTTCTTCTCATGTTCTGAGAAGGAACAGTGCTATTTAAGAATGGGGAGAGTAAAATATTTCTTGTCCCCAAGTTCCTAGATGTTGGCAATGAGATTGCCTTTTTTTGCTGAGGAGTGGCTCCAAAATGATGCCTGTATATATATATAAACACATTACTGGCAAGCAAAGGGATAGGTGGATGCGGGTGTGTGTTGCTAAGCTGCATCTTCTCTACCATAAGCAAAATTTATTGATAATGCATGTTCATAAATACATGTAGCTTTGTATACACATTTATGTGTACAAGTAGGCAGCATCCTCCCTGTGTTCAGCAAGAAGTGAGGATGCCCCAGTTTGGCTCCAGCACTGCCCCTACCTTCAGTTGGCGGTTCCTCCATATTTTCTCCTTGTCAACAACCTGTAGGACCACTTGGCTTTCATTTCGGAGATGTGTTCCAATCAGAACACCAAGGTTCAAATTTCCCTCACACCCCTGTGAGAGTCTTACCGCTGGAGGTGGTGGTCCAGGCCCTCTTCATCAGCATTCAGGAGAGTTGCTGCCTGGATCAGGAGCTGATGGCTGCAGCTTACAGACTTGAGTTCCAAGATGAGAAGACTCAAGCAGAACATGGCTCCCATCTCCTCCAGCTCACTGGTGCCAAACTGGAGACCCTGCCAGATAAATAAAACCATCAGTAGAGACTACCTAATGGGAATGGAGTGACGACAATTTGAAATCAAGAGGAAGGACTCCTGGACACGTGCCCATCATAGAAATTGAGAATTAATAGTATTTATCAGTCACTGTCTAATGTGTTTTGTTGGGTGCTTTTTGGATCGGTGGTTCTCAGTCCACATTATGTGTCATTCAGGGTTTCCCAGAAGGAAAGACAGTAAAGAGTTGGCAGGGGTCCTGAAGGGCAGAGAGGCACATGGGGTTCCAGGAGTCACTTCCCCCACTTCAACAAAACAGCAGTGCTTCCATCTGTATTTTTAAAAAGGGTCCCACTGTTGAAACAAAAGATTGTAAACGATTGTACTAAGAGATGCCCTCTCTCTTCCATAAATCTGTCAACCAGTGGACAAGAATGAGGGAGATCCTTCATATGCAAATACCAAAACTTAAGAACAACAAGACCAGCATTTATTTCATCTGTACTCTGATAGAACATGAGAGCAAAGCCATGATATTTACTCTGTGCTATTATCCATGAAGTAACGTATAACAATAATTAACAATTTTATTGGGCATTTACGAGGTGCCAGACACTGTTCTGAGCCCATTCGCATGCTTTTAACTCAATGAATACTTACCAAAGTCCTATGAGGTAGGTGTTGCTATTTCATCCATTAAATAGAGAAGGAGATTTAGACCCATGGAGCTGTTAGTTTAACCATGAGCTCACAGTGATAGAGTCTACTAAGTGAAGCATGAGTTGACTCTTCAACAAAACGCTATACAAAGACTAGGAAGAACTTCATTACGTGATGAAGTACAAAGTGCATGGTTTTTGAAATTAGAGAGGAATTGGGTTTGAATCCTGACTTCACCATTTTCTGACTGTGATCTTGGACTTAATGAACTCTATTAGCCCTGATATTCTCATCTGAAAAATGAGATCATAATTCTTCCCTCCACATACTTAGGCATGAAGTGATATTCCAGGGTCCACAAAATGCTCGTCAATATCAGCTCAATTTCTCCTTCCTTATTCCTAGTAAATATGTTCAATATCACAGAATTCAATGTAGTCCTGAGTTCTTTATGTTTATAAATACATTTCATTTCAATGAAAAAGCATCAATAGTTAAATATTATTTTTAAATAGATTTTCATATCCAAATAGCAGTGATACAGGGAACAGAGATGTGATAGTGAAAATTCAAAAAGACTGGTCATAAGCATCACAAGGGAAAACAAAATTCCAAACTCAGAAATCATCAGCCTCACAAAAGAATTTCTAGGTAAAAGGATAAAGGAAAGTAGAAAGTCTATTTCAGCTGTCTGAAAATTTGATTTGCTGCATGTTTGGACACCTGTTTTCCTAAAGAAAGGAGACACTGCTTCAGAGTTAAGGGAAGTCTGTTCCTCTATAAACAGCAGCAGTGGGAGGGAAAGACATGTTTAACAAGTTATTTTTCTTAAGTCAATAGGAAAGATCACTGTTTAAAGAGAGAGAAAAATCTCAGTCTCTTTCCATGAGCAAAAGTTCTAAGGTCCAGTTCTGCCCCCTGCACCCTGTTTTCCTGGCTGCTTTTCTTCATTCTAGAATGGCCAGCTGTGCAGGGAGTTATGAAGCAAAGGCCATGCCCTCCTCCTTAATCAGCCACCTTGCTGGTGGCAAGATACATATGTGTAACCCCAGCATCTGGCAGAGCACACAACAGGTCAAAAGAAGGACAAGTCCTTGGACAAATATCATTGCATGAGCCATAGTGATAGGTCAGGGGCAACACCATCGCCTAGGTCAACTTCCATAAACAGCCAAAATGATAGCATTTTTATAATACAAAAATATTTCCATATCCCAAATATTGGTCCATTTATTTCAAGCAATGGTTGGTATCCTAAAAAAAGACTTGTCGAGAAGCCCTTGATTAAAGGGACTTGTACCACTTGCTGGCTGTGGGGTCTTGAGCAAATCACTTATTCCATTTTGCTCTCCCTTATGAGTCTCTCTTTACCACTCTACTCTTTTTACTCTCACACGGTATCCAAGATATTTATTTATATGGATAGTTTCCTCTCACCTCCATACCCAGTCTGGAAATGAAATTCTCAAAGGCAAGGACTGAACAGTAATTGCCTTTTTACATCCCTGGCATGGAGCCAATAGCCCATTACAGAGCTTATCCTCAATATAATGAGAAATGGATGAGCAACGGCTCTACATGGATGGATATGGAGAGGCATGAACGTATTATCTCTTGGATACATATCGGATTTGTCAACTGGAACTTCGCTTCTTTGGGTGGCAAGTATATGAATGCCTTTAATTATGTTCTGCCACTGTCAAATGTCATGAAGATTTAAATACTTTATTTCATTTTTGCTTCAGGAGACGCGTTCACATCTCTGGATATGATCCAGAAAACAGGTAGACAAAATTTAGAAAGCCTGATATCTACTTGGGTCAGTTATCATGCGTTTACAGTAACAAGTTTATAAATAAAGCTGGCTTTGGGCTAGTTTAAAAGTGAGTCTTAATTAAAATAGAGACTCAACTCTCCTCTCTTCCCAGCTTATATGTGTTAATTAGGATTTTTGTCCCCATAGCCAGTAACAGAAAGACTGACTATAGTGGCTTAAACACAAATGGAGTTTTATTTTTCGTAATAAGTTGGGGGGTAGAAAGTTCATGGCATTATTTCAGTGTCCTGAGAAAATCAGGACTACCGTTATCTGTCATTCTCCTGGTTTTCTCATGATTGCAAGGTGGCTGCTGTAGCTCCAGCCAGCACATCATTCAAGGAAGGAGAAAGAGAAAACGGGGAAAGGAGGCAAGCATACTCTTGCTTATATTTTATTGGCCAGAGCTGTGTAACAAAGCCAACTCCAGCTTTAAAATGGTCTGGTAACTGAATATTTTAGCTTGTTCAACCACTTTAAAAGAGACAGGAAAGAGAGAATGGTGTTAGAAATGAGTGTTAGGTGAGCCAGATAGTTGATTCACATGTACATTTGGCTCCAAAATTGGCTACTACCCTCATCATCACACAATTTTTAAATATCATAGATATGGGAAGAATATTCGTGTTAATACAGAAAATTACATATTGGTAAGGTAAACATAGGTTTCACAAGCGATGTTTAAAAAGTATAGATACTGATAACTGGTGAGCAAAAGGAGAAAAGCAATTAATAACCATGTGTTATTATTTATATTTTATTATTTAAATAAAAATGCCTCTTACACCCAGCAAATGGATAGAAATATATTCAAATTTATAATACATAGTGCTGACTCTTGTGATAAAAGCTCGTACGTAACAAAATGCAATGACATTTGACATGGTAATATCACTTCTGAAGACTTTTCCTGAGGGACTGATTCAAAATAAAAGTGAAGCTACATGCATAAAAATATACATTATGTTAAAGTTACATACAATAATCAAAATTTGAAGGAAATAAAACACTAAATATCTAGTAAGGAAGAAATGACTAAGGAAATTATAATGGAATAAATCTGATGAGTTAAAATAAGGCCATTAAAACGATAATTATAACAGCCATTTAACAATATGGAAAATGCTTATGATTTAATGATAAGTGGGAAGAAAAGCAAAATACAAAGCATGTAATGATGTGATTTCTGGTGACGATTTGGCAATGAAGGCAGAGGTGACCTCCCCCCCAATACCACATACACACTTTCAGACATTATTGCTGTGATTTGCCAATAAAATAAAGAAATTTGGAGGAGAGATGTTCTCAAGAGAACATCTGCATACCAGAAACTGTTTAAAAAGTTGTAGCATCCTAATAAATGAGGAGACTTCCCTTCCATAGGTTGCAAGATCTTTTCTGGGTCCTTTATATTCTGAAGTACATTTAGATTTATTTTTATTTCTTTTACGTGTAATTTATTGACACTACAGATTGGTGTCTCTCATCAGTTTTAGACAAGTGTAAGCCCCCATCTCTCTGGGTGTTGCCTTTCTCCCATTCCCCACCAAGGAAAGCAAAGATAAGCCTAACACTCCTATTAAACTTATTTATTTTTACTCTGTTCTCCATATCTCTTACCTTTACTTTCATATTTTTTTATTTCTATCACTGTAATAAATTCAGAATATCTTTTCATATCAATGTTCCATTTTAAAAATTTGCTCTCCAGCTTTACTGAATCTGCTCTTTGACTCATTCATCTCAAAAACTGTCTCTGGAACACTATAATCATGGTTATTTTATATTCTCCCCCTGATTATTGCCTTTGTGGACATCCATCATTTGTCTGACTTCCTGTTTAATGTCAATACTGTAGGCTTGCCTGCTCAAATACTTTATCATCTTTTGAGATTCTAAATTCACATTTTTCTGAACTTGAAGAAAGTCTCTGTGGATTGGTTTCAAGGCTCTTTGCTCCAGAGAGGACTTGTATTTTCTTCCCCTAGGTACTTGAGGACTACCCATCAGGGACCACTACAGGCTTGAAGCCTTGACTTGAAGCCTTTAGGGCCACAGCATACGTTTAAATTTTGACCCCAAACCTGCTTAAAGGAGGATCTGTGTTTAGAAATTATGAATGAGGACTTTTCCCTTTTTGTCTGCTGTACCCAAAGCTATGGCTAAGACAGTCAAGCATCCTCAATTTCTCCCTTCACACATTGTGATGTCACTGATTCAGTCATCTTTGGAGGTCCTGCCTGTATATGGTGGTCTTCAGCTGGTCCTCAAATTTTGCATGGGCCTCTGTTTCCAGTCCCAAACCCAAGTTAGAAGTGGATATGAATCAGTATCCTATAGATCCAAAGATGTACAACAACTTCTGGAAAAGCCTATCTCTTTTCATGAAATTGGACATCATTGAACACCCTCTAAAGCATACACAGAGGGGAAAACGTTACACCTATGTACAAATGCTGCAGGTAAAAGGATGGCACGCTGAAACACCAAACAAATGTCTTTTTTATGAGAAAGATTTACTGCCAGAAATGAGAAAAATCTGAGAAATTTCTTGTTTATATTCTCATAAAGGATCCAAACTCGATTCCATTGGTAAAAGTACAGTGAAAGATAGGGCAGGAGCTCAGAAGTAACTACACTATTGAGATGGAAAATATAATTTCTAAATTAAAAACCAAATGGAAAGAGTTAACAGACTGTTCAATGAAGAAAATAAAATCCATTACGCAGCAGACAACCTCAAGAAATTTTCCAATATCTCAAGGAAAAAAAAAGTTTAAAATAATGACAAATATATATATATATATTTAAAATATACACTAAAGAGTAGTATATTTAATATTTAATATTTACTAAGAGAGTAGATCTTAAAAGTTCCCCTCACAAGAAAAAATTTGTAAATATGTGTGATGGTGGATAATATTCATATATATAATATATATATGTATGAATGAATATGAAGTTTAGAGCAGATTAAGGAAAAATGATCTATTCCCCTTTGGAATTTCAGACTGAGACAAGTTTGGTAATCACCACAGAAGCCAAGAAAAAGAAAAAAGAGGGGAAAGACATGAGGAAAAAGAAGGGAAAACTATTTTGTATTTAAAAAAAAAAATGGGGCGCCTGGGTGGCTCAGTTGGTTAAGCGACTGCCTTCGGCTCAGGTCCTGATCCTGGAGTCCCAGGATCGAGTCCCACATCGGGCTCCCTGCTCAGCAGCCCCTTCCCCCACTTGTGCTCTCACTCTCTCTCTAATAAGTAAATCAAATCTTTAAAAAAAATCAGAGTCTGCAGATCAAACATATTCACCAAATATATAGATATAATTAATAAAAAGAAACAAAAAAAAGCATTGGGAACCCTATAAATAATCAAAATCAAATAACCTAAAATTTACTCACACTGTTAAATATCAAAGACAGTGAAGCAAAATGCACAGAATTGAGGAGAAAAAGTTGTGCCTCAAGAATGTTGTTTATGTGTGAGGGCCTCAAGGAGATAAACCCCAAAGAAGAGAAGACATTAAATGCAAACCACACATAGACAAGAAAAAGTGTCATAATGCCTTTTAAAATATTATTTACAATATCCAACACATGGAAACAACCTAAGTGTCCACCAATGGATGAATAGATAAAGAAGATGTGTGTGTGTGTGTGTGTGTGTTGTGTGTGTGTGTGTGTGTTGTGTATGTTGTGTGTGTGGTGTGTGTGTGTGTGGTATGTGTGGTGTGTGTGTGTTGTGTGTGTGGTGTGTGTGTGGTGTGTGTGCTGTGTGTGTGTGTTGTGTGTGTGTTGTGTGTGTGTGTGTGTTGTGGAATATTACACAGCTATAAAAAGGAAGGACATCATGCCATCTATGACAACATGGATGGACCTGAAGGGCATCATGATAAGTGAAGTAAGTCAGGCAGAGAGAGATAAATGCCATATTTTCTCACTTATATGTGGAATCTAAAAAAAAAAAAGATGAACTCACAGATACAGAGAAGAGATGGATGATTGTTAGAGGTGAGGGGTGGGGTGGGAAAAGGTATAAACTTCTAGTTATAAGTAAGTCACGTAATGTAAGCATGGTAACTATAGTTAATATACTGTATTGTTTATTTGAAAGTTACTAAGAGGGGTACCTGGGTGGCTCAGTCGTTAAGCATCTGCCTTCAGCTCGGGTCATGGTCCCGGGGTCCTGGGATCGAGTCCCACACTGGGCTCCCTGCTCATGTGGGGAGTCTGTTTCTCCCTCTCCCACTCCCCCTGCTTGTGTTCCCTCTCTCGCTGTCTCTCTCAATGTCAAATAAATAAATAAAATCTTTAAAAAAAAAAAGAAAGTTACTAAGAGAGTAGATCTTAAAAGTTCCCCTCATGGGGTGCCTTGGTGGCTCAGTTGGTTAAGCGTCTGCCTCCAGCTCAGCACGTGATCTCGGGGTCCTGGGATCAAGCCCTGCATCAGGCTCCCTGCTCAGCTGGGAGCCTGCTTCTCCCTCTCCCACTCCCCCTGCCTGCACTCTCTGTTTCTGTATCAAATAAATAGATAAAATCTTTTAAAAAAATAAAAAAGTTCCCCTCACAAGAAAAAAAAATGTGTAACTATGTGTGGTGATGGATGCTACCAAGACTTATTGTGATCATTTCACAATATATACAACATATATTGAATCACTGCATTGTACACCTGAAACTAATATAATACTATCTGCCGATTATATCTATATATACCTACATAAATCTACATATAATGCATATATCTACATATAGAGATAAGCCAATTAAAGAAAATGTTTGTGCTCAGAAACAGGAATGTATAAAAATAATTATGCAGCATGATCTAGAGAGTATTTTTCTAAGAATGGCATGGGGATGACGTCATTATGAAATCTACTAACATAAATGTTAGTACATAAAGAGATCAAAAGGCAGAAGAGTAAAAAACCAAGAACTTCTCGATGGATGCATCCATTTCCAATACAAGTCTTAGGATATGAGCTCTTTCTAGACCTGAGGGGGCAGCATGGCGGGGTGGGTGTAAAACAGGCCATCAGGTACTGCCACTTGCTAACTGTATGGTTTTGGGGAAGTCATCTGACCTATTAGTGTCTCGATTTTCCCATCTGGGTTATGGGGGAAAAAATAATAATACTTATCTCATGGAGCTGCTGAGATAATCCAGTGAGTTTGTATATATAAAATTTTACATCAGCACCTGGCCCATTGCAGATTATACAAGTATTTATTATTACCACTAACAATAGCAAATGCTTAAATAAACCAATATTCCAAACTATACTTGACATACACAGTCCTTATTAAAACTATTACCAAAACTATGGCCTGCTCTCACTGTTATTTATTATTTCTTGACAAGTTCCAAACAATTCAATAAGAAAAAATGAGTCATACATATTAGAAAGGAAGGAATCACATTATCATTATTTGAAGACTGATTATGTACTAAAACAAACCAAAGGAATCAACTGAAACAGAAAATCTATTAGATATAGGGCAAGAATCAAGTAAGTAGACAGGTTACAAATTAAATATGCAAAAATCAATTTTCTTTCTATAAACCAGCAAAATAACTTATTAAGTATAATAAAAATCCCATTCACAATAGCAACACAACTATAAAATATCTAGGAATAGAATTAATAATAAATACCCCAAGGGTTGTATGATAAATCCCAGGACCTCACCAAGAGATAACAAGGAAAATTTAAACGAATAAAGCAATATGTTGAATTCTGGGAAAGCAATACCATGCAGTATCAATTATCCTCATATTAGTCTATAAAGGCATAAGAAATCAAAACACCAATGGGGATTTTCAGACTTGGCCAATTAATTCCATTTTAGAAGAATATATGGCAAAAGTACCCAAGAATAATTTTGGAATGAAGAGTTAAAAAAAAATAACAATGGGAAGATCTTATACACTCACAATAATTCAATGCTACAGTATTAATGCAAGATGTGGCAAGACATGGCAGATCAAGAGGAAAATAAGAACTCCGAAGCCTGTGGAATGTATACAGGTTTGCATACAATTAAGTTGCCTTTCAAGTCACCAGCAAATGAACTGTGATGGGGATAAAACAAAAATGACTGGTTAATATTCCAGGTGAAAATCTTACCACAAACACAAAATTATTCCATTTTGATGAAAGGATTAAATGTTAAAAAAAAAACCATGAATGATTAGAGGAGGAATAAAACATATATTCAAATGTTCTCTCATCTCCAGACCAGGAGAAGGTCTTCCAGTGCATATCCTCAAAGAAGAAACCATAAGGGAAAGCAGTAATGATTGAATAAATAAAATTTAAATATATCTGGATACCCTGACGTATCACAAACCATGCTAAAAAAAAACAAAATAAATGTAATTATAATAAAGGAAAAAATAACACGATGTAGAAGACAAATCAACAGAACAATGAAATACCATAATTTGCTTTTCGATTCACATTTACCTCTCACTCCCCAAATCATCACGCTCTGCTGGTAAAGGGCTATAAACAGACATTATCATGGCCTGTTGCTCATGGAAGGTCTTATCACTGTGCTATTTCCAAAGGATAATTTGGAAATATATTTCAAAAGCCTTAAAAATGTTTACCTCTTAGAGCTAACAATTCAAATTCCAGGAATCTTTCTTAAGAAACTAATCATATGTATTGTATGGTGACTAACATCACATAATAAAAATTTTTTTAATTAAAAAAAAGTAATCATATGATGAGTTATAGAAAAAAATTCCTAAACGTGTGGCAGTATATTACTAGTCAAACTTGAGCGTATTCACATCATGGAATATTAAGATCATGGTGTGTTTTGAATAAGCAACACCATGGGGATATATTCATGGGATAGCAAAAAAGTGCAGTGGGTTGACTGGAGACATATCCATTGACATATAGCATATCCATTATGATCTCAATTTTATTTCAAATTGTTAAAATGATTGATGTGCACTAAAATATTCCCAGTGGTTAGAAATACATGGTGAGGGTGCATGTGTCCTTTGTTTTCCTTATTTTATTTTTAATCATGAAAAATATGTCATTGCTCTTGCCATTCATACTTCCTTAAGCAATGCTTGTAAGTCTGGAAATAGCAGTGTATCTGAATTAATATGTTATCTTAGATACTATGTGACTTTAAGTTTATAAGTAAAATTAAATTCAAAATTCACTTTTCTATACTGTTAAATTAAATATTTCAATAAAATACTTTAAGTTAAATATTTAATAATAACAAAAGGCAGAGGAATGCTGGTGGGGCATATTCAGTTTCTTGAGTACCTGCTTCTTCCTTCGCACGCACCACCTGGCATCCTCTACATCCCTCTTAATTTCTCTGGGTCACTGGGCCTGTGCCTATTTTCCTTTCGGGGTCAACAGCCTGCAATAAGAAATCTATTCCCTGGAAACATTGTCAGAATCTTTACAAAGTGTCAGCATGAGTTAGAGGCAGTGACTTTGAGAGTTTTAAGCAAGTTTGGAGAGGCTGCGAACAAATTAACTTTGTACATCCTCTACCTTGACATGCACCCAGCAGAGAAGTTAGATCCAATCCAGCCCCCCCAAGATCTGTGAAGTCCAACAGGCAGGCAGGGAGGCAAGCCAGAGGGCCAGCAGAGGGCTCCTCGGCTCCCCTGCTTTACCAAACCCATCAAACGGACTTTAACGTGTTCACGCTGAGGACAGAATCCGTTACCAGGCATGCTGGTGTCTCTGCCAAATGATGGGCTCTTCTGCACAAAGTCCCTCTGTATCCATCCTTCCAGCCCAGGCTTCCTGACCCATTACTGACAACTGTTTCCCTAGTAACTGCAAAAAGGCCCTACATTCACTGGAACAGCAGGCCTGAAGATGTGGGCTGGACTTCAAATGTGTCCTTTATTTCAATGCCGGACCTTCCCTGTGCCTTTTATCGGTGAATCTGTGCTCAAGCCATGAATGACACAGCAGACCGTGAAGTCCTCTGTGATTGCCTTCCCATGTCTTTCTGGACCATGCACATGAGGGTAAATATGAACAGAGCCTGTATCCTAGGCAGCCTAGACTTTGAGCAGAGAGAGCAAGCGAAGTGAGCTTAACTCTCTTTTATAGTGCATAAACTGGCAATGCCTTACACAAGTTTGTGTAGCTAAGTACACTAGAACCAGGGTTACGATAAATGTTCCCCTGACACGAATCAAATGTCCATGTCAATACACAGGCCTTAAACTTCACATGTTTGTTAAATAAAAGCTTTTGGAGATTTAGAGGTCATGTTTTCTTATAGGTTATATGACCCCAACCCTAACCCTGACCCAGGCCTCCATGCTCTGCACCAGCTTATCCAAGTGCAACCAGTCTCCTTGTCAGATGAGGGGATAAGACACAAACCAAACTATCCTCACAAAAAGGTGGGATGACATTAAGGTGAAGGTGCAGCTCCCAGCTCTCCCATACATACGGTGGCTCCTCGGAGAGTGGCCCACCACACACGCCCTCATTGTGATCATATCCAGGTCAGCACTTCTCGATGCATGATCTCCAGATTAGTGTCTGCCTGTTCACGAACACTTATCTGTGATCAAACAGGGAGCCTCTGCCCAAATGTGAGTCACTTATGTTTTTAAGCACATGTTTTAGTTCAGCAGCTCTTGTCAACGAAGGAAACACTGTGATTGCATCCCTTTGTATTCTGGTACCAGCTCCTTAGCTCTTCGCAGCAACAGAGGGATCAACAGCTCATGGCCCAGTTACTTTGTGCGGCAATACTTCATAACATAGTCCCCAGTAAGGCCTCTGCTTGGACTCGTGCAAAGAGAATATTCTGGTAGTCAGCTCCCTGTAGTATGAATCTCAACTCTGCCACTTCCCATCCAAATGACCACGTTCAAGTTACACAACCTCACCAAGCCCAATGTCTTCATCCTTAAAACGGGAAAATAGAACCTATCGCTTAAATGCTCTGGTGAAGATTAAATGAGACACAATGTAGGCATGCCCTGTGTGGAGGTGCAGAGTAGATGTTCCATCCTTGTGCATTTCAAGCACCTTTTCCCACATGCACTATTGCACACAAGAGTACAGCAGAATCTGTACAGATTACAAATATACATACATATACATGTAAACGTATGCATGCATATATAAATATGCACTTAGTTTTGCTTGGTTTCCCTTCCCTTTCTTGCAACTTGAACCTCTATTTTCCGCCAATATAACCTGGTCAGATGGATGTGGATAAGACACAGAGGGGCAAAGTATGGACCTTGATATTCAAGGAAAGCTAAAGCTTTCATCCATCAATGGAAGTCAGGTTATTGAATGGGGTGAGAGAGGAGAATTATATTCCTAGTATATGACATTTTTATGGAAAGTAGAAGCTGAATTAAAGCAAGAAAGTACCAAGCTTGAGCAGAAAAGAGAGAAGTCACCCCAAAAGAAAGCTTCATTTGACAAATCAAGCAAGTTGGTCAAAGAGTGAGACAGAGCCACGTGACAGTCCAAGGGGACCAGAGTGACTTCCTGGGGAACCGTGCACCCCAATAATATCTTAGGATCATTACCATTGCTACCGCCATTTCCCAAAACCCTAGACCAGCTTGTCTGGGGACAGTTCGCTTGTTCCTGCTGAGAGATTTCTACCTAGGTTTCACCAACCCATAGGGATCCATGAGTAGCTGAAAGTTGCCCTCAAATTGCATGTGCATTTATGCATGGGATCTTCTAGGAGCGTCCTTGGCTTCATGAAGAATTATAGAGTTTTCTGAAGGTTGGCAAGTAGGTTCAGTCTCAGCAAATAATTATGAGAGTCTACTCTCCACTCTCTCATTTAATGGACATTTATTTAGCTCTCTGTATGTACATGACCCCGTGCTAGGCGTTGGGAAGGAAAACGCATGGTCCCAATGTTCAAAGGGCCCTTCTGTGTCTGTCCCCTCCAGGAGACCACCTTCATTTCTATATCTCTGTATCTCACAGTGTATATGGCACAGGTGTAATTTTGGGGTGCAGGGTGGGCATTTAGAGGACCACAGAAAGAGACAGAAGAAGACACCAGTCCTCATGGATCTTACCATCTATTAGGCAATACAGGACATACACTACAATGTGGATGTTCTGAGGAAGAATAATGGCTCTGGCTTTAGCTGGACTTGGAAGCTTAAGGACCTGCAGACATATTTTGTTCAGCCATTTTCTGTGCTCCCGCATGGTGTTATCAAGGTGTAGCGATGTAAGCAGTTAAACACATACTGTTTTACATCTTCCTAACCCCTGCATTTATTTTATCTGCCTACCCTCTACAGACATTCAAGTTCTGAGCATTTCTAGTCACTAACACTGCTCCTTTGATACTTTTGTTATTTCCTTTCAAGATTCGCTTGACTGAATACTTTGGAGAGGGACAGAGAAGGAAGAAAACAAATACAAACAGGAAGAGGGGCTAAGATCCATTAAGGTGTGCAGATTTATGTGTGGCTAGGAGTTGAATGTTATGATCCAAAAGATAATATCTGACCAAAAGCAATATAACAACTTTATATCCAATCGGCAAATGAGGCCTGACCAAATGCAGAGAAAAATCATCATTCAGGACTTAAAAGCAATGAGATTGCTGCATAAAATTTTCACATTGAGTTGATAAGTAACTTAAGAAATAATGGTTAATTTTAAAGTGTTCGAACTAAAGGAATCAGTAAGAAAATTTTATTGATAGCACTGATTAATACAATTAACATTCAGGGGGAAAAGAAGACTGTGTCTGAATCCTTCTAAAATTTTGCTGTGTTTTTCAGCAAATCATGCCTAACAAATTGCAAATAGATTTGGGACGTTGACATGTGAGACCATATGAGTAAGTGTTGCATTTTAAAATACACATACAGTGAAAATGCAAGGAGAAATGTGTTTCATATATTTATTTAATAAAGTTATTTTTGCAGGTGCCTGGGTGGCTCAGTCGGGTAGGCATCTACCTTTGGCTCAGGTCATGATCCTGGGGTCCTGGGATCGAGCCCCGCATCGGGCTCCCTGTGCAGTGGGGAGTCTGCTTCTGCCTCTGCCTCTGTCCTTCCCCCCTGCTTGTGCTCTCTCTCTTTCTCTCTCTCTCTCTCTCTCGCTCTTGTGCCCTCTCAAATATAAAATAAATAAATAAAATAAAATAAAATAAAATAAAATAAAATAAAATGAAATGAAATAAAATGAAAATTATTTTTGCTGTGTACAGAGCATTGACAGAATCCAGAGCTGCAAGTCTAGGCCCCAAACCATGTGGCCTTGACTATGTCTCTCAGCCCAGATGCAAGCAGGAGGCCCCTGGTCCAGCGATACATTCAGATGAAAATGAAGAGGCTACTCTCCTTCTACCCTGCTCGCTGCCTAGAGTGTTCGGCTGACATTTTCTGCAGGGAACCCTCTCTTTCCTGTGCGTGTAAGTCTAAAAACCCCGGCTCTGCTTCCCAGATAAAGGGAACATGCTAAATCCATATCAATCCAAGAGGGGCCGCACTGTGACTGCCAACCGTGTGCCTGTGGCTTGGTGATTCCCCAGGGTTTGCTTCTGTGGGGAGAGGCCTTCAGAATCCATGAGCAGAGAGGTAATAATAATAATAGTAATAAACACAGGAGCAGAGCTGAGCATGGTCAGGCTATAATCACTCTGGGAACAGAGCAAACAGTCCCATGGTCGGCCCGTGCCGCTTTCATACCCAAGTGCTCAGGGGAAACACCTGGAAACCCCAGCAAGCGGGAGACGTATGAACAGGCTGTGTTCACTTCAAAAGGGGAGAAATGTTTTATTTTCTAATGGAACTCTTTCCAGTCAGTCCTGTCTGCTCCCTTCCTGCTTCCAGCCTCCTTCGGCTGTCTCGTTTCTTACAGGAGGGGGAGTGTTCAGGTTAGAGTCTGTTGTTGGCAAAAGAACGGGGATGTACTATCAGGGAGAGAGACTTAGAAGTTCAAGGCACAGCGGCAGGTTACAGAAGACAGGAATGGGCTGCTGAAGTCCCACAGAGGAGGCAGCTGATGCTGCCCAGGGAGGGAGAACCCAGGCCCTGGGCATGGGGCTGAAGATGCACCAGATGCACCTGCAGATCCAGATGGCAGCTCCTTGACCTTCAGATGCCTGGACTTCAGCAGGGTCTGATTTTAAGAAAACCAAAGGTCTCCCTGCTTCAAATCATCCCCTCTGCCAATCTGACAATGCTCAGATGCCTCTTATTAGTAACCCTCTAAATTAATATCCATGGATAAAATAGCAGCAAGTCTTATATAGCTTATTAAATGTGTTACCACCACCTGGCCATTCACTGGAGGTTTGGGACTGGAAGAAATGAGACAGAGAACAGGTCAATTCTGGGGAAAGTATCAGGAATCTGGAAATTTCCAGGTTTTCTATGACCTTCTTGAGGGTGGGGAGCAGGGAAGGAAGGATTAGGAATAAAGGAGGCAGGGAATTTTCTTCATTAAGAAACCCCACCTTCCTTCTGTTTTCATAAACACCCCTTTGTTTTCTGTGCAGTACAACCAACCAACAAATACATGCCCTGCGTGTACAAGATGACAAACATCATCACATTGGGGGTGAGGGCTTCAACATATGACTTTTGAGGGACATCATTCAGTCCATAGCACCGTTTGATACAGAAAATTCACTCCTTGGTATACATCCAAAAAATTTGAAAACATACTCAAATAGATACTTGTATTTGAATAGTGTACTATTCACGATAGCCAAAAGGTGGAAAAAACCCAAATGCGTATCAACAACAGATGAATGGCTAAACAAAATGTATAATATGGAATATTATTTATCCATAAGAAGGAATGAAGTTCTGATACCTGCTACAACATGGATGAACCTTAAAAACATGGTCCAATACCCAACCACAGCCCCTAAAAACCCTTCTCTGGGTCCTCAGGGGCTCCTAGGGTCTCTTCCTTAATTCAGTGATATTTGAATTAATTCATTTATCAGGTCACCTGCTATGGATGAGATTAGATCCTGGCCCTCGGGTTGCACAAAGCTTGCGTGGGCGAAGAGATGGGAATATTGAACATTGAACGTAGCCTTCCTCTTGCTCTGGAATGAAAGTGTAGGCAGAATACGAATTCTAGCTCTTATGTGACAGAAGTTCAAGTTAGAAATATCCTGTGAAGTGTGTAGATAGGCATTTTAATCTTTATTCAAAGGCAAGGGTTCTCCTAGTCAAGGCTGGTGGTAAACTGAAGTATGAGCCCCTTACTTCCTTCCAACTCATTTACTGCTATTTTGGTGCCCCCAGTTAGACCCAAGGAGAGGTCATAAGAGGGAAAGGTCCAGTCTCACTTGGTAGGTGCAGTTTCCCTCTGATGAGGAGGCCACCTGGTGGGTGGGGGGGGGGGGGGCGATGTACAACTCCTATTCTCTGGAACGTCCTGATGAGGCAGCTAGATCTCTATCCCAGGGGGTTACCTGAGACTCTGATGGCAGTCCCTACAGAGCATTCCCTCTCCCAAATCATGGTTGGTGTTTCTCTACCACTCTAGGTGGCTCAGTTGGATGGAGCCTGAGATGGCCCTTTGCTGTCTCTCTTGCATCTGACCCACCAACAATGTAGTTATTCAACATATTGCTTATCCTCTAGATTACCTGGGTGGGAATCCAACCCTGATCCACGATGGCTTCCAGATTTCAGGGGGCTCTTTCAGTGTTCCCACTGAAGTTGCTCCTCCAGGCTTAAGGCAGGATAGGGGCATGGGATGGAGTCCTTAACACAATCTTATCCTTACCAACCTTCTTTCTACACTGGCCTCTTCCTACATTCTTGATTTGGCTAACAGGTTCAAAGGTTATAGCATTTGATGGTACGTATTTCCTTGACATTTTCCTGTGGCAACTCTTTTTAGTATATGGCAGCATATATACTTGGGAATTTCAGTGGTAATTTTAACACCCAATTACACTACAGGTCCACTCTAACATTTTGGATTTTCTATATAGGAGTTAAAGGCTTTGCACTGATTTCCCCAAATCTTACACAAACTTATTTATGAAAAATGTAGTCACTGATCATATGGAGGACCACGGTCTCTGATCAAATGGAAGCAAGATTCTAATGCTGTTCACGGGTGACTGGACTAACAACTGTTCATCTCTAACAACTTGTGCTAAAAATCCAGGACCCAGGAAGGCACTTGTAGCTTGTTTTAATTCTCATTTTACTCTCTTTATTTTATATAATAAAGTGTTGACTTCCTTTTTTTAAAAAAAGATGATAATTGTGTGAACAAATACACATGCAAATGTTAAATTTTAAGCATGCACACAATGATAACATATAGTATTTTGACCATTCCAAAAAGGAAGACTTATTATCATTTCCTTAGCTTACAAACTAAGTTCCCTAGGTAGGGCCATTTGGTTTTTTCTTTCTTCACTCAGATAAACTGTGCCCTCCTTGAGGAAACGGGTTTTGCCCTATGAATGTGTCTATGCCTGTTTCCCCTTACTCAGACCTAGGATTGATCAGACATTGATTGGTGTTTGCTGAATAAATAGGGAGGTTTCTATTGAACACCTCCTATCAGGCATTTTGCTAAGAACCTTCTAGGCATTATCTCCCAATTCTCATCATGACCCTGTAAAGGATGATGTTAACATCTCCATTTCACTGCTGAGAAGGCTAGGGCAGAGAGCAATCACATATCTGGTCAAGGATCATCCAGCTGCTGAGTAGCAGACTGGGACTTGAACCCCAAATTGTCTGGCTCTGAATCCATGTGGTATAACAACAGTAATACATAGACTTTTGTGGTCAGTTTAAATATCAGGTTCTTCACTGATGCAAACCCTCTAGGATGTGTTCCTATTAGGGTTTATTCATTCATCCATCCATCCATTCATTCGTTCAGTTATTTGTTTACTCTTTTAGGTATCCACATACTGTTGGTGAGGACTATGGCAGGTTACTTAGGGTCCAATCCCACACAATAGAGACATTTATAGTCAGTTTAGGCATAGCCTTAGGATCTCTTTTACTGGAAAGTCTGTAACCCTAAAGTATCCCCTTCCCAGCTAGATACTGCAAAAATAATAAGAAAAAAATGCTTAAAATAGGCAGTGAATCAACAGCAATCTTCTATGAAATGGTGCTAACTACAGAACATGCAACTCTGAGCCCAGATATGAAATTTCTAACAGAGTAAGAATTAGAGGTCAAGACAGAAGCATCAAACATTTGTCTTCTCCTTGGAGAGAGGTGTAAAGGAGGATGGGGGTTGTGGTATAATTCCTCTGCCGCCTAGCACCAAACAACTGTCCAGCTCTCGGCTCCCAGCTTCCTCACCATGGGTTAGATCTACAGGATCTACATTTCAGCAAGCAACCAGCCAGCAAGAAAAGACAGGCCAATCTTTCCTTCCTGCAGCCATCTCCAGTTTCTACCACCCACTATTTTAGAGCTCTTAGCTAACTCAGCTTCTGAGGACTTAGGAAGTAGAAAGTATTCTCACCTTGAGCCTGGTCTTGCATGAGGCTGTTGATGACGATTCCCCCAACCCTGCCCCACCAGGTCCCCTTCCTGTATTTTGGAGTGGGGTGTAGTGCAAGAAGTAGGCTCAAATCTGACTCCTCTTAATAAGCAAATTCTTAGTAAGAAGGTATGTGCCCAGTGAATTTTTGTTTGCTTGTTTGTTCTCTGGTTTTCGGATATATATATATATATATATATATATATATATATATATATGTGTGTGTGTTTAATGTAGAGTATTTTCATGATTTTTACTGCAATCTACTAGCTGCAAATTCCAAAACTAGGGAAAGTCTCAATCAAAATTCTCTTACACTAGCAATAAGAGAACCTGGATTATAATTCTGGCCTCGTCAAAATTTTCATGTGTGTGTGGTGGTAGGGGGGAAACAACTTTGTGTGCAGTAGTTTTGGGTATTTCTATGATGTCTCCACACCTCATTTACCACATCTGTAAGATACAGTTAGAAGTGAGGTCCAAAGGCCAATTGCAACGCTCCTCCCAGTTCTAACATTCTATGATTCACCTCGTCCTGCTCACATGGAGAGCTACTCTCCTTAGTGCTTCTGTGACCATGTTTCTAAAATCAAACCCCAGGAGCACCTGGGCAGCTCAGTTGGTTAGGCATTGGACTTTAACTCGGTCATGATCTCAGGGTCCTAGGACTGGGCCCCAAGTTGGGCTCCACGCTCACCAGGGAGTCCGCTTCTCCCTCTCCCTCAGTCCCTCCCGGCGACCCATGGTCTTTCTTTCTCTCAAATAAATAAATAAATCTTAAAAAAAAAAATCAAACCCCAAACACATGGCCAAGTGATTACTAGATTATTAGTGGGGGTCTTGGGGCAGGTATCAGAAATGTACGCCACCCTAGGATTCTGACTATGGAGTTCCTGTATCTACAACCTGCATACGCTTTGGATCAGACAATCCTGGGAAAGGTCAAGACCTATGTTTCCAGGTAAGAGTCAGTCTACAAATGAGGAATACTGGATGGAGTCAAAGTTCAGGAGGCCTCAAGAGTTACAGCTATAAAACAGGACTCCTGCTCTCATTTTGTGAGGCAGCTATAAAAACCCCAAATGAGATAACAAT
Organism: Callorhinus ursinus; assembly: GCF_003265705.2. Classification (NCBI taxonomy): domain Eukaryota; kingdom Metazoa; phylum Chordata; class Mammalia; order Carnivora; family Otariidae; genus Callorhinus; species Callorhinus ursinus. The sequence goes on from NW_027397107.1 coordinate 8,805,687, forward strand.
AATTAGTGATATAAGCATCTGGGGTATTATTGAATCATATTATTTAGTCCAGAATCCGAAGAGACCAACAGGGTTATCAGTGTCCATTAGTCACAGAAACAAAACAAAACCAAAAAAACCTTCATACTCAGACTTAACAAACATTAAAATTATCTAAGTCATTCTTTAAAAAAAATACAGTAAATCCCTTCCAAGTGACAAACACTGTTACATTGTTCTCAAGTTGGGGACACAACCCCTGCTCCCGCATGAAACTTAGTATCAAACAGTTACATTAATAGTTGTTTAATTATAGTTTTAAAAATGCTGTGGCCAAAAAATGCAGATACTATGAGAACACACAAAAGGGAGTCTAACACAGCCCAGATAATTATGCTGGTCAAGTCTTCTCATCTTATTAATAAATATACCTCTAGACATATATACTATATACATTTACAAACTAGACACATAGATACATAGATAAATACATAGATGGATGGAAGCAAAGATGTGTTTGTCTTGGAGGAAGACCTTCCTCTTTCCTATGGTCTTTTTAGCTGGACTTAGAAACAAATTGACATGAGACAAATTTAATAGGCATACATAAGGGGAATCCACATAACATGGAAATTCCAAAGACAGTGAGGCAATATGAAGCTTATATGAGCTAAGGAGAGGGGTAGGGTCTGAGGATACAGAGGGGAGAAAGCTCATTAGCAAGAAGTTGAAAAGGGACATTTGGAAAAACATGGCTGCCCTATTATACAGGTAAATTCTGTAGGTAAAGGGGAGTCTCTGTTAATAGCTCCCTTCCAATTCCAGGCTCTCCTTTCCAATGTAAATTTAGGCAGTTGAGAGGGAGGCAGAGAGCTTTTCCTGCATCTGCTGGGTTTTGATTACTTTTAACTCAAAATAATCTTTATGCCCAAGTGGCCCATCTTGGGGTAGCCTGTCCTTCTCCCCTACAGTTGGATCGATGACAGATATAGATATATAGAGTTTAATCCTAAATAATCCTTAAGAGGAGGTTAAGATAAGATTATCTTTGAACCCTCATTGAGCAAGACCCCTGATCCTATGCCCAGGATGCTTCCTGCCAGAACATCAAAGCTCCTTGCCCACCAGGGGCCCTTACTCCCTATTCTCCCTTGTGGTATGCCCCAGGCCACTGGCCCATTTTATCCATCCCAGAAGTAGGAGACTTAATGAGGATGTGTCCTTTCCTACAATGTGAGACCAGGCCACCTTAAGTTTGGACAGAACAAGTTCGGGAAGAACAAGTCCACACAGAGGACACTGTGATTACCCATATAGCATAGAGCATTCCTGGAGAAAATTATTAACCACAAATTTGAAAAAGTGACCTGCATTTAGCAATAACACCAAGTCTTTCCCTGGCATTTTTATATCCTACTGTTAGTCACTTTTCCAACCCATGGGGCAATGGATTTCCACTCTAAATGTCACCTCTAGTCAATATATATATATATATATATATATATACACACACACACACAGTATTTTCTGCATCTCAATAGCTTTACACACACATGGTAGTTGTGCCCTGAGGCTGGGTATAAATAAATTGACAGCATGGTTTCCCACTAATGTCATCAGAGAAAGCTGTTTCAGAATACTAATCAGGAACTCTCATGAAGTAAGAAAAGCTTGTGTCAGGAAGCAGGAAGCACTTACTGGGGCCAAAAGAAAAAGCAATTGGTTGGAGGGACTCTTGGGCTTTAGGGCTTGTATAGTTGGCTGTGTCCTCACTCAGCTTCCCTTTCTTGAATTACTTCTCAGGGACCAGAGAAAAGGCTGCTTAGGGCTTAGTGAAATGGCTAGCAGGGAGTGTTGAGCATATAAGCAAAAAAAAAAAAAAAAGAATCAAACAGATCAATGAGGAGGGTGAGGGTTTCCAATGCAGCAATCGTTGGTAGGAGAAGAACCAGGTGATCTTCAAGAGAGGTCAGTTCAAGGGCAGGAAACCAACATGGATAGGATAGAGAGCTGGGAGAGCAGGTGGAAGCAAGGGCAAAGAAAACAGGATTTCATAGAGGGAGGGAGAGGAGAAAACAAAAGTCCATGACATGGGGCACCTGGGTGGCTCAGGCGGTGGAGCATCTGACTCTTGATTTCGGCTCGGGTCACAATCTCAGGCTCATGGGATCGAGTCCTGATTGGGCTCCCCGCTCAGCGGGGAGTCTGCTGGAAATTTTCTCTCTCCCTTCCGCTGCTCTCTCTCTTCTAAATAAATAAATTCTTTTAAAAAACAAAAACAAAAAGTCTGTGACATAAAAACTAGTCTCAGCTGACTTGTGTTTCTAACCTCAGTGGAGAGGAGGCATCTCCCCACCTCCGTCCTACTCTGTCCTGGAAGTAGGGCTTTTGTGATTGAAAGGACCTTCCTGATATTCACTAAGGAGGCAGAAGAGCCAGGAAACACTTTATTACTGGAAATACAAAGGCAGGACACTCAGACTTACATTACAAAAGCCCGCTTGAGCTTCCCACCTTGTTTCTTATTTCTAGCATTCTCTAGTGGATGGTTAAACAGTGCGAGAACATGGGGCTCCAGGTTCAGGGTAGAGAAAGGGCTCCACGGGAGCTGCTGTAAAGGAGAGGACGGAGAAAGTCCAGGAGTGCCCAAGGGTTGTGAAATTCATATAAAAGTGGAGTGACAAGATCAGGGTCCTGTTCCTCAGGACAGAGGGCCCCGAGGAGGTCCCAGCCAACATGCACTTGTTTGTACTGAATTTGAAAGTTTGTAGATTTATGAACAGAATAACAGAAAAACCAGGCTACAGAGATCAATGGTCAGTCAAATCAGAAAAATATCATGTTTTAAGAGATATTTTATTACCTTTTGGTGCATAAAGGACTTAGAAATGCACTCCCAAAGTCTGGTTGTGTAGAGGTCCACTAGATGCTCCTGTCAATGAAGAGCCAAGTGTGATTCGTAATTGGATCTCAGTGAGTGGCAAGGAAGCATTTCCTTTAGAACTGTGTAACCTTGCATTAGTGGTGAAGTGGTTCTCCTAAATAATGTAAACAATACCCTCTAAAGCTCCAGGATGGTATCTATGCACTTTGCACTTTTTAAACACTATTAACTTTGTTAACCTACTCTTTCTTTCTAGAAATACTGGTCATACTCAAATTAACAGAAATTTCAAATTATTAAAGTAAAATTTAATGTTGTACACAGTTCTTTACCCTCTCCCAACTGTAAAATGGCTGAAAGCAGTTGACAAGCATTTAATATAGAATGGGGGCTTCCTAGAAATCACACTTCCATCACCAAAGGCTGGCAGAAAAATACCCAAACTCATCAAGCAAAGATGTCCATGATTTGATCTATTAAATTAAGAGTGTAAAAAAGGGCCAGGTACCATGTTTCACGCTCTGTACATTATCCCATTTATTTTACTTAATTATATTTGCAATATGTAACATAATATAATTAAGTATAAGATATATGATATATAATTTATAACATATTGCATAATATATAACAGCTCAATGGAGGTAATCTTATTATCCTCATTTTACAGATGCTCAGGAAGGTGAAAGCATTTGCCCAATATTTCAGCTGTCCACCAGTCTTCCTGCTGTACCACACTGTATCTGTAAGAACCTCTTGCTGTGGCCACAGCATTCCTAAGCCCACAGCCAGATAGTCCTCATCATGTTTACTTCAACCCAGCCCCAACTCTCTACTGACTACTTCTCCTAACTATCCAAATTGTATACCTTCCTGACGCATTTCCTGACCTCTACAAGCTCACAACTTCCCGTCTCCCAAAGAACAATAATGACAATGACGACGGCAGCTGCAACAGCAACATGGATTGAACATCTAACAACACTCAAGTGCCATTTCTAATTTCCCGAATGGTGTGTGTTCTTTTTGTCAACACATATGAACTTGATGGTAAGGGAACCCCCTCCTAGAAGTCAGATGTCCCCAGAATTGTGCATGATAGAAGATTTTTAACAAATATTTAGAAGAGATGGGGGGCAGCAGAAAGACAGAAAAATCAAGGGAAAATACTGATTATCTACTTCTTGGTGTCAGGTTGGAGAAACTTAAACATGTTTATATGTTTCCACCAAATACTAGTGAAGACATCATTGCATATATTGGTAGTTCATTGGCTAGTCCAATTTCTATCTTCCAACTGTGCACGGAGTTATGCTCCAAACGTAGGAAAAGAGGTTGCTAATAGGTGTTCACAGTTCAAAGAGAAATTAGGGGAAGACTTGTTTGCATTCCCTGAACACCTGTACCTCCTTGCTAATAATCTTCCCAGGGAAGAATGCCTTTCCAGAGATTGAGATCAGCTCCAGATTTGTCCCACTGGACAAATGCATCTGGAATGATGATGCCAGTTGGTCCAATAAGCCCTTCCCTTGCCACCCTTCCTGGACCTTCTCTTATGAATGAACGCATCACCTTCCCTGGCAGGCTGTGGCATGAATTTTGGTCAATACAAGCCATCCTCAACTGCTTTACTATAACGCTGCTCTGAAAAGGAGGAGCTGTTGAGAAGCTTCATTCCAATAGAGCAACACCAGATCAAGAGATTCCAGAGGGGCAATCTCTTGGTGCCCACAGCTATATGAAGCTTGTATCTGATTTTGATGGCTACTGGCATCTTTAGTCAGGGAAGGCTGTGTGTAATCTTTGTTTCTCCATGGCTGGCTGACTTGGCAGGGCCAGGTCATCAGGAAAGCCTCACCATGAAGGGGCCTGGGAGGTCAATAGCCACGGCCCTCCCCAAAGGAGAGCTTCAGTGACACCTGGAGGTGAAGCCTTGAAATGAAAGAGGATGCCAACAGGCTATCCTGACACCCCCCACTGGCCACCTTCTAGGAATGCATCTGGATCCTACTGTGAAAGTTAAGAAACACTATGATGTGCTCTATACAACCTTGATCAGGGTCTTGGGATTAATGAACATCATAAACTAGTTCTTTACAAGGGAGATACACTGAATACAAGACCATGAGCAAGAGTGGCCCAGCCTGGTGGCCCACAGCTGGATCCAGCCCACAGGTATGTTTTAGTTTGTGTTTTGGCCCACACAATTTTTTTCTTTCTTTTTTTTTTTTTTTAGAGATTTTATATATTTATTTATCTATTTGAGGGGGATGGTGGGAAGGAGCAGAGGGAAAGGGAGAGAAAATCTTAAGCAGGCTCCACGCCCAGCACAGAGCCCAATGTGACTCAATCCCAGGACCCTGAGATCATGACCTGAGCAGAAATCAAGAGTCTGACGCTCAACCAACCGACTGAGCCACCCAGGTGCCCCCCCCAACACACAGTTTTTTCCTAAACAAAATTACACAACCATGTTACACATATTGGAAGATTTTACATTAAAATAAGTATTTATCACATATCTTTGAAAAATGAGAAGATCTGAAAACACATTTCTATTGCCAACAATTAGAGCCATTGGGAGAGGGGTGGGGACAGTAAGGGAGGCATATGTCTAGATGACCAAAGACCCTAACTCCAATGTCCTTGTGCCCCCTTGGTTTCACTCCTTTATGTCACCTCCTTGGCCCCTAGACATCTCTGACTCTGTGGTGCAGAATGACATGCTAGTGTTTTGACTATCAGCAAAACCCTGTCATCATTGTGCTGAAGATGGAATTTTCCCCATGAAAGGACCAGCATTTGAACTGTGGTTTCCTCTTACCTCGGCTTTGGGGCAAGCTGTTTATTAAACAACTCACATTCATCAGTTCTAATCTGTTTTCATTTACAGCAGAGACTAATTGCAGCTCCCTCATAAAGTAAGAGTGGGGGAAACACAGCTGGAAAAAAAATGTGCTCCAGGATTTAGTTTTGTTTTGCGTTCTGTCTCTGCGAGCATGAGACATGGGCTAGTTACAGCGCAAGGTGATGGCACCTCTTTGTCTGCAGCTCCTGAGCACTAAGGGGAAAGTCATCATGATTAAAGATGTGTATGAAATGAGTTCCTCCTCTCCTGTATTCGATACGTTGCCTTGTATCTCTTCCAGCTGGGAGCCGAGACAGCCTGTAGTCACCAGAGGGGATGGCATGAGTAGGGTGAATCAATGCATTAGGAACAAAAAGGGTAAAACCTTGGTGCTTTTATTAGCTTTGATTTGTGTTGCTTTCAGGGCTCAAGTGTGGGGTTTATAAAAAAGAAGCAAGCAGTTATAGACTGTGCACTGCTCTTTGCTATGGTTTATATCCAATGTCTGTAAAGGTTTTATTGGATTACTGGCAGCGTGTTTATTTGCCCGAACACAAAAAGTCCTGCTAGCCCTTGAGAGTAACATAGAGAGAAGGGGGGCTTTGTGATATTACAGAATTTGAGCAGAAGTCTACTCCCAACACTCTGGGTGGCAGGGAAGGGGGAAATGAGCAGACATTAAAAATCACAGTGTATGGACCATAATTTAAGATGAGGTCACTGAATAGATGTGGAGGGAGCCTGCCAAGCCAGAGCTATTCCTTATTTGTAAATCATGATCCCCTGGGATATTTGCGCTGATTTAACTCAACTTGCTTTTCAATTGAGGAGATTATGAGAGGACAAAGCAAAAAGGCTACTTGGCAATATCCCAATTGGTTGATGGGTGAATTAGCTTTTCATGAAAATAAAATGAATATACATTCTCATGGATAAACTCATTGTAAAGCTCTACACCAAGAATTCTCAAGCTCAGCACTATTGACTTTTGGGCAGGAAAAAATCCATGTTGTGGGGACTGTCCTATGCATCGCACGATGTTTAGCAACATCTCTCGCCTCTACCCACTCGATGCCAGTAATACCCTGACCTGGTTATCACAGGCCCACATGTCTTCAGATATGGCCATATGCCCTTGGCAAGATGGGGGGGGGACACATACCCCCTGTTTAGATCACTGCTTTACATGAACTGAAGTGTGTGTGGGTGTGTGTGGGTGTGTGTGTGTGCGTGTGCACAAATACATGTTGGGACAATGTAATGAAGTTATTCATAAAATTCAAAGAGAGAACTTCAAACACGATGATTATAATTCATTTAGTTCCATCAAAATGAGTCTCAGAATAAGATCCCAGCAATTAAAATTGGCAGATTTTTTTTTTAAGAAAGGAAAGCAAATGAGTAGTCAGTTGAGCATTAGTTTCAGGGAGGTCTTACCCCAACAAATGCATCCATCTACAGCCCGAGGTGGGAATACACATAGTTGTGAAATATGAAGCACTTAAACCACATCTCCGTGTGTTTATATTGATCCTGGGACATCTTTCTACAAATTTTAAGCCACAAAGGATAAAAACCTCCAGTAGCCAGAAAAAAAAAAGTGTGTTGTGTGTGTGTGTGTGTGTGTGTGTGTGTTTTCTGCCCCATCTTCCAACATTAAAGGCTGGGTCTTATCTTTAGATCTTCAACAACAAAGAAATTAAGAGACACATATCTGTGTGCTTCTCTGTAAGAAACTACAAAAGTAGGCATTGATTTTGTTCCCTTTTTCACTAAGTGGAAGTCATGTCAGGGCTGCTTAAAGCCCCCAGTGTTGCTCGAGTTGAACAAGAGACAAGGGGGTATGGGGTTGCCTCTATGTATTGCCTGCCAATCTTTTGATTCCCAAATAACATTTAAATTGAAAGTACACTTGGGCTTAAGCACAGGTGTCCAAGTTACTATTTTGGCAGAGGTTTCTCTTTTACCATATTGGAGAAAGGTAGCACTGATCATCCATTTGTTAAACTATGTCACACAATGACACTGTTCCAAGCAATGAGAGTCCAGTTGAACTGGAGATTTTCAAGACCCATGAAACCCTCGGTGCAATTTCTCAAAATGGGACGCTTGCTGTGCCCACATCAAAGCCATGGGCTGACATTGGTTAAAAATGAATAATCCTGGGCCTTACGACCAGATCCACCAAATTAGGAGCCCTGAGGCTGTGGTCTGGTATGATGCATTTTTTTATCAAGATGATTTTAGGCTCATTAAAAGTTGGGAGCCACTTAACTGAGTTGTAGTTTGGAGGGATAGAGAAAACATAAGAAAGGAAGTCTTGAAGACACATGAGAGAATAATATCAGAATTCCCATCTCAGAATCAAGCCAATTTGAGGATTTGAACCAATAAGTGCTAGGGTGATTCACTAACTACGGGGTTTTTCAAGAATCACTGCTCTGTCAATGAACTGCGAAGTCAATGAAATCCCCAAATCGGAGTTATTTGGGATTTGCCCTTGGAAGAGAGCAGCATGGTTTAAGACTAGCTGTAGGCTACAGAAAATTATACAAGCACCTATATTCAGCATGCACAGGTCTGAGGGATGAGGGAGTTTGGGAAAGGAGAATCTAGATACCGCCCTGATGCTGAATGCTGGCCAATCTGTGATTCAATATTATTTATTGGAGGACCACAAATCTGACCTTCATAGGCATCTTGTCTTACAGTTTTTAAATTCGGGTATTGTTTTTTCTTTGCTCTTTTTAAAGTAATGTCTTTTTGTTTTGCTCTTATTTTCAGATAATCTCATGTGGGCTAAAGAGAAGCAAGAAATAGGAGGCTGAACCTATGAGAAAAGAACATACTAAACTTTTGTACTTTGGGGTGGCTGCGATTTATCTGTGAGTTCTCCAGAATCCCACAATGACACCGGTTTACAAAGGATGCTAATTTCCTCTCATACTTATTTTGGTATTACCCAATGGTGTCAAAGACCAAGTTTCCCAATAACAGAGGTTTACGCAGCTTCTGTTGCCAAAGTTACGGTCCCAGATGATGGACACATATCTTGCATTTTCCTCGAATAGGCCAAAGATGGTCACATGACCATACTTAACAACAAGGAAGCTGGCAAGCAGTCTTTACTTCAGTGGTTATGTACCAAACTAAAAATGGGGAAAGGGATTCTATTACTATTAAATAATGGGAGACTATTTGAGAAAAACTAGTAATCTTCCAAACAAAAGAAAAGCCCCGAAAAGAAAACTAAGTACATACACTAGAGCCTATTGGAATAACAACATATGTTAAAAGGTCTATGAAAGAATGTTGAATGAAAGACACAATCCATAATAATTGTTATTATTTTTTTAATATTTTATTTATTTATTTGAGAGAGAGAGCTTGAGTGGGGGTGGGGACAGAGAGGGAGAAGCAGACTCCCCACTGAGCAGGAAGCCCAACTCAGGGCTCCATCCCAGGACCCTGAGATCATGACCTGAGCTGAAGGCTGATGCTTAACTGACTGAGCCACCCAGGTGCCCCTAATTGTTACTATTAAAAAAAGATTCCAACTTAACCTGTGCAGGAAGAAAGAAGGAAATGCAACCAAATGCTAATTGTGAATACATCTGTGTCTCCTTACCTAGTCTACATTCTATGATGACCCATTAAGGCCATTCACTTGCATGTGTTTTCAACTCTCCTTTCCTTCCCACCTATTTCACACCACCTTCCTTTCAAGTATCTGATTGCAGGAAAGGAAAACACATCACCCTCTGACTGGTATAACTTGAAATGCATCACCAAAAATTTCCAGTGGACCCTCAAGGCAGCCAAGTGATCGTAGTATGTTTCTCTTGTTCCTTTATTTTCTCAGACTCTTACTGAACCATTTCTCACCTTTTCCTTTCTCCTGAAAACTTCAACAATTCTTCACCCATCCTCTTCTCAGTTGATGATCTTTCTACCAATTTCCCTGACAAAACTGAATTAATCAAAGATCTTCCAAAGATTCTCGAGATCTCTTCTACCAATCTTCTAGAATCTATTTTTGTCCATGCTGCCTTCCTCATGTTACCATGAATAAACTATCTATAACCTTGTCAAAGGCTAATCCCTCCATGTCTGCATAGATTCGCTCTCCTCATCTCCACTCAAGGACATCCATCCAGCAATTCCTGCCTCTTTCTTCATCACTGGTTTTTCCTCCTTTACCATATCATCCCTATCAGCATACAAAATGATATCATGACTCCATCTTAAGGAAAAAATGTTTTCTTGATGTCACCTTAAAAAAAAAAAAAGGCACCAATCATGGTCCCATTTCTCTGTTCCCCTTTGCAATAAAACTTCAATTCCTATTTTATTCTCTCACACCCACCACTCTACCAAAACTTCTCAGGCCAAAGTCATCAATGGCCTGCATTTTATGAAATCCAATGGTTGATTATTACTCCTCACCTACTCAACCTTACTTGGCAAAGAGAAAATACTCTTCACTGGGCTTCCGGAACACTATACTCCTGGTTCGTCCTCTGGTTTTCTTTCAACCTCATTCTTCAGTCTCGTCTGTAGGTTTTTCTACTTCAAATTCTCAATGACACAGCACCCAGGACTAAGTCAAATATATATGTCCAGTCCAGACCTCTCCTCTCCTGGCTCATGATCCAACTACCTAGTTGGCATTGCTTCTTAGATATCTAACAGAAATCTCTAAATATTTACAAAACTGAATTGTTTATAATGCCCCCACCTGCTCTAAATCTGGCAACTCCATCTCTCCATCCTTCCAATGGCCCAGGCAAAAACAAACAAACAATAAACCTCTAGGAGTCTGTCACAATTCTTGTTCTTTCCCTTACCTGCCACATCCAATCCATCACAAAATCCTGTTGGTTCTACCTGCAATATATATCTAGAATCTGACGCTCACCACTTTCAGTTCTAGCACCCTGGACAAGACATCATTAGCTTTTACTGGGACAACTGCAATAGCCTCTTGTCTAGTCTCTCTGCTTGCCCATTCTCTCCTACCCTCCCTCCAACATCCCAAACATTTTTCTCAAAAGAGCAGCAAGAGTGTAAGTCAAACCATGTCACTGGCTTCTCACTGTTCTCAGAAAAAATCCAAAGTCTTTATCATAGTCTAATAAACATGACATGATATGGCCCTTGGACAACCCGTTGACTATTTCCTACTACTATACTTCTCGCTTAGAATGTTCAAGTCACACTAGCCACCTTATTGTTCCTCAGAAATGCCAGATATGCCCGCATATTGCACTGACTCTTCTGTCTGGAAAATTCTTCCATCACGTATCTGCATGGCTCACTTTCTAACATCTTCAAATCATCAATCAAATGTCATCTTCTCAGTGAAAATCCCCACACTCCACTTTAGGTAATCCCAAAGCTTCTTTCCCTCAATTATTTTTTTAAATATTTTATTTATTTATCTGACAAAGAGAGAGGGAAGGAGGGAGAACAAGCAGGGGAAGCAGCAGAGGGAGCAGGAGAAGCAGGTTCTCCACTGTGCAGGGAGCCCAATGCGGGGATCCATCCCAGGACCCTGGGATCATGACCTGAGCCAAAGGCAGACGCTTAACCGACTGAGCCACCCAGGTGCCCCTCCCTCAATTATTTTAATAATATTTACCACTTTCTAAAATCTATATGATTCAAGTATTACATGCATTCATATATTCATGGATATAATATAAAATATTGAAAACTGTACAAATTATAATGTGAGCTGCACAAGAATAAGAATTTCTGTTTGTTTTGTTCATAGATGTAGTCTTGGCCCTTAAAACAATTGTTGACATATAGTAGGTGATCAACATATTTAGGAAATTAACAAATATGAGACATGGGTAATATTTTTTGTAATTTTTTCATGTTTTAAATATTTCCTATTTTACAAATTATCTTTAATGCATCACTTTGTTACCATTTGGTAAAAAATGACCTATTAAAATTAAGATTTTTAGACTCTCAGTTTTACTTCTAGCTCAATCAAATACTAGACTTAATATTAGACAAATCAATTATTTTATTAAATTTTAACCATTGCCTTTTAAAAGTGCTAGTTTGGGTTATGTGAGCTGAAGAAGATGACATCAGAGAAGGCACCAAAGTTGCGTGTTCCAATATGTAAAGTCATACTGGCATGCAAGCAGCAAAAAAATCCAACTCCTCCTGGATAATTAAGGTTTGATTTTCTAAATACATCTTTTGGAATGTATTTTATTATTTTTTATTTAAATTCAATTAGCCAACATATAGTACATCACTAGTTTTTGATGCAGTGTTCAATGATTCATCAGCTGTGCATAACACCCAGTGCTCATCACATCCTGTATTTTATATTTTAATTTAAAAGCAAACAGGTAAAACCTAATTTCTCACCACCTAGCAAGCACACATTAAGGATCAAAATGATGTATTTCAGGTCATAGCACTGACTAATGGCAAAACTGAGAACGTGAACCCCTGATTCCCAGTCCAGAGCTGTTCCCGTCATATTACACGGGATTCTATGGGAAATCTCTCTTCAGTGAGGCAGAGTATACTATTGTGGAAGGTCTTTCATTATCTTAAAAAGAAAAAACAAAACAAAACAAAACAAAACTAACCCGAACTCAGGGCTCCGAGTCTAAGTGTGGGAAGGGAACACCAGAAACATCCCTTTCCTCTCATGGAAGGCTGAGGGCCAAGGAAAAGCAAACAGAAGGATGTGGATAATGGAAACAAGGAAATTGAAAACAAAACCTTCTCTATGAGAAGAGGATAAACAAGACTGGATAGTGCTCTCAAGTTCAAGAGGACTGTCAAGCGTCCAACATACCTATTTCCAAAAAGCCCTCTAATAGCCACTAAACTGAAATGAACAAAACTAGACATAAGGAAGCCTTCCACTTGGAGTTTTTACTGCCACCAGGCAAGTTAGCATGGCTCTCCGCAGAACTATTTACATGGAATTACCCATAATGCTTGACACCGTGATAATTCCCTTCTGCCCTGATGCATATTCGACTGACAGCATGGAAACTCTGTCAAAGGGAAAAAGTAAATGATCCAGCAAAGCGTGGATGTGAGACAGGGAAATCAACATCCAGAAATTCTGCTTCATGCCAAGATTCACTCCCAACCTAGCCAGGGAAAGAAAGCAAGGGTATTACATATTCAGAGGAGAAATACAAAATGTTCCCAACTCAGCCAATAAACAATGCCTGTCTGACATGAGATCAGAGGTCAAACATAACCTGAAAAGGGAGCTGAGGAATTTGAGGTCTTTTATCATTTTTTAACTTTGTTGTCCTAATGTTTCCTGGCCCAGAAGTCTTCCTGCAAAAATTTTCAGATTTTTGCTGGTGCAGTGAAAATAATATTGACCTAAAAATCCAAAAACAAGACTGTAATGCAGGCTTTGACAGCCCTTATTCACTGTGTGAACGTGGACCAAACACTTTACTCCTCTTCCATCATTTCTAAGATTAGAATATCTGATTAGTTGACCACTATGATCCCTAACTACTACAAAATTCCAGGATGTCTTATAGCTCCCCCCTTCCCGAATTGTGAGTCAACAATATCCTTGTGGCTTCTGTGGAAGGAGCATGGAAGACAGAGAACCTGGGCCATAGTCCCATCATGGGCTCTGGGCAGTTTAACCAACTCCCAGGAGTCTGTTTCCCCACATGCTAAATGGGATCACAACAAAAAATCTACTTCTCAGATTTTATTTTTTTTATTAAATTTTTTTATTGTTATGTTAATCACCATATATTACATCATTAGTTTTTGGTGCAGTGTTCCATGATTCATTGTTTGTTCATAACACCCAGTGCTCCACGCAGAACGTGCCCTCTTTAATACCCATCACCAGGCTAACCCATCCCCCCACCCCCTCCCCTCTAGAACCCTCAGTTTGTTTTTCAGAGTCCATCGTCTCTCATGGTTCATCTCCCTGTTTATTTTTCCTTCTTTTTTTTTTTTTTTTAGTTTTGATAAATTCAACTCCATGGCAAAGTTGAAAGAATAATATTCGTGGACACCAATATATCCTTCATCAATGTTTAACATTACACCACATTTCCTTACTATCTTTCCACACACACACGTGTGCACGTGTATATTACTTTTACTGAACTATTTTAAAGTACCTTGCAGACCCTATAGTATTTGTATTTCACTCCTAAATACATTACTATGTCATCACCAAAGAACAAATAGGCATTCTTCTACATAACAAGACCATTTCACATTCAAAAAGTTTAACACTGGTAAAATAATCTTAACTAATAAATAATTCATATTTGAATTTCTCCAATTCAATCATACATTAGGTTGCCATAGCTTCTTATTCGCCTTTAATCTAGAATAGTCCTTTAAGTGTCTGTTTGCTTGCTTGCCTTTCTGATATCTCATGATATTGATTCTTTTTTTTTTTTTTTAGTATTCAGGCCAACGGTTTTTTAGAATATTCCACACAAAATATATGAACCAATCTCACAAATACAGTGTTGAGTGAAAGATGCCAGACATGAGACATTACAAAAACAGACACAACTTATTTCTGCTGTTAGAATTGGGAATCTCAGGGATGTGCAGGGGTTATTGACTACACAGCATGAACTATCAATATTCTAATTCTTGACCCAGTACTGATTATGTAAATGTGTATTCACATATTACTTAGGAAATCAATGATTTGATTATTTGTCAAAATAAAATTAAGAAATTGAAAGAAATATAACTGGAGTTGCTTTAATTCCTTACTTTCACCATGTAATGGATAAAGTAGTCAAAAATATATATGGATATCAATGATTGGGGCAAATATAATTAACAAAAGTGTGTGAGTAGACATTTGTTGAATTTTATATAGCAGAAACTAAAACATTATTCTTTCTTTTTAAGCCTGAAAGGAATGGTCTTTAAAAATGTATTTACTAGGACACAAACCAGCAGTGAGTTCCCTAAATCAGACATTATATAGACCAACATTATTTTTTTAAGATTCAGCGAGAGTAAAGATTTCAAAAATATTTTTACAAAGCCCTAACCATAGAAATTGAAAGCTGCTATTCTATGAGTCTACTGAGTCAAAGACTAAAAGCATAATAAGTAATAAAGTACTTAGAAACTATCTTAAATGAGAATATCATAAGTCTACATAATAAACATAAGCATACATAAATTCAGGTCCTTAATACTTTGTTATAAATAATATTTTTTAATTATCAAGAATCTAGAAAAAATATAAAAGCCTCAAGGAGGAAATGATGAAATGCAGCAAAAAATAATTATTAAAAAATGTGAGAACCAACAGAAATAAGTAAACCTAAGAACTGATTCTTAAAAAAAAAAGATAAAAACCAAAAATTGTAAAAAGGCTAACCAGGCTAATTAAGAAAAAGAAATGAATTAGAAATAAGACATGTAAATCTCTTTCCATAGTATCTAACCCAAATTAAGCTTTCAATTCTATTATTATTATTCACAAAGAAAATCAAGGATATGGGAATAGATACAGGACACATAGGAAATTAAAAATATAAGAACACGATACAAAACATTGGCTAACATTTTTAAAATCGGGACAAAATGGATGATACCCTTGGAATAGATTTAAATTACAAAATAAAGTCATAAGTCATAGGAAACCTAAATAAATTAATAAGCAGAATATGTCCAAAACATACTGAAAGCTTAAATGGTTTTAAAGGTAGATGCCTTCAATTATTAAAGGACTCTTTTCAGTGAACATTGAGGTTATCTCTCCAACAACCTATCTATCCCTCCCTCACTGTCAAAAGTCCTAGGAAGTGTCCCCACCAGCATTTCCAGACCGGGGCTCCCACTGTTTTAACAAATCCAGGCAACAGTTCCCTTATTATCATACTTGGATCAGGTGACCAATCCATAAACCCATCATTTCATGGCACTGCAAGGCCAGAAAGTACAGACGACTCAATTCAACACAATGAAACACAAGAGCAGATTTTCTACGGACTTCCCAGAAGAAGATACCTCTATGTAATGAGATCTTATAGAAACCAGCCCTCTTTCTCCTTCTGAATGAAGTACCACAAAGATGTGATGCCCGAAAATGCTGCAGCCATTTTGTCCCCAGGCAGGGAGCCATTCTGAAAAGTCTGCCACCCCAGAAGGCAGAATGGAGATGTAAAAAGATACCAAGTTACTGGTGTCAGACGATCACTGAATCAAACATCCTCATAAGCCACCCAATCTCTTTACCATCCTGGTAGATAAGCACATGAACACATTTGTTTGTTGCTCTTGTTGTTGTTGTTGTTGTTTAAACAGTGTAAGTTAGTTTTCCTGTTGTAATATAGAAAGTCAAATCATTCTCCTAAAGCACAGAAAAAGATGGTAGTCCCTCAACACTTCTGGTGAAGGTAGTACAATCATAATTATCAAACTGAATGAAAAAAACAAAAGGCAATTGCTAACACAGAACACAAAATCCTAAATAGAACACGAGCAAATGGAATTCAGTACGATGCTTAGAATAATTCACTATGGCCAAACCAGATTTATGCTAGGACTACAAAGGTGGTTTAATTTTAGTAACACGTTAATATAATATTTCATGACAATAAGTAAAATGCTCAAAAATAATACCACGATAATTTTAAAGACAAAAATTGAATGCTGGTTAAATCTCTTAGTTGGTGAACTCACACTGGAAGAAGACACACCCCAAATCAACGGGAACAGGACCCTTCTGGACCTTGCTCTATGTACCTCTTCATCTGGCTGTTCATTTGTATCTCTTATCAGATGCTTTATTACCAGTAGATGTAAGTATTTCCCTGAGTTCTGTGAGCTGTCATAGTAAAAGAGCTAGAAGAGGTGGGTGATGGGAACCACTGATTTATAGCCTGTCAGTCAGAAATAATGGAGTTCCAAATATGTGACTGGCATCTGACGTAGGGGAACTTTTGTGGAACTGAGCCCTTAACCGGTAAGGTCTGACGCTAACTCTAGGTAGATAGCTCAGAACTGAACTGAATTGTAAGACACTCAGATGATATCAGAGAATAGGCCTGTGTGGGGAAAACACCCACTTTGACACAACTGGTATCAAAGTGTAGTACCTAGTGTGTAGAGGAAATGGAGCTTTTCCCTTCAGAAGGTAACAAAAGACTTAAAAATAGGGACAGAAAGAATAGATCCTAAAGGCAAAGACTGATACACCCATCTATGTAAAATCAAGAATTTCATTTCATCAATCAAAATACACCATAAGGAGTGAAAAGTCAAGCCATAAATAGGAAGCATATATTTGCCACACTTACAATGACAAAAAATTAGAATAAAAATAAAGAGCACCCATGATTCAATTTAAAAAGATTAAAAAAAACAGAAAAATGAACAAAAAAATTGACCATTTCTCAGAAAAGGAAACATGAGCAACCCCTAAACATGTGGAATGTGCTTTAGCCCATTTACTAATCAGCAAAATTATAATTAGAATCATGTATTTCATACCCACCCTAAAGTCAAACTTCAAAAGCAGAAATCCTAATGTTGTCCAAGAAAAGACGTGAGCACTTCTTCCATGGCTGAGGGAAAAGAAAGCTACTTTAGGATACACTTCAGTGTTTATCCAGCGAAATTGAACATACTCATATCCTGGAACTCAATGGTTTGGCTCCTCATTATATTCCCTAGAGACATTTTTGCAAATTTGCAACAGGAGACATGTCATGTACAAGGATGTTCAAAGCAATATTGTCTGTAATTGCAAAAAAACAACAAAACCCTTGAAAACAACTCAAATATCCATTAAGAGTATAATGAATAGATAAATGGTGGCATATTCACTATACTGCAGAGAGCAAGAATTATAGTGACATGTATCAACATGAGCAATTTAGAACTACATGTTGTTGAAGGCAAACAACAGCTTAAAAGTGATCGTAATATGATACCAAAAAGGTTAAAATAAGCTATTAAAGAAACTTTATCAGTTAAGAAGGAAAATATTATGATCCATCCAAAGTCAAATAAGCAAAAGTGATGAACAAACCATTCACAGAAAAATAAACACAAATAGCTAAAAAAAACATGTGGAAAAAATCAACCTCAGTAATTAAAAAATACAATTAAAACAAAATGCAAATATACTTCTATCAAATCAGCAGAAATTTAAAAATGATGTTATTGATGCAGTTGAGGGTGAGAAGAGAAGCTATGTTCTAGACTCCTGGAAGAATATAACCTGGCCAATTCTTTCCAGAAGTATGCTTTGCCAAATTCACAAAAAATACGGTAAAAGGTCATAACATTGACCTAGTAATTCAACTCTTAAGACTCTAAAGGAAATTACTAGAGTTGCAGACAGTGGCTTCTTACTAAACATTAACTGGAACATTACTCATAAGTAGGAAAGAGGTAGAAACTTAAATTTCCAAAAAATAGAAAAAATGGTGAAATGTAATCACATATTTGAATGGAATATTATGTCACCAATAAAACAATATTTTCAAGCATATTTAGTAATGTAGAAAATTGCTTATGATAACCTATTAATTCAGCAAGGCAAAACTCTATAAAAATAACTATGCACACAGATATCTCAGCATGCACATATTACATATATTTGAGTGTATATACACATATGTATATATACACTCACATATATACAAAAGGCTGGAAAGATAAATCCTGAAATATTAACAGTGGTTTATCCTATTTTATGTCCTCATTTTATTTCTAAATTCTATACAATAAACCTGATTACTTTCATAATCAGAAAAAATATATTTGGAAACATGACTGACATAATATGTGATATTCCCACTCTATAATATTTATAGTCCTGAATTTTAAAGCAAAAGATTGATGAATCCATGTATCTTTGTAAGGGATTTGTTTCTTTTGCTGAGCTTAAATTCTAAAGGTCTAGACAGAGCATCTATCCAGGAAAGGACTTATTTTTCAGATAGTGCCTAAAAGATGTGCTTGAGGAGGAGGAAGCTGGTGATGACAGCAACAATAGTCACCATGCCAACAATAGTCACCGTGACATGTATACAGAGTGTTACAATTTACATAGCACCTTCAGACCCATAATCTCTTTTAATCACACAGTCCCATGGAAAAAATGTCACAGCACAGCACAAATGAGCCCACTCACCCCATCGCAGCCCAGTGCTTGCTATGGGGGAATACAAGAAAACAGAAGATAAAAGTATGCTTTCAAGGAGCTTGCAATCTGGTTAGAGAGATAAAATGTGCACCCAAATATATGTTATGTGATGAGAAATAATAATATACGTGGGTTTCAAGCCTTCATCCTCTCCTGCCTGCTAAAGAGAACTTGCTTTGCCCACTGTTCCTTCCCTTCCTCCATGCTCCTCAGAGGGTTCAGCGACTGCTGGACCATTTCTGGGCTGCAGCTGGGCCTCTTCTCTGGACTTGTGTAATCTAGAACTGGGAGAAAGGACAAGAGATTGGGCGAGCTGTTTGGGGGCAATTTGAGAGTAGTGGGTGAGTTAAGTGGGTGGGTGGGTGGGAATAAAAGGGAATTTTCAGGAAAGACAGTGTCCTATAGAAGATGTGTGTTCTCTGTGACATTTGAGAAAGAGCAGTAAATAACCTGAATCAGTGAGAAACCACTTCTGGCTACCAGACTTGTTTCCCTGATCACCACATTAATCTGAGCCCAAATCAGCGCTCAATACTGGAGTAACACTTTGGAGAAGGGAAGGTACTTACCAAAGAAACTCCTTCTCTTCCCTTCCTGGGCCATGACAGTTTTAATATTTGTGACTAGATCTAATTCAAGATCCTTGGGGCAGGCAAACCTCTACAGTGACCTTCAGGGACCTCCATCTCCTGTATGTGCACCTTGGTGCGATACCCTCTTCCTCAGTGTGAGCTAGAACTAATGACTTGCTTCTGGCCCACAGCAAAGGTGGAGAGATGACAATTCTATGATTAGGTTATGCAAGGCTGGGACTTGATCTGTCTCCAGAACTTTCTATTTTATACAGGTGGATTAAAGCAAGAGGCCCACGTTGGCCTCTGGCCAACAACCAGTGAGGAACTGAGCCCCGCCAACCACCGCTGAGTGAGCTTGGAAGTGTCCCCTCACCAAGCTGCATTCATGAGGACTACAGACCAGCTGACAAACTGACTGCAGCCAAGGACAGACGCCTGAAGCCGAGGACCCAGTGACGCCACACCCAGACTCTGACACTGACACTGAGGTAAAAGACGGGTGTTTTTTTAAGCCTCTAAGTTTGTTGGTACTTTGTTACTCAGCAAGATGGCTAATCCAATCATATATTTACCCTGACTTTCCTTCTGCTCTTTCTCCCAGAAGCTTCTTGTTACTCCTCCAAATCACCCCTATCCTATCCCTAATTCACGTTTTGCATTCGGATTGCATAGACACTGAAGCAGTGTGTGAAGAATAATGTGTCTAAGGGGGAGGAAAATACTGCATCTGCTAAGTTCACTGGACGCCTCCCCCCGCCGCCCCAGAGCAATCACTTTGCCCTCAGAGCTCACTGCCCACAGCCTCTTCCCCACAGGATGGAGAAACAAAATGATAGCAGCTTGACTGCAACCCTCCCAATCCCGAGACAGGCCAGAAGATGCCGACGGCAGTGAAAACCCAGAGCATCGCTTCCTTTGAAGATCACTGAAAAGTGCCAGATCCTATACCATTTTCTGTGACGTATGCATGGGAATGTGCAAGATGCATGTCAAGACATTTTCCAGGTCCCGTGCCTCTGGTGACTCTGCACAACAGAATACATCCTGATTGCCGCATTGCACTGCCTTATCTCAGAGGGGCAACCAACAGCTACCATGGTGACAGTCCTTTCGGGGTGGCCACCCAAAGAGCAGGAATAGTTAGGCGTCTCTAGCCCATGCTAAGGTGAAAGAGATCATTAAGTAGCCCTGCAGTGCAAGGTGTGAAAGATATATATATTCTTCCCTGTTCTTCCTCCAAGGTTCTGAGCAGGAAGCAAATACACAGTAATGGAAAGAGAACAAGAGAACCCTGAGGAGCTAAGGCTAAGGAAACCAGATTTTCTACCCAGTACAACAAATTTCAAATCAATATTTCCTAACTGCCTTCTACAATCTTAATGCTGTTGGGAGCACGGATCAAGGACAAAACATGTCCCCTGCCTCCAAGAGCTTACAGTCTTATCACAGAGTTAAGATTATAATAGATTCAGAAATGTCTGGAAGGGTTCTTCTCTTCCACTCTCCCCCCCCACAATTCATATCCAGGTCTTGTTGGTTCTACCTGCACAATTGGGTTGCTTTTCCCCCACCTTGCTTCTGCCCTAGTCCACGTCACCAGAGCCTCTCCCCTGGATGACTCCAGCAACCTCTTGTCAGTACTTGTTTCCAAGACCTACTCTACGTCATACAAGAGTAATCTCTGTATCACCAAAGGATTCCCAGAGTGCAGAATTAACATGCCGGTAAGTTCCTTCAGGGGCAAGCTTCTGCCCCTCCTCTACAAACCACCTCATGCCACACTCACCCTTCCCTGTAACTCACCACATTCACCTTCTTTCATTCCTTAAAATCACCAAGCTTAGAACCATTAGAACCAGACTTAGAACCTTTCACACTTCTGTATCTCTCTGCCTAGAACATTCTAGTCCATCTACCTAAGTCACTCACACTCAGTACTCTGCTCTCCCTGACATCTCACCTTCTCACACCTTATGAACTTCCAATATTGATCTTTCATTGCCTCCCCAAATTTCTTTTTTATAACACATTACAATTTATAATTATATATCATGAGTATGTTGAGTTACTTAATGCATATCTTCCTCACTAGATTACAAACTCTGAGAGGGCAGGACCAAATATATTTTGTTCAACCCTCAATCTTCCAATAAACAACTGGATGATACTCTCCCTCCTCTGAATTTTTGCAGTTCTTTTTATCTATCTGTTACCCAGCATTTTTATTATAG
The DNA here is from genome assembly GCF_003265705.2 of Callorhinus ursinus. NCBI lineage: Eukaryota > Metazoa > Chordata > Mammalia > Carnivora > Otariidae > Callorhinus > Callorhinus ursinus. The sequence continues at coordinate 8,827,372 of NW_027397107.1, forward strand.
TTACTTGTGTGCATGCCTCATTCTGTCTAAAAAACTTATGAGCTCCTCGAGGACAGGGTCTGTGTCTTATAAATCTCTAAATCTACCGTAGGTCCAACACACAGCCCTACATGTAATTGGCACTAATAAATATATTGAATGAATAAGACAACTTAATTGTGTCTTATGAGTCTTTAGAGATAGTTTCATGGTGTTTTGGTTAAATACATTAAAGAATGTGATCTTTTCCTGACTTTCTAGATACATAGCAGTGATGGTTCCATGGGATATAAGCCAATATGATAAGATTTAAAATTTCTAACTCACAATGACTCAGCAATCTAATATACTCCCACAGGAAGGACATTGCAAAGGATTTGCTTTTGTTTTGGTTTTAATGTACTTCATTTATGAATGGAAAAGAAGTTTGCATCTCTGTCCTAGTAATAAGAATTGTTCTTTAAAGTGGGGGATATACTAGGAAAATATATGTTGATAAATTAAAGAGTACTTTTCTCATGTTGCCTCTTTTACTGTATTCCCTCTGTCTTAAAATGGAATGTTTCACAATGTCCTATGAACTCATTATGCCAGATGAAATCATGGGGAAACAGATTTATTTGAACGGACATCTATAAAATGTCTCTGAAGAAAGGGGGTCAATGGAGATATATTTACCAGGGAGCCAAAGAAGCAGATGCTTTAGGATCCTTCCCAGACTCCTTCCAGGGCTCTATTATCATAAAATTTGCATAAGTGAGTATTTTAATAGCAATGAGTTAATACAGCCTCTCCCTCCTCTCTGATATTACTACTTTCCCATTCCTCTCCATCACATTTCCTATCATGGATGGTAAGTGGTGCCATGGCATTTGGGGCATCGCACTCAGAAGTGCTACCTAGTTTCTGGTTCATGGTACCCATGTATGAGGTTTGTTGTGAATATCATGTGTAGATAAGTCATTGCTATCATCTCAGTGTAGAAGGAGCTTCCAATAATTCTCCCACTTCCAACTGTGCTGACTCACCTAGTGATGCAGCACAAAAGTCAGGGCCAGGAGTAATTCTATTGTGTCCCACATACATCCTAGCGCTCCTGGACTGATGGGAGGGAAGAGAGGGGTACAATATTTGAAATGCGTTACTATTTTTTAGGTTTTGTGTTGGTGAGATTAGGCAGCATTTCTGCCTGTGTGATTTGTTGTATCTTTTGTCACTCTAAATATTCACCTTAGTAACTGTTTTTAATTTTGAAAAGGATCCCCCAAATTCAGTGGAAGTCCCCCACAAAAGCTGGATTTACTCCCAGTACCCTCACCCCTACAGAGAAAAGTACTTACTTTACTTTTCTCAGAGTAAGAGCTCAGGGTAACTGTCAAACACAACTGCGTCCTTAAATGACCAGTCTGGCAAGAACACCCAAGAGTAGTCTGGATGTCTTCCATTACCCTTCAACCGAGGCCATCTACCTGATACTCCTCTAAGTTACCTCCGTAGGAACCTGAGTAACAATTCAAGCAGTAGTATTTTGCCTTTGATAATTACTCAGAAATGAGAAAAAACAACAACAACAACAACAACAAAAGGCCATATCCCCTGTCATCCAAAAACAAGGCAAGAAATGAGATTATGGGTAAACTCTGAGTTTTTAGGCTTAAATTGAAGAAAATATAATCTTTCTTCTTCACAGTCCTTAAAGAAAAAGACATTACAACCTTGATAAAATTGCTCTTCTTCTAATTCAGAGAACAACTTTATTAGTTTACACAGCATGTTCTAATTTTGCAATATACATCCAGTGGGCTCCCTTTTAGACCACCATGAAGACACACAAAATGGAACATGCCAGCTCTTGTGAAACCAATGCTTATAAGGATAATTTAAAGAAACACATCTTGTAGAGATTGCACTATTTAAAAGGCGGGGGGTAGTGGAAGTACGGCCACTAATGTAAATGGAGTCGAACATTTTTAGTCTCGTGGTTTTCTCAGGGATACTGGCTTCGGCCAGTTTGTGTGAGTTTGCAGTGGCATTCAGATAAGCTTTGCTCTTCTTTTTCTTTTTGTAATAACAGTTCTATTGAGATATAATTCATGTATCATAAAATTCACCCTTTAAAATGTGCAATCAAGTGTTTTTAGTTTATTCACAGAGTCATACAACCCTCACCACTCTCTAAGTTTGGAATACTCTCATCACCCAAATTGGTTGTTGGGCTTTTGGGTTATTTCTACTTCTTGGCTCTTATGAATAATGCTGCTATGGATATCTATGTACAAGTTTTTGTGTGGACATATGTTTTCATTTCCTTTGCATATATACACAGGGGTGGAATTGTTGGGCCATATGGTAACTCTATTTTTAACAATTTAGAGGATTGCCAGATTGTTTTCCAAAGTGGCTGCACCATTTTTCATCCTCACCAGTAGTATATAAGGGCTCCAATTTCTCCACATGCATGTCAACATTTGCTATTGTCTGTCTCTTTTATTTTAGTCAACTTAATGAGTGTGAAGTAATATCTCATAGTGTATTGATTTGCATTCCAAATACTTTTCATTTTGCATACCTATTAGCATTGGAGTACGCACCCCATGTTATGTGTGCTGGATTATTTATAAACTCATATACATATAGTACAGTACAAATGTAGCCTACAGTATACTGTATAAAACACTGACTAAAAATATGTTTTATATACAAGAAAGAAGTTTTAAAATTTTTCTCCAAGATGTCACAGAATGGTCCTTTTTACTCTCCGGAGTAATTCATCCCATTTGGAATGGAATATCTATCTTAAAGACCAGGGAAATTTTAGAGATATGGAGAGGCCCTTTTATGGAGAAAAAGAGCATGGAAACCATAAGATTAAAAAGCAGGGCACAGACTTATCTATTTCTGCAAATGCACTGCAGGGCTTCAGGTGAGCTGAATGAGTTGTTTCTACTTTTATGCTTATTTAATAATGAAGGTCAGCCTCAGTTTCTGTTTCTGAACAAACAAAAGTGTCCTGAGAAACAAGAGCAGAAATGTAAACTCTAGATTTTTGAACACCTACGAACTCAACAGGAGATTGAAGAGAAGAATAGCAACAACTCTCTGAACAGAGAAGCGACCACTTACTGGAAGGTAGGACGTTCGGAGAAGTGAATCCGAGGCAATATTCGGGAGGATAGACGGCGGGGGAGGGGGCCTCCAGCGGCCGCTTCTGGCAAGTGGTAGAGCCACGGAGAACAAAATCGGACCTTTTAGAAGTTGGCTCCGCGGAGGGACGTCGCTGCAGTGGCTAAGTGGGGGGTGGAACCCTCGCAGGACAGTGTGGTCTCAGGATCCTCAGGGTCACAGAAAGACCGGGGGTGCCTGAGGGCGGCAGAGCTCCCGGGTATCGAAGCGGGGAAGCCGGCTGCAGAGGCGGAGCGGAGGCGCAGACTCTCAGCTCGGGGTGGCCATAAACTGTGATCCGTGGCCCAGTCGGGCCACTGCTCCTCCAGCAGGGACCTAACAAGCGGCAGAGCCGGGGAGACTCCCCTTCCACCCCCGGGAGGAGTGGCGCAGAAACGCACTGCAGGGATCTGCTGGGTTTGGAGACTCCACACGGGGTCGGGTGCCAGACGTAGAAACGCTCGGTCACAGGCCGGGTGAGCACGGAGTTCGGCTGGAGACTGGGGACATCGGACACCAGGGACATCGGAGTGACTGACTGCTTTTCTCTGGGGGCGCACTGAGTAGCCGGGCCCCGAGTTCTGGGCTCCTCCGGGTGGAGATTGGGAGGCCACCATTTTCACTCTAGTCCTCCAAAACGGTACCGAGAGTTTGCAGGGAACAAAAGCTCCTGAGAGCAAATCGAGCAGCTTGCTTAGGACCAACAAGGGCAGGGCAATTCCGCCTCCGACAAAGACATTTGGGAACCACGGCAACAGGCCCCTCCCCCAGAAGATGAGCACAAACAGCCAGCAAGCCAAGACCAAGTTTACCAATCAAGGAGAATGGGAGAACTCCAGCACTAGGGAAATACTGCACATAGAATGCATGGCTTTTTTACCATGATTCATTAGTTTTTCAAAGTTAATATTTTTTTAGCTGTTTTTTTTTTAATTTTTCTTTTTCCCTTTTTCAACCAACATCTTATCAATCCCTTTTTAAAAAAAATATATTTTTTATTTTTCATTTTTAGAGTCATACTTTATCCCTTCTTAGTAGTTACCCTTATTTTTGCCTATATGTATATAAGTAGTTCTCTCTTTAAAATTTTGAGATACATTTTCTTCTAACGGATCAAAATATACCCTAAATCACTAGTGTATGGCTTTGTTCTAGTCTCCTGCCTGATCACATTGTCTCCCTTTTTTTTCCTTTTTTTTTAAAATCTTCTTTCTTTTTTCAAACAACTTCTTATTGTATCAATTCCTTTTATAAAATCTTTTAAAATTTTCATCTTTACAGTCATCTTCCATCCCTTCATTGTATCAACCCTTATTTTGTACATATATAAGTCTTTCTTCCTTTAAAATTTTAGGAGGCACTTTCTTCTAACACACCAAAATACGCCCAAAATCTAGTGTGTGGCACTGATCTATGCACTAGCCTGATCACATTTGATCATATTCTGTTTTTTTGTTGTTCTGTTTTTGTTTGTTTTTATCTTTTTCTTTTTTTTTTTCTCTTACTTTTTTCTTTCTTTCTCTTTCTTTTCCCCTGCTTTCAGGGCTTTTCTGATTTGTATAGAGTATATTTGCTAGGGACGGTGTTAACCTGTTAGCATTTTGTTCTCTCATCCATCTATTCTCCTCTGGACAAAACGACAAGATGAAAAAGATCACCTCAGCAAAAAGAACAAGAGATAGTACCATCAGCCAGGGGCCTACTCAATACGGACATTAGTACGATGTCATACCTCAGTTCAGAATCGTGACTTTAAAGATACTAGCCGGGCTTGAAAAAAGCGTGGAAGTTATTAGAGAAACCCTTTCTGGAGAAATAAAAGAACTAAAATCTAACCAAGTCAAAATCAAAAAGGCTATTAACAAGGTGCAATGAAAAATGGGGGCACTCACTGCTAGGATAAATGAGGCAGAAGAGAGAATCAGCGATATACAAGACCAAATGATGGAAAATAAAGAGGCTGAGAAAAAGAGAGAGAAACAACTACAGGATCACAAGAGCAGAATTCGAGAGATAAGTGATACGATAAGACGAAACAACGTTAGAATAATTGCATTCCCAGAAGAAGAAGAAAGAGAGAGGGGAGCAGAAGGTATACTGGAGCAAATTATAGCAGAGAACTTCCCTAATGCGGGGAAGGAAACAGGCATCAAAATCCAGGAAGCACAGAGAACCCTTTTCAAAATCAATAAAAATAGGTCAACACCCCGACATCTAATAGTCAAACTTACGAGTCTCAGAGACAAAGAGAAAATCCTGAAAGCAGCTCGGGAGAAGAGATATGTAACCTACAATGGCAGAAATATTAGATTGGCAATAGACCTATCCACAGAGACCTGGCAGGCCAGAAAGGACTGGCATGAGATCTTCAGAGCACTAAATGAGAAAAATATGCAGCCAAGAATACTATATCCAGCTAGGTTGTCACTGAATATAGAAGGAGAGATAAAAAGCTTCCAGGACAAACAAAACTAAAGGAATTTGCAAACACGAAACCAGCCCTCCAAGAAATATTGAGAGGGGTCCTCTAAGCAAAGAGAGAGCCTAAAAGCAGCAAAGATCAGAAAGGAACACAGACAACGTACAGTAACAGTCACCTTACACGCAATACAATGGCACTAAATTCCTACCTTTCAATAGTTACCCTGAATGTAAATGGGCTCAATGCCCCAATCAAAAGACACAGGCTATCAGATTGGATTCAAAAACAAGACCCATCAATATGCTGTCTGCAAGAGACTCATTTTAACCCAAAGACACCCCCAGATTGAAAGTGAGGGGGTGGAAAACCATTTACCATGCTAATGGACACCAAAAGAAAGCTGGGGTGGTAATCCTTATACAAGACGAATTAGATTTTAAAACAAAGACTGTAATAAGAGATGAAGAAGGACACTATATCCTACTTAAAGGGTTTATCCAACAAGAAGATCTAACAATTTAAATATCTATGCCCCTAACATGGAAGCAGCCAATTATATAAGGAAATTAATAACAAAAGCAAAGAAACACATTGACAACAATACAATAATAGTGGGGGACTTTAACACCCCCCCTGACTGAAATGGACAGATCCTCTAAGCAAAAGATCAACAAGGAAATAAAGACTTTAAATGACACGCTGGACCAAATGGACTTCACAGACATATTCAGAACATTCCACCCCAAAGCAACGGAATACACATTCTTCTCTAGTGCCCATGGAACATTCTGCAGAATTGATCACATCCTAGGTCACAAATCAGGTCTCAACCGGTACCAAAAGATTGGGATTATTCCCTGCATATTTTTAGACCACAGTGCTTTGAAACTAGAACTCAATCACAAGAGGAAAGCCAGAAAGAACTCAAATCCATGGAGGCTAAAGAGCATCCTACTAAAGAATGAATGGGTCAACCAGGAAATTAAAGAAGAATTAAAAAATTCATGGAAACCAATGAAAATGAAAACACAACTGTTCAAAATCTTTGGGATACAGCAAAGGCAGTCCTGAGAGGAAAGTATATAGCAATACAAGCCTTTCTCAAGAAACAAGAAAGGTCTCAAATACACAACCTAACCCTACCCCTAAAGGAGCTGGAAAACCAACAGCAAATAAAGCCTAAACCCAGCAGGAGAAGAGAAATAAAAAGATCAGAGCAGAAATCAATGAAATAGAAACCAAAAGAACAGTAGAACAGATCAATGAAACTAGGAGCTGGTTCTTTGAAAGAATTAACAAGATTGATAAACCCCTGGCCAGACTAATCAAAAAGAAAAGAGAAAGGAACCAAATCAACAAAATCATGAATGACAGAGGAGAGATCACAACCAACACCAAAGAAATACAAACAATTATAAGAACATATTATGAGCAACTCTATGCCAGCAAATTAGATAACCTGGAGGAAATGGGTGCATTCTTAGAGATGTATCAACTACCAAAATTGAACCAGGAAGAAATAGAAAACCTAAACAGACCTATAACCACTAAGGAAATTGAAGCAGTCATCAAAAATCTCCCAAGAAACAAAAGCCCAGGGCCAGATGGCTTCGCAGGGGAATTCTACCATTTAAAGAAGAATTAATACCTATTCTCCTGAAACTGTTCCAAAAAATAGAAATGGAAGGAAAACTTCCAAACTCGTTTTATGGGCTACCATTACCTTGATCCCCAAACCAGACACAGACCCCATCAAAAAGGAGAATTACAGACCAATATCCTTGATGAACATGGATGCAAAAATTCTCACCAAAATACTAGCCAGTAGGATCCAACAGTACATTAAAAGGATTATTCACCATGACCAAGTGGGATTTATCCCTGGGCTGCAAGGCTGGTTCAACATCCGCAAGTCAATCAATGTGATACAATACATTAACAAAAGAAAGAACAAGAATCATATGATCCTCTCAATAGATGCAGAAAAAGCATCTGACAAAGTACAGCATCCTTTCTTGATTAAAGCTCTTCAGAGTATAGGGATAGAGGGCACATAACTCAATATCATAAAAGCCATCTATGAAAAACCCACAGCAAATATCCTTCTCAATGAGGAAAAGCTGAGAGTTTTTCCCCTAAGGTCAGGAACGTGGCAGGGATGTCCACTCTCACCACTGCTATTCAACATAGTATTAGAAGTCCTAGCCACAGCAATCAGAAAACAAAAAGAAATCAAAGGCATCCAAATCAGCAAGGAGGAAGTCAAACTCTCACTTTTTGCAGATGATATGATACTGTATGTGGAAAACCCAAAAGACTCCACCCCAAAATTGCTAGAACTCATACAGGAATTCAGTAAAGTCGCAGGATATAAAATCAATGCACAGCAATCAGTGGCATTCCTATACACCAACAACAAGACAGAAGAGAGACAAATCAAGGAGTTGATCCCATTTACAATTGCACCCAAAACCATAAGATACCTAGGAATAAATTTAACCAAAGAGGCAAAAGATCTGTACTCAGAAAACTATAAAATACTCATGAAAGATATTGAAGAAGACACAAAGAAATGGAAAAACCTTCCATGCTCATGGATTGGAAGAACAAACATTGTGAAGATGTCAGTGCTACCTAGAGCCATCTACACATTCAATGCAATCCCCATCAAAATACCGTCCACTTTTTTCAAAGAAATGGAACAAATAATCCTAAAATTTGTATGGAACCAGAAGAGACCCCAAATAGCCAGAGGAATATTGAAAAAGAAAAGCAAAGCTGGCGGCATCACAATTCCGGACTTCCAGCTCTATTACAAAGCTGTCATCATCAAGACAGTATGGTACTGGCACCAAAACAGACACATAGATCAGTGGAACAGAATCGAGAGCCTAGAAATGGACCCTCAACTCTATGGTCAACTCATCTTTGACAAAGCAGGAAAGAATGTCCAATGGCAAAAAGACAGTCTCTTCAACAAATGGTGTTGGGAAAATTGGACAGCCACATGCAGAAGAATGAAACTGGACCATTTCCTTACACCACACACAAAAATAGACTCCAAATGGTTGAAAGACCTCAACGTGAGACAGGAGTCCATCCAAATCCTAAAGGAGAACACAGGTAGCAACCTCTTCGACCTCAGCCGCAGCAACTTCTTCCTAGAAACATTGCCAAAGGCAAGGGGAGCCAGGGCAAAAATGAACTCTTGGGATTTCATCAAGATAAAAAGCTTTTGCACAGCAAAAGAAACAGTCCACAAAACCAACAGACAACCGACAGAATGGGAGAAGATATTTGTAAATGATATATCAGATAAAGGGCTAGTATCCAAAATCTATAAAGAACTTATCCAACTGAACACCCAAAGAACAAATAATCCAATCAAGAAAGGGGCAGAAGACATGAACAGACCTTTTTCCAAAGGAGACATCCAAATGGCCAACAGACACATGAAAAAGTGCTCAACATCACTCGGCATCAGGGAAATCCAAATCAAAACCTCCATGAGATACCACCTCACACCAGTCAGAAGGCTAAAATTAACAAGGCAGGAAACGACAGATGTTGGCGGGGATGCGGAGAAAGGGGAACCCTCCTACACTGTTGGTGGGAATGCAAGCTGGTGCAAGCCCTCTGGAAAACAGTATGGAGGTTCCTCCAACAGTTGAAAATAGAGCTACCCTACGATCCAGCAATTGCACTACTGGGTATTTACCACAAAGATACAAATGTACGGATCCGAAGTGGTACGTGCACCCCAATGTTTTAGCAGCAATGTCCACAATAGCCAAACTGTGGAAAGAGTTAAACTGTCCATCGACAGATGAATGGATAAAGAAGATTGGTATATATACACAATGGAATATGATGCAGCCATCAAAAGGAATGAGATCTTGCCATTTGCAATGACGTGGATGGAACTGGAGGGTGTTATGCTGAGTGAAATAAGTCAATCAGAGAAACACATGTATCATATGACCTCACTGATATGAGGAATTCTTAATCTCAGGAAACAAACTGAGGGTTGCTGGAGTGGTGGGGGATGGGAGGGATGGGGTGGCTGGGTGATAGACACTGGGGAGGGTATGTGCTATGGTGAACGCTGTGAATTGTGCAAGACTGAATCACAGATCTGTACTTCTGAAACAAATAATGCAATATATGTTAAGAAAAAAAACGAAGAAGATAGCAGGAGGGGAAGAATGAAGGGGAGTAAGTCGGAGGGGGAGACGAACCATGAGAGAGGATGGACTCTGAAAAACAAACTGAGGGTTCTAGGGGGGAGGGGGTGGGGGGATGGGTTAGCCTGGTGATGGGTATTAAAGAGGGCACCTTCTGCGTAGAGCACTGGGTGTTATGCACAAACAATGAATCATGGAACACTACATCAAAACTAATGATGTAATATATGGTGATTAACATAACAATAAAAAAATTTTAAAAAAAGACTAGGACAATTTTAAACAAGAATTCTGCTGACAGTCAAGGATTCTAATATTCTTTCAGTGGTATTTATGCGTCGGGAGCTCACTACATGCCCTGCATTCTGCTAAGCACATTCCAATATATAAAGTTCATAAAAGATAGTCCATGATGTCAGATGTCACAGTCTATCATGTTCCATAACCAAGGCCCTTTTCCTTTTAAATTGGGAGCATGTGACCATATTACATAAATAGTAATTCATTGTACAAACACACAAAACTAATCTGACATATCTTAACGGTATAGGCAATAATTAATGTGTGTGTGAGAAGCCATAGAAAGTGATGATTCATCCAAGTTCCATCAGATAAGTAACTCATTGTTACACAAACCACCTTTTCTTTCTTAGATTTTTACCTCTTCTTTATAAGTACTAAATGGTGTTTGCATAATCTACCTTTTCTCTCCAGTTGCCTTCAAGATATTTTCCCTGTCTTCATTTTTCTGATATTTTACTACAATGTGTCTGTGGATTTATTTTTACTTGTCATAAGCTAAGACTTGATTATGTCTATCTACTGGTAAATTTCAGAATGTTCAGCAAATCTAGAAAGTTCTCATCCATTTTGTCTTCAAATAGGGCTTTTTTGTTTTTGTTTTGTTTTGTTTTGTTTTGTGGGCTTATTGGTTAATAATTGAACAATGCAAGTGAGCAAATGATGGTTAGTTTGAAGCAAGACAATCTCCAAGATGACAGAAGGATAAGAAAGAAATTCTTAACAGCATTAGCAAAATCTTGTTTGCAAATTAACTGTGAAAACAAAATGATGCTGATGGAAGACACCCTTAATGTATGCAGTGCCTGCCTCTGAAAAGCAGTAGTAAGTCATATACTTGTTCAGATTCCTTTACTTCTAGGTGACCTCAACTAAAGAATATCACTGGCTAGTTGAGGCAGCCCTTGTGCAAACAAATATGAGCTTTGGTGAATGCCCTGGTTGTGAGGATGGACGTCAGGAATCTTGACATCCAGGAGCAAGATGTGCTTGATTTGAATGAATTGTGTGGTCCACATAACTTCCTACCTTAGTCATGAATAACAACATTTAGTTCAAAACCCGATTAACATTCAAAACCAATAAAAGCAGGGAACCCAATGGGAACAAGGGAGGACTGCTAGTTTCTGGAAATTCTCAGCAAAAGAAGGAGCAACATGGGGTGGAGGCAGAGGTCGTAGAAGAAGGCTAACAGCTCGGTGGCAGGGCAGCAGCTCAGACAGAAAGAGATCTAGGACATGGGGGCGGCTGGAAGAGGCCACTGGACCCTCTAGCTTCCCGAACAGCCTTTTTGTACATCTCCCTGGGGACTCCTGTGAGACCAGGAAACATTTCATCATCCCATGAAGGACATGTGTTTATCCTTCCAGGAGGTTCTGGTACTCAGGCTACCACACACAGCTCATGGGAAATGATACAAGAGATAAATAAAAGATTTAGTAGGGCTCAAATTAAACTATAGGTCTCAAAGAATGAGTAAGTCAGAAACAGCATTCTTTATAAATAAAGGAACACAGGCTATAGGTCTTCCTAGTGAACCTGGCTCTGGGAAAGTCACTCATTCTCTCCAGATCTCTCTAAGTCCGCCTGAATTCCTTTATCTTTGATATATGATATTATCGACCTGTCAAGGCTGTTGCTAAGATTAAAGCCTGAAATTTTTGTTAAGCAGAGCACAAAGAGTGCCCAACAAATGTGACTACTTTTCTTCTCCCCATATCCAGGTCTCCCCATGCTTCTTCCTAGGAACCTGTGACACGAGGAAGTCATTCCTAAAAGTTAATAACTAGAGTAAGAATGAATAAGCTAGCTCCGCTGTTATCACTGCATAATCTTACCACTTCATGCTCTCTCTTGCCTCTGTATCTTGAAAAAAAAAAAAAATCAAGAGGTTTTCCTTGTATCCAAGATCTCAATCCTGCTGATTAATTTTCTTTCACTTTGAAAGAAAGGCTATGTGGCTACCTGAGCAAAGCTCTAGTTGTTCTTATCGCAGATGGCAGAGTTACATTGAGGAAGCCGAAGCTCATCACAGGGCAAGAGAAGGGAATTGCAAGGTGACTCGAAGTATGGCTCATGGACCTCCAGCATCTGCATCTGTGGGAGCTTGTGGAATCAGCCATGTTTCTCAGTAAAATCCTAGGCGGTTCGCATGCTGATTAATGTTTGAGAAGCACAGCACACCTCCTGTTCACCTCAGCACCATTGGCCCTAATCCCCCCTCTTCTAAGTCCAGGGTGGAGTCCAAAAAGCCCTTGCTTTTGCTCAGTCCCCCATTTGAAACCATTGTTGAGGGCAGTGTCATTCGGAAGTCCCTGGTAGTTCAGTGATGAGATCCATCAGAGCTGAGTTCCATAGCCTGTCATAAAACAAGCTGGTTCTCTTTGTCAGTGCTTGGGCCATAGTCCCACCAACAGCCAAGAGGGTATCAAGGATGTAAAGGATCTGGATTCATAATGACCAAAGCATACAAGCAAGGCATCGTATATTCCTCAGACACAAAAGCATCTGGAAAGACACAGAGCTACTTCCACTCACCCTATGACCCACATCCTGACCACATAGAAGGAGATCCTATATAAAGAGAAACTTCTAGGATCTTCAAAGCACTAAATTGAAAAATTAAAGATGCCGGATTTAGCAAGCAAATAGCAGCAATGTATCTGCAGCTGCAAGAAGCATCTACATTGGTTGGGGCATCCTCTCTGCTTGTATTTATTAACGTAATGCTAATTCGTTCCACTAATAAGAGTTATAACAGAAGGGTAATGACCAGAAGCCCCATATAAATTGTTCTTCTTCATTTTTTTTCTCTCTCACTTTTTTTTTTTCCTTTTAGCCATGAATTGATTCGAGACTGGAGTTAAGAAAATGCAGTATCTGTCAACTCACTATAAATATGGCCAGGAAATTCTGAGAGGGGTTTTTCTGTTCCTTTGGCATTTGTTTCAATGCTCCATGGATTTATTCAGAAATGAGCTGGGAAGTCAGTATCATAAAAATGACTAAATGCGAACATAAAAAATTAAACCTTTGTATCTTGGACCAAGCTGATGGTTATCTGGCTCCAGCCTCATCTCCATTTTTATTGAAAGCAAATTTTGCATCTATGTATGATTCAAAGGGTGCTTCATTTTATTCTTCCCCTTCTAAATGTGTGTGGCTTGGGTGCTCCTCTTAACTCTGTCCAAGGAAGATGACAAAGCTTGCCTTCGGGATCACATGTCCTGCTCACACAGCCAGCTCTGAAATCATATGCTATTTCACAGAGATCAGTTGATTCAGACCAAATCTGTTGTCCACAAACATGCACCAATCTCCCCATTTCTTAAATAAGCAACATAAAAATATTTTTCTCCTGTATGCTAACTCCTCAAGCTCAACCAGTCTCTGTCTTATTTTTTTTTTTTATTTGCACTCAGCCAATGTGTTTTAGCTACATACTGTGAGGGAGGGCTCACTTTAATGCTCCCGTCTACACCCCATGGTGTAGATCAGATCCTCATTGTGCATATGAGCAAATAGGCACAGAGAGATGCCTAAAAGCAAACAGCAAAGAAGAGAAAGGGTTGGGATTCCATCTAGGTTTTCTAACTGAATATCCAGGATCTTTTCATCAGCTCAGTGCTTCTCAAAGTGTGGTCCCTACAGCAGCAGCATGGGGGTCATCCAAGAACTTGTTAGAGGGAAAATTTTTTGGGGGGGTGCTCATCCAGAAACTCAGCAGTCCACATGACAAGCCCACAGGTGATTCGTTGTCAAGTTTGAGGACTGCACCAGCCCAGAGCTGTCTTCTGTCTCGCCCTTCAGAACTATTTTTTTAAAGATTTTAGTTATTTATTAGTCAGACAGAGAGCTCAAGCAGGGAGAGCGGCAGACAGAGGGAGAAGCAGGCTCCCCGCTGAGCAAGAGGCCTAATGCGGGACTCAGTCCTAGGACCCTGGGATCTTGATCTGAGCCGAAGGCAGACACTGAACTGACTGAACCAAATGAACCACCCAGGCGCCCCTCCCCCTTCAGAACTATTTGGAAAGACAGAGGATGCTCATTGTCAGCTTGTACCCAGAAGCCACTCCCTCATTAACAACTTTGTTTCCATGTCTACGGCTTTCTAAACAGCACTGTTTGCATGTTCTCCTTTCTCCATTCAGCAAACATGCACTGAGTGTTTTCAATGGGTGGGATGTTGCATTGGATGCTATGCATCCAAAGGTACGGACAGAGTTCTGTGTTCAGAGAGGACCGCGATGCTGAACAATACTCAAAGGGCCATCAGTGATTTTGTCATGAGCATACCCAGTCCTTCTTAATCCGCGAGGCATCTGACCCTGACCTTGCTCCTTGTCAGGACTCTCTCCTTTAGTAACTCTGTCCCTTGGCAGCTGGTTCCTCAGAGCTTCCATTAGCTTCACCTTCCCCTGTTCATTCTATCATATGATAAGTTCTCCTTAGTTCTTCATTTGTATCCATCTTCTTTTCTCTTTATGTACCTCCTGCTGTTAGTCTTCTCAAAGCTTCCCATCTCCTGATTTTTCTGCTTCTTAACGGCACCATCATTTTCCACTGAAGCTCAAAACCTCAGCTAGTCCTTCACCCTTCGTCCAATACCCCAAACCCTAAAGTAATCAGCGGCCAAGTCCTCACATTCATGCCACATGTCTCTAGCATTTCCTCGCTTTCACTCCCACTGCCACCAGGTTAGTCTGAGCCTTCATTATCTCTTACAAAGACAGTTTCACCAACCACTTATCTGGCCCTCCCCATCTGTCTCCAGAACCCATCCAATACAATAGACAAAGACATCTTTATAAAAATTGTATCACTAGCTTGCTTCAAAACCCTCACTGAGGGGTACCTGGGGTGGTGAAGTGTCAGACTCTTGATTTCTGCTCAGGTCATGATCTCAGGGTCGTGAGATCGAGCCCCGTGTTGGGCTCTATGCTCAGCACTGGGTCTGCTTCGGATTCTCTCTCCTTTTCCCTCTGCCCCTCCTGCTTGTGCTCTCTTTCTTCTCTTTCTCTCTCTAAAATGGATGAATAAATCTTTAAATATATATATATCATTGGTTCCTCCTTGTCTGCCAAGGTCAAAATGATCTTTTAAGAAAGCTCTCTACAATATGATCCCAAAAGAATTTCTCCAGGTCTTTCTCCCCCATGTGCTCCATCACTTCAATAGGAGAGACCACCAATAAAACGTTTCCAAATGCAACCTTTTTTTGTTTTTTTTACTTCTCTTTATGTGTTTCTTTCAGTTACTTCATCTTTTAGATTATTACCTGTTGACATCCTACTTTTCTTTGAGATCTAACCGAAATAACACCCTCTCCAGGGCTCTACCCCAGTTCCACCAATGGGATATGGTTGGTTGCCTTCCCAATGTCTTCCAAGAGTTCTTTGCTTGTTTTTCCCCTGCTCTGTTATTATCTTTTGCATTTGGATATTGGTGTGGCCAGATTATCACTAGCCCTAGAGAGTTGAACATCTTCTGTTGCCCTAACCAGTAAGTTTCTCAAGGGAGAAACTCATTAGATATTGGTTAAATGTAATTGAGACTTGTTTTCCTTCTTCCGTTTCTCCCTTACATACCACCCATGTATAATCCTGTTTTGTTCTTAACATTTGATTCATGAATCAGATTTAGCTTCCAACCCAAAGATCCAGAATTTACCTTTCACAGAGTCTAATTCAAATATATCTTCTGTGCCTTTTTTCTCATCAGGTCTTAAATTCAGTTCCCAAGACTCACAAGAGGTTGGTGTATGGTTTGTAAATTAACATCTTGATTATGATGCAATTAATCCAGGCAGATCTGGGTCAAAATGCCTACACTGTGTGACCTTTGTCAGTCTCAGAAACTCAGTTTCTGTGCCTATATAAAGGGATGAATTCTTCCTCCTTTGGTGGGTGTCAAAGCCAAATAAGACAATAAAATTGAAATGTCTAGCAAAATAGCAGGTCATAAAACTGGAGTTGAAGATTTGCTTTCATTTTACAGATAAAGAAACCAAGGCCCACTCCTTTGGTCAGCGGCTTGAAGGAAGCAGGGACAGCGTTAAAATCACTATTGCTTGACTCTTGGCCAGGTCCTTCTCCAGATAAATGAGACACATTCCTCCAGTGGCAAACTGGGCCTGATTGACTGAGGGCCTAGAAGGGAGCCAGTCCTGAGCAGGCCCAGGCTGTCCCCAGCCCTCACCCCACTGAGGAGGTCCGGCCAGCACGGGCATCCCCTCCTGTTACACAAGGAGCCTCGACAAGCCAGACGAGCCATTTTGGAGGCATTGTGGCAAGTCTCCGGCAGCAGTAAACTTCTGGGTGATTTCTGCAGCAGCGGGGCTGACTCCCTTAGCAATGTAGGCAGAAGTCTGCTGGTGTCTGACCTCTCCCACTGCTCCTGAGAGCCTCTGGGAGTCTCTGGGGCAGTTGTGACACCCTGTGGCCAGGTTGGCTCATCACAGCAGAGCGTCCCTTAGTAAAACAAAGACTGCAGGAGACAGGTGCAGAGGAAGTAAGAGCTACTCTCCTGACTTTGTGGAGCAACCGGCCTTCTGGCTTCGGTTCATACTCACTATTCCTCCACCACCCAGCCCCACTCCACTTCTGCCTCTGTTAGATTTATGTGTAGCCTTTTTGGCCTCAGTGAATCCAGAATACCCCTGAGAACCAGAACCAGAGGTGAAGAGCATAGGAA
This sequence comes from Callorhinus ursinus, assembly GCF_003265705.2. Taxonomy (NCBI): domain Eukaryota; kingdom Metazoa; phylum Chordata; class Mammalia; order Carnivora; family Otariidae; genus Callorhinus; species Callorhinus ursinus. Next base: position 8,844,112 of record NW_027397107.1, read on the forward strand.
ATGACTCCGAATCAACACCAGATTTCCTCCAGAAGGTCCTATCTTCCTCTGCACGGCGCCCGACCCAATGTATCAAGTGCACTGTATACTGTAGGTGCTCAACAAATGCTACTGAATGTTGACTGCGTCCCATGTCCCACAGCTTGATCGAGGGCCGACGGTTGTCATATGCTGTTGTGTTACATTTAATCAGTATAAGCCAAGCTCATACTTGTAAAATTCTGGCTGGACTTGTGCTTGATCTATAGTGAGTCTCCAACAGCAAGAACGAGGAGCCTTACCTGTCAGTGTCTTCCCAGAGAAGTTTAGAAGACAGGATTTCACGTCAGTGCGGATAGAACAAAGTTCCTTCCACCACAGCAAGAGGACGCTATGCGCGGATGTTTGGGCTTCCTGTGACCTGCCATGCCTCTGTGCAGCGGTGTTTTTCACTCTATCTCCTTCCCCCCAAGTATTCACAATCTCTTTTCCTTCTCTTCTGGAAAGGCCCCTAATTCCAGTTTTATCTTTTCATGCTTTCTTTTATCCTGTGAGAATTTTTTTTTTATTATGAAATAATTGAGCACTGTCGCACGAGGCTGAAATGAGATCAGATCTAACTAGGGCCTCTTCTAGGCAGAGCGCACAACAGAGTGCAGCTTCAGGTGAACAGACAGCTACAGCTGTCAACAGAAGTAAACTCACTCAACAGGATTTGTAATTTTATGAAACTATTTATAAAAGCACCTTCATGTCACTTGTTCTGGAGGAACTGACAGACTGAACGCTTCTTTTGGCGTACGTTGATTTCCAGAAGTGTTCTGGAATGTTACCATCTACTTCTATCAGATAATGAAAATATAAAAGAGAATAGAATAAAGTAGAAAGAGAGCAAGAACAAGCACCAGGAGATGGTGATATTCCCATGGTTTGAGAACAGTTTGGAGAGTAGGCAAAGAGTATGTCAGCAGTGACAGACCAGAGTTGGAAAAGAAGGGCCAAGTTCGGTGTCACCTAGACAACTCAGTCCACACTGCTGGCTACCTTTCCAGACTGTTGCCTGTGGTAGCCATCACCCCTGGACACAGTGCTCTGCTGGTCACTAGATCTTACTCAGCACCTATGACAGGTCCAATCTCAATCCTGGTTTACCAAGCTCTACATGATCTACCTCCTGCTTTCTCCAAATCCTACCCCATATCCCAATGCTGTAGCCATCCGTCTACCTCCTGCTTTCTCCAAATCCTACCCCATATCCCAATGCTGTAGCCATCCGGGCTGTCCTGCTTTTTCTCCATCTGCCACAGGACCTTTGCACTTGTTGTTCTCTCTTCTAAGAATGTGCATCCCCAGCCTCTTGTACGGGATGACTTTTCACTTCATTCAGAACTTGCCTTAAATGTTACTTTTTCAAAGCTCACCCTTTCCCCTGCTTTTCCATCATGCTCCATCTCTGTCCTGTTGTATTCTTCTCTATTTCATTTATAGCTACCTGGAATTACATTACACATTTACTCTGTTATTATTTGTTATCTATCTTTCCATGAGGCCTGGGCTCTTGTCTTTTTTAGTCAGTGTTTAGTTACATGGTAAGTGCGCAGTAAGTATTTATTGACTGAAAGGATTCGGCCTGCTTGGCTTTTGTCTGAATCCCTTCCTGCCCAAATTTCCAACTTTGTTTTGCAGATGAATTATTAAGAGGAAAACTTATTTACTGATTTTATATAGTAATACAGCACTATATCTGTGAAAATTAATTTTCCAATCTGTAAAATAAGCTCACATCCATTTTCTTAAGTGGCATACCAAAGGAGTACAGATATTCCTCAAGTTACAATGGGGTTACATACCAATAAACCCATCGTAAGTTGAAAATATCTTAAGTTGAAAATGCATTTAATACACCTAACCTTGTCTACCTTAACATGTTTAGAGCACTGACAATAGCCTATAGCTGGGCAAAATCATCTAACACAAACCCTATTTTATAATAAAGTGTTGGATAACACATATGATTTATTGAATGCTACTAAAAGTGAAAAACAGAATGGTTGCCTGCATATCAGCTGTGCTCATCACGCTCATGATGTCACTGCCCAGTATCAGGAGAGAGGATCTTACTGCATATCACTAGCCTAGAAGAAAATCAAACTTCAAAATTCTAAGTACAGTTTCTACTGAACGCATATCATTTCACACATCTCAGTGTCAGAACATCTTAAGTCAAACCATCATAAGTCAGGACCTTCTCTAACTGGAATTTTGGAAAAGGGGATGATTATTTACTTATCACTTACTATCTGCCCAGCATAAGGCCAAAGGCTTTCCAAATATTTTGTGATTTATTTCCCTCAACAACTGCTAATATTGGTTGGCAATATTATTTCTATTTTATAGATGAAGAAACAGGCTGAGACAGAATAGTTTGACTAAGGTTACAATAGTTTGAATGTGTCCCCTAAAAAGATATGCCCAAGTCCTAACCCCCAGTACCTGTAAATGTAACCTTATTTGGAAATAAGACCTTTTCAGATATAATTAAGTTAAAGATCCCAAAATGATACTGTACTGAATTTGGGGTGGGCCCTAAGTCCAATGACCAGTGTCCTGATAAGAGGAGGAAAGGGCACAAAGACACAAGAAGACAGCCATGTGAAGGTGAAGGTGGAGCCTGGACAGATGTGTCTGTAAGTCAAGGGTTGCTCACAACCCCCAGAAACGAGGAAGGAAAGACGCTTGGACCTACAGCCTCAAGAACTGCAAGAAAATACTTTTCTGTTGTTTTAAGCTACCCAGTGTGCAGCCATTTGCAACCTACTTAGCTAATACAAAATCTTGACTGGTAAGTGGCACAGCAAGGACTTGAACTTGGATCTGTTGCATCCAAATCCTGCACTCATCCCACCATCCCAGGCGACTCCTCTAAATTCTACAGCAGGGAGTCCATGCTTGCTCGACATGTTATAACAATGCAGAAAGACTTAAAAGCAGAGCCCCGTAACCAAATGAAATCTGTAAGCATGGTTGTTACCTTTGGTCACATTATCATCTATATTCATGCCCAACATGCAAAAGAAGACCTCACACTAAGGAAACTCTCTGGTGATTCCAAACTGACAGGGTTGCAAATGCCAGGAAAGAAAGAAGAGGCTCGCTGAGGAACTCCGCAGCAAAAGTGAAAAAAAAAAAAAGAGCAGAAAATAATAAAGAGAGATTTCACTGGAGGGAAAGAGCAGCGGCTCCCTTTGATGGGGAGTATTCAAAGCACAGAGCAAACTTGAAACGGAGGCGTGAAAAGAGGGATGCAGGAGGGGAGTCGGATTTAGACACCATGCAAGGCTAGGGAAAAAAAAAAAGAGGAGAGAGAACACTAAGATCATTTCCAAGTTCATATTCAGAGGGGGGAAACTCACTCACACAGCCGGCAGGTTGCAAAGTCCCTTTTTACGAGGTTCCATTGAGAGGATGGGTTATTTCCAAGTACCTCCAAACCCGAAGGTGGAAATGCACGGGAGCAAGGCAGGAACCCGAGGAAGGGGTTAAAGGAAAGCCAGGCATGTAGAAGATGGATTGATTTCTGGGGACAGATTAAAAGCACTCCATGTGTACATTTGACAAGGTGATAATCAAGGTCACTGGGGAAACCCCGGGAGCTGCCTGGGAGGAGCTGAGTGAGGCCAGCGTGGAGGCAAGTGGGGAAGAGACTGGAGCATCACACGGGTGCAAATGGACGAGTGGGGGTGTTGGGAAGAAACCACAGAGGAGTGTTCACTAAGTCTCAGTGCAAACTTCCTGACAAGCTGAACTTTATTACATCTCCCTGTAACTCAAATTTCCAGTGACCTTTCGCCGTGGCACGAGTGAAGTCATTTCCTCTGAGGAAAGGTGCTATGTAAGTGTAAACATGTAAGTCTGCTCCGGACCGAGTGCTAGCAAATAAATACATCCCGGAATCCTCCTGCCTGGATCCTCAAGAGACAGGCTGGATGTGACCTCACGGATCTTTCTTTTCATCTTCTATTTATGGGAATTGTACCTGACACCATCAATTTGGTGTGCCCTCTCCATCTGGGAAACTTACAAATAAGTGACAGGACGGGAGACCACACTGTTTTAATAAAAACACTCTATGAGGTCCGTTGTGACCCCAGCCTGTCTGGAAGAATCGTTATGTGGCTAATACCGGGGAGTCTGGAAAGGCCTTGATCAGGAGAGACTGGGTTCTGATGGAAGGAATGTGACTTCGCTCTCAACAGAACTCTCCAGAAGCAGACCCCTGTACAGACTGAGTCAGCCCCATCTGCTCTGCGTGTGCACACCTATCTCGGGCCCTTTGTGTATGTGGCATCCACTGCCTGAAATGGCCTTCTTGGCTCTATTTATCAAAAGCCCAGTCATGTACTCTATAAGGCCTCATCTGGGTATTGCATCCCTATTTCAGGGCTCGCGTGACTTCCTTCCACAGGCTACTGTACCCAGGATCTGGGAATCACAAGTCAGAAGGAGGAGAGCCAGGTTCTGCCTCTGTTCACCCCATTGCACGGCCCACCCCACAAGGCCACGCTTGGCAGCAGAGTCTAATTGCCTATAGATAGAAAAGATACTCAGGGTGATTTTCTCCTGGCTCTGAATTGACTAAAAAGGTCACCCCAAAATGCGATTTTTCCCCCCAAGGAACAGTGATATCAAAAGCTAATGAAATCTGAACTTTACCATTTTCCACCTAACTTTTCATTTCATTTTAGGATACTGAGAGAGAAAGAGAGAAGCACGGGGAAAGGGAAGAAGTGGAGGTCAGGCGTTAGATCTTAAGAGGCTCTTCTATCCGTAGGCAACCCCTGATATTAGGCCAAACACCAAGTACAGTTGTGTCATTTATAAACTGAGGACATTGCAGACTTGGTGAAGAGACGTGTTAGGTCTGTTGGAGAGGATCGATTAAGGGAAGGTATTGGGGGTGGGGAAAATGAGTGAAGGGGAGTGGGAGGCCCAGGCTCCCAGTTACAGAATGAATAAGACATGGGGATGAAAGGTACAGTACCAGGAAGGCAGTCAATCATACTATAATAGCTCTGTCTGGTGGCAGGTGGGAGCTCCACCCGTGGTGATCACAGCAGAGCGTACAGACGTCCCGAATCACCATGTTGTGCACTTGAAACTAATATAACACTGTGTGTCAACTATACTTCAATAACAAATTAATGAACTAATTAAAACTTTTGAAAAATTAAAAATAAGTTTGTATTACCTACAATGTGCTTGACACCATAATTGGTGATACCTCCTGGGTCTAGCATGGTGCTTTGCTCCTAGCAGGCACTCAGTGTATATCAGTTTAGCTTGTGAATGAATCAATGAATGAATGAATAGAGTTGAACTAGATCGCTGCTTCTCCTGGCCACAAATCCCTGGGGGCCCTAATTACAGAAGGGTCCACAAAATTTTCTGGCACTGAAAGCCAGATTTTTTTTAAATCTTCCAGAACCTAAATGGTCTCTAATGACATTTACTACCTACATTTGTTCTACATTCCGAGGGAAGGAGAGATTATAAAATAAGGGCAGGACTTGTAGCCCAAGGAAAGGGTTAATGTCAGAGGTCCAAGGAAATAAGGCAAGGCCAGATGCAGCGGGGTCCCTGGCATGCTGCAGGATCCATGAAGAGCAAAATAAGGGGTCTTAGAATAGACTCCTAACTCTTTACCATATAGATCTGCAATAGATCAAGATATGATCCACTCCCCACTATCTGATGGAGTGAGAGATGGGGGTTCAAGGTCAAATACATACGCATGTCTTCATACCACACCTCTGGTTTAGCGATTCTCAAAGGTGAGGTGTCTAAGAGCTAAGAGTTATCAGTAGTGTTCATATTATAGTATGAATGGTCATTTATACAACACTTACTAAAACCCAGGCTTTTGGAAAAGTTAGTTAAAATACAGATTCCCTGACTCTATCCCCACTAATTCAGTAGGTCTGAAGTTGAAGCCCAGAAATCTCTATTTTTAATGAAAGCCTCAAGTGAGTCTGATGAGGGTGGTCCTGGCACCAAACACGGAGAAAGATGTTCTAGCTCTGCTTGCTTTATTACCTCAATAGACCTGTCTGTGTCATCATGCATTTAATGAGCCATATCAAGAGTGGGAAGGGTCTTTTAAATCATCCTAGCCTAATCCTAATGGTTTGCAAATGAGAAAACCATGGTACAAGGAAGTTTGCTGCTCTTAAACCAAAACTGCAGTTATTTAAAGGCAAGACTATGCTAACATTTTTTTCCTTTTGTTTATATTAAATTCTCTTCTCTGGCATCAAAATTAGCTACCTGCACCATTTAGAATTTAAGAGTAATTTTGTGATTCATACTTTGCCCCCTCATTGAATATCCCATCCAGACTTCTTTTTCCACAATATGTATGAGAAATTGTAGGCTTTGGTGGAAGCACACTGCAGTGGTAAGCCCCATTCCATTTTTTGCTTTGTTCCCTCTCTTTGAGCTTTATCTTCAGAATGGGGATAAAAAAGCCTACTAGGCAGAAATATTATGATCAAATAAAATGCTTAAAACTTCTGGCCCATAGGAAGTCCTCAATAAACATCAGTTCCACTAATAACATACAATCACTGATCCAATAGCAGTAATACATTTTTGTTTTTAAAATGGCAAATCAACACTTTGCTATCAAAGTTCTGTTGCCAAGTACTTGCACTTTAAGACAATAAGCTAAGTCTCTGTCTCTCTCTCCATGTAAAGCTGAACCACATTCAGTTGGGTTATCAACAATTTTCCGTCTATGAGAACAGCAATTTCGTACAGTTTCACCTAAAAAAAAGTCTATGATCGATTTTGATGACCCCATCTACACATTAATCGCACCAAAATGTAACAGTTCTACTTGTAGCTCCAGTTGTCGGCCTTTAGGGTAAATTACAGGATATCAACACATGTACGATTCATTAGTAGATGTTGTTTCTCATCTACAACCCTCTTCGAGAAAATTTTATATTATTAATATAAAGCCTTTCTTAACTTTAGTCAGAGGCATCATTTCTCCTAGTATTAAAGCCAGTTTGGACGGTTCTTTTGAATCTCTTGTGTCTAGTCCTTAAAGCAAAAGAAAACAGTGGCTCTCAGAGGTCACGGGGATATCGTTCTCAGCTATCGACCCTGAAATCCAAACAGCTGTCAGACTGCAGGAAACATCAATTTTGTCAAATGATCCTAGCCCAAATTCCCGTCAAAGGGTCAATAAATTGTGTAAAAACAGGACCCCTTATGGAATGCAATTAGAAATCACAGATCAAAGGTGAGAGCAGGCCAAAGGTAGCTTGCCAAGGGTAGAAAGCACAGAGATGATTCTCACATTTGGGCAGAGAGTAAGGGAAGCAATGCTTAAATGGGAAGATGATTCAAGTGTTTAGTAACAGTAAAGGATCACAACACAAATTCTTTCCTACCAGTGAGCAATTGTTCCTGGAGACCAAGGAGGCAGAAGAGACAGACCAAGGGGCAAAGATCCTTTTTCACAACACTTACTTTGAGCCGAAGATATGCTCCTAGCTCTTTAGATTTCTTTTTAATTCTTAAAACACTTTTAAGTAGAATTTGCAAAAGAATAGGGAAGTGGGATAGAGATGGGCAATGTAAATGCCTAAAATGTGACAAATAGACAGGCGAATACTAAAAATTCATGAATCAACTGAATATTTTTCAGTTTTTCAGTTTCTCTCACAATCACCTCCAACCCAATCTGACGACCAGTTTTCCATCATCATCTACTGTAGGGTAGTGACTGATACTCTCATCGACTTAATCTCCCTAACCCCACCTCCTGAAACTCTTCTGCGGACCATCTTCCATGTCCCTGGGAGTATTTTCTCTTTCTTTCCTGTTGAAATATTTTCCTTTGCTGGTATTTACCCCCTTTCCATGTATGTGTCTCCCAGAAATGTTAATCCTTCTTCATCATTCATTTAACAAATATCTCTCCTTGGGTGTCCACCTGCTCCCATGACTTCAGTCTCTATGTTGATGACCGTTTCTTTGCTTTGATCTCTCAACATTAAGCTCCTATTTCTTACTCTGTGGTCTGAATCTTCTTAGTGCGCCTGCCAGTTACTGTCTGGGCACCGGCTCCAGCTATCCAGATGCCAACCAGAGTCCTGGTTGCCCTGTTAGATCCAGACAGGATTGTTTCAGAGGCCATGGAATGTTGGTTGTCTTTACCATTCTGGGTCAGCACCCTGTCCTCTCCACCTGGATGGTATGTGGTCATCTCATGCTCAACATATTACCAGTAGTGCTCTTGTCTTATCTTCTACCTCACGCAATTTGTGTTGTCTATTTCAGTGAAAGGTACAGTAACCATCGAATCATGCTAAGTTGCCAACTTTGCAACATCTTACTTTCTTCTCTCATACCCCATATCTCACTGGACACCCCCTGTGTCAAATCTACTCTTCAATGGCTCTCAAATGTGCTCCCAAATCTTGATTCCTACCACTCTGGTCTTACACAGCCCCTTGTCACATCTTTTTCTAAATTGGTTTTTAGTCAACAACTCCTGTTTTTCATCTCCCTGGCCCTCCGTTCTACCTTTAATGTGAGAGTTAGTCTCCTACATTCTTGGCAGAGGGGACTTTCTAGAAGGTAAACCTGCTGCTGTTATTCATATTTTTAGATGTTTTTCAATGGCTCCCCATGACTGCTTCACAAATCAGTCTTTTAATTAAGCTCTCCTGAAAGCCCCACTTTTGATGTCATAATTAACTTATCCACACTGCCATGCCATCAACTCTCACAGCTCCAATTTTCTCTCATCCCAGAACCACCTCACCCATTCCCTATGATCGACCTTCACAACCTGGTCAACTCCACATGCAGCTGGGCTGTCACCTCCAGAAAGAAGCCCCAGTAGGTATTTGCAGGCATAATCAACAATTCACTCACAAAGCACTTTCATCTTACTTTTAGAAGAAAATATGACATCTATTTCCCCACTCCATCCCTTCTATTAATTAAAGTTAAAAAGATATTTTTTTGAGTGCCTACTTGGTGTTGGCATTCTTCTACGATGTGCTAGGGAGCTGCTGTGTGATGGAGCCTGCCCAGACCAGCTCACTGGACTTGACTGTGCACGGTCTCTCTCAATGCGACACACAGTGATGCCACAGTGGTAGTTCGACATTGGCCATGATGGGAGTATTTGCATCCCAGAAATCAGCCAACACAACAAATCAAGGCTCCTCTCCACTCCCCCACCACCCACCCTGTCCTGGGAACTGTTTCACCAGAATCCTATGAGAGTACACACAGACACAAATCTCCGTCCTGGTGAAACAAATATTCTAGTGAAAGAAAGGCAAACAGTATACATGTCAAATAAGAAAATGATTCTTCAGATGTCCAAAGGTGCTAAGTACTATGGAAAATAAAAAACAGCAAGGTAGAGGAATCCGGGATATTAGAAGCATCACCTATGTGCATAGTAATATTACCAATATTACCAATATTAACATATTAGCAAATAAGAAAGGAGCAGTGTTAAGGGCAACTGACAGTGAGGAGGAGATAATTCATGCAGTCAAGGGTAGGGCTCCAGGGTCAGTAGACCATTTCAGCTACTGGGGGTAGAGTGTACCGTACTCTATGCATAGAGCTCAATGCATGTATTACCCATTTTCGTTTATTCCTAGAGCCTGGCAGAGCATAGTAAGTTCTTAATTAAGGTGAAGACAGAATCTTCTGATGGGAGCCAGGTAACTAGTTCTGACGGTGCACTTGCTTATGTCATTCTTAAGTCACATTCTGATAGAGATCAACAACTCTGAAGGATCAGTGCTTCCCTTACCACACTTACAACGTGGCACATTCGCTCCCCTCAACCCCAGGAGATGGACAGAAATCCACACATCAATTAATAATCTGCATTGCCTTTAATAGCACCTCCAGCATTAGATTATTTCACTCAGGGCCTCTCAAACTTTAATATGTATCAGAAACATCTGGGGACTTCCCTATGACACATATTTTGACATAGTATGTCTGCAGTGGGACCCAAGATTTGGCGTGTTGATTCAGCACCCCACATAATGCAGAGGCTATTGATTTATGGACCCTACTTTGAGTAGCAGGATCCTAACCAAGGTTTGTTCACCTCGTTCAGTAAGAAGCTTACTCCTGAAAAATGTCACTCCTTCATTGGGTAGCTGTGTTCTCTTGAGAAGTTCTTACTTCCTTTCCTTTGAAGTCTGGCTCCTGGTACTATGATCCCCTATTTCCTTGTCCTAACTCTTGCAAACAAGAGGACAAGTCGAATCCCTCTTCCACGTGACAGCGTTTAAGTAACTAATAGCAAATCTACTCTGTCTGGGCTAAATGTCCCCCTTCTTCCTGCTCCTCATCCCAACAATGCAGCTCTGAGTCTTCTGAACAGGCAGGCACTGTCTTCACGCACCCTCCAGCTGTCCAGATGCCGACCAGAGCCCCACTGCCCTGTTAGATTCATCTACCATTGCCTCCAAATCCAGAAGACACTGTTTTGCTGTCATGCTGTAGTTCTTGGAGGTTTCAACCTCCGGTCACCTCTGATTCTGATCCCTGCTTTTCCTGTGTCGTTGTACTTGGCGGCTCATATTAAGACTGTTCTTTGATCCTCCTGACAATAGCGTAAGCATGGTGTGCATCACGTTTCCTTGATTTACAGAGAGAGGTTCACACAGTCCTTTGTGTGCTTTACCTCATCACTCTCTCTTCTCGCCTCTCTCCTGTTCACAGGGAGAAGAAAACATGGTTCCCACCTGCTCTTTGTTTTTCTTTTCCATAAACACCGAGAACTGACTCTGTGTCAAATACTGCTCCAGGAAGAAACATGCGCGGAATGCAACCAGCAAGTCCCTGCCCAGTGGAGGAGACCAAGAGGAAACAAATAGATACACACCATGTTGTCAATTACTGTTGTGAGTTAGAAAGAAAAATAAAGCTAGTTGAGAAGTGGCGCGAGGGAGGGAGATGCTCTTTAAAATCAGAAGATCAGGGAAGACCTCCAGGAGAGGGACTTGGGCAGAGACTATTTCAGCTCCTTCTCTCAGACTCAGTTCTCAGGGTCCTGTTGGCATATTCAAAGACCCAAGCCAGGGATGTGGTCTCCTTCTGGGAAGAGGCATACTCTTTTCATCTCTCCCCATTCTGCCACCGCCCCCCACCCCACGCCACTTTCCAAGAGAGAAAAAACAGGACGAAGAGTTGACCCTAACTGATGGTAACCATTCTCTCTTTCCCTCACCTGCAGAACAGCGACAGCCTGCTTTGGATTTTAAATTTGGGGTTTATTTGTTAAATTACTCTCAATAACAAGGCTCCAAACAGAATGCAGTACTCCAGGTGTGTTCTGACCGGGCAGAGGAGAGCACTACCAGCCTGCCCCTTGTTTTAAATACCAGCCACTTAAGAATGCTGCACAAGATCACATTAACTTTCTTGTCATCTTCTCATTCTGTTGACTCACTCTCAGTTTACGGGAAACACTGGCCTCTAAGCCTTTGTCACATAGCTGCTGCTTTCCAGATATCTTACAAATGGGCTTGCTCTCTTAATGAGAACCACTTCTCTGCCCTTTGTAGCCTGCCGAATACCAGGCTTTAAAAATAATAGAATGATAATAAAAATCCCACATAAACGTAAAATTGGCTTTCTGATTAGATTACAGGGTGGGGGTGGGGAGAAGCACAACTTGGCAGAAAATGCTGCAGCAAATCAGCAAAGATTTCTACAACCCATCTACGTTCCACTGATAACCTTGCAGCATCGGAGATTAACTCTTTGACCCCCCATATTGGTAAATATTCCTCTTTCTAACCCCCTTTTGATTTTTGGTTGGGTTTACATCCTACACCCCAGAAAAATTAATTGGCTTCCAAATCCATAAAAGCACTGAAGACATGTTTCATACCTTCTGTGTTGAAAAAGGCTCAGAAGGGAGTTAGGATTTTCTCCTGGTTTCGTATTAGAAATAAGAAATGGCTGGGGTATCTGCTAATTTAGGAGGGACCACATATTGCAAATATGTAAACGTATGGAGGACAACCAATCTTTGGACAATAAAAAGAGAGTGAATATAAAGTGTCATGAGAAGTTCTTCTGACACACTGATTTTGGTTTTGTTGTTCCTTCTTTCTCCCTCGCACTCCATGCCTGCCTGGATCATAGCATTTATCAAATCCCAATAATGTTCACGGTGTTTCCAGGACCAAATTGTAAGCTACCAAGGGCAGATACCAGATTTTTGTAGTCTAGAGTAGTAGCTGTTCTCAAACAACAGTGTGGAGCATGCGGGGCGGGGGGGGAAGCTTGTCTCACAGGACTTGCTGGGCCCCACCCCTGCATTGAGGATTCAGTAGGTAGAGAGTGTGCCTGAGAATCTGCATTCCAACAAGTACCCAGGTGATGCTGAAGCTTTGGGGCCAGGGATCACACTTTGAGAACCACTGGTCTAGAGCACAGGACAGTTGTCTATTATATTGACCTCTGCAAACATTTAAGGAAAGGCAAAAAGCAAGAAAATGGAGGGAAAATGAGGAAGAAATAAAATGTGCTTAAAGAAGTAAGGTTAGGCCTGAGTTTGGAGCCCTCTTGGAATATCTCAAAAGACTGTGAAGTAGAGCTTTACATTCAGTCTAAATCAGAGATCCTTTATTTTTCCCCCACCTCGCAGATTTGCTGGAAATGGTTTAAGAACCAGATTTGTGTGTTTCCTATTTTAAACACAGACTGACAGCAGGAGGAAAAAGTCCAGGGTCCCACGTGAAATTTAAAAGAACTCCATTATTTAGCACATCCAGGAAGATTTACTAGTTTTTCTCTTTCTCTCTGGGGCAGAAAAGGCACATTTTCTGAGCTAGCGCCATGGCATGTACCTCATTCCCATCCAAGAAAATGTCTCTTCACAACTAAGGGCCAAGGTAGACATTTCAGCCCAGCTGCGACCTGTGAAACATTCCCATTTTTCTTCAAGCCTTCCATGTTGCTTCATCTGAAACTCTGGTGTAGTGCCACACGGACCAAAGAACCAGTGGGTTGACAATGCTGTCCTCCCCAGCGGTTGTACTGGGCTGGTTTGTACACAGTGGTAACCCAACGGCAGGACGCTGGGGAAACCCAGAGACCTACACTTTTCACACCCACACATCTCTTTATACTTCTCTCTCGGCCACAGAGATGCAGTGACTGTCTTTGGCTAAACAGGCTATGCTATGGAAAGGAGAGATCATCTGCTTATTAAACCAGGGGTCTAACTGAGTTCCTAATAGAAATGGTTGTGCCCAAAGGGAAATTAAATTTTCTGTGTGCCACTGAAGGAGGGAGGCGGCACACATGGTCTTTGTTGATTTATAGCTCTGTCATTGATTTGCTGTGTGAACTTGTGCAAGTGACATGTTCACCGATGCTTGGTCTCATCTATAAAATTGGTATAATCAAAGTTAAAATGGAAATCTGAGATAGACTCTGTGAAATGCAAACACTGGTATATTGTTGGCATAAGTAAGTAGTTGGGGGGAAAGTGGATGAGTCGTTTTGGTCTCCACTAGGTGCTCAGGTGGTTATTTTGTTTTGCTTTGCTGTGTTGTTGTTTTTTATTTCTACAATAGTAAGTCACTTAAATGTCCTCCTCTCTGCTGTCATTTGAGAGAATACCTTGCTCATGTGGCTATGTGATGATTCTCACATGATCCTCATTTACTATGCCAAGTCACTTATTAGAATAAATGGAATTTTTAAATTTAATTTAATGGAATTTTTTAAACAAGAAGCTTTTCGTGGGAATGAGCTTTGCATATCTGGGGGTGTTTGGCTGAATTCTGTGACCTGGGTGCACTGAGGCAGTAATAAGCCCAAGAGTAAATCAACATGAATCAACTCCTAGAGGTTCACATACCCTACCCCACAGACATCCATACTCCTTTCCACAGCTACTTACATATGGATAAAATATGTGTCAGCCCAGGTACCAGACCTCTCTGGCCAAAGCAGTGTTTCTCAGGTAGTCATACTGATCTTCCACAGGGCTTCAGAAATCAATATCATTTGATGGCTGACACCTGGGCCTCAGCAACCCAGCAACCTCTGCTTCCTAGGATTTCTGTTCTGAGTCCCTCCTCCATCCTGCCGTCCCTACAGGCATGCCCCTTCCATCGGTGCCTGCTTTCTAGAGCCTCAGATCTAGTAATCCATGAGAGCAAGACCGGTTCTATGGATCTTTACCTGGGTTAAGATAGCAACTCCTTCACAAATGTATCTCTCTGAGTCAGGTGCATGGGGGGTTAGATCCAGTGGCATGCAGAAGGGAGTGTGACATTGCATATTCTCAAGAGCCGACCAAAATATTTGGGCATAAATATTTTTGACCATAAAAAAGTAATGTGCTTATGGGGCACCCGGGTGGTTCAGTTAAGTGTATGACTCTTCATTTTGGCTCAGGTCATGATCTCAGGGGTGTGAGACTGAGACCTGCACTGAGTGTGGAGCCTGCTTAAGAGTCTCTCTCTCCTTCTGCCCCTCTCCCACCACCTGTGCACGTGTGTGCGTGCACACACACTTTCTCTCTCTCAAAAGAAAAAAAAAAGAGAAATTATGTGCTTACAAAATTAAACGCTGGGTGCTTCATGTGTCATTTTCCACACAGGCACCTTGTGTCTGTCAAAGCGCAATTTCCCATCAGCAAATCACCACCAAAGTGAACCCAGGCAAAGCAGAAGTCACCAACCCGAGGTCTTGTAGCAGTTGGCCAGATCTCATCCACAGATACACTTAATAAGCTCACAGAGTTTCCAAGAAGATACGAATTCATTGCTAATATTTGGAATTTAGGAGATGCCACATTAAAATCAGATTATCAGCTTCCTCTGAAAAGTCAGATTTGACTTGGGCCCACATTCCAGCATGTGAAAACTAACTGAGCTAAAGAGCCTCTGCCCTTTCTAATGGGCAGTGCTTTCCTGCTCACCACCAGCCCCCACTCGAGTACCTGTCAGGTCCCAGCTGTGAATCCTGCAGCTCAACCTCCTGTCAGCTCAACCTCCTGTCATCTATAGTAGACTCTCAAGGAAGGCAATTGAAGGTCCTCTTTGCTCTTCCACTACCTCCTTTATACGTCTCAAGATCCAAGCATTTTACTTCTCCATGAGAAGTTATGAAACTATATAGTTTGAGCTCCACATCTAGAGATAGAGTCTTGTGAATAGGGAAAAAGACAAGGCTATATTTGGGCAAACATTTTCCTTGTTCTTAAATGCTCCTGATTTAAAACTCTGAGATAGAGAATTGAATCAGTGGGAAAGGAAGCTGGCCCTCTTGCCTGCTTTGGTTCTAGCCCAAGCCTGTCTCTGGCCAAGGCAAAGAAAATCTTCCCCTCACATAGTGGAAATTATTGCAGTTTGGGATCAAAGACATGCAGTGATATTTCTGGTGTTTCTCACCAGTGAGGAAAGGGATAAAATTCTCCTGGATCCCAAATAATATACCCGCAAATTAACAGAAGTCTACCGACTTTAGTTTTAAAAGTACTGCATTAAAAATAAATTATGTCACTGTTGTGTCAATGGTGTTAAATTGTAAATACCAATGGAAATGCAGGTACAGAATGTGGATGATAGTTCCTGGTTCTCCAGTGCATGATCCACTTATGGTTTACAGACATAATCTCAAATAACATGATTTGTAAACCTCTGACAATATATCCATGCACCTCCTAGATTTTGCTTCCCCCAGTTTGAGAAACATGAAATCTGCGTAATAGCAGTGAGACATAAGGAATCAAAAGCAAAGCACAACTTCAAACTCAACAGTAAGAAAATAAACAACCCAGTTTTAAAAAAGGCAAAAGATGTGAACAAACACCTCACCCAAGAAGATATACAGATGGCAAATAGGCATATGAAAAGATGCCCCACATCCTATGTCATTAGGGAATTGCAATCAACAATGAGATTCCACTCCATACCTTTGAGGATGGTCCAAGTCCAAAGCACTGACAATAACAACTGCTGGTGAGAATATGGAGCAATAGGAACTCTCATTCATTCCTGCTGGGAATGCAAAATGGTACTACTACTCTTAAAGGCAGTTTTGCATTGTCTTACAAAACTAAACATACTTTTTCCATTCAGTCCAGACATCATACTCCCTGGTATTTAACCGAAGGAGTAGAAAACTTACATCCACACAAAAACCCGCCTATGGATGTGTATGGCAGCTTCACCCATAATTGCTACAACACTTGGAAGCAAACAAGATGTCTTTCAGTAGGGGATAGATAAGTAAATTGTACATCCAGATGATGGAATATCATTCAGGGATAAAAAGAAATGAGCTATCAAAGCTATGAAAAGACATGGAGAAAACTTAAGTGCATACTTCTAATTGAAAGAAGTCAATCTGAAAAGGCTACACAAGGTATGGGTCCCACTACATGACATCCTGGAAAAGGCAAAACTATGGAGGCAGTAAAAAGATCAGTGGTCTCCAAGGGCTTGGGGGAAGGAGGGATGGACAGGCAAAGCACAAAGAGTTCTCAGGGCAGTGAAACTATTGTATTCGATACTGTAATGCTGCATTACATTGTTGCAATGGGTCCAAACTCACAGAATGTACAACATAAAGAATGAACTCTAGGGGGGCCTGGGTGGCTCAGTCCTTGGCATGACCCACTCTTGGTTTCCGCTTGGGTAACGATCTCATGGGTGGTGGGACTGACTTGTTTTGGCTCCATGTTCGGCAGGGAGTCTACTTGAAGTTCTCTCCCTCTCTGTCTCTCAAATAAATACATGAATAAATATTAAAAAAAAAAGAATGAACTCTAGCATCAACTGTGGACTTTAGTTAATAATGGTGTTAACATTAATAATAATTAGTAACTAGAAATAATAATTAGTTAATAATAATCACTATGGGGGACAAGAGGAGAGAGTGTATGGGAACTCTCTACTTTCTGCCCAACATTTTTGTACATCTAAAAACGGTATTAATTAAAAAAAATATATAAAGCATGCTAATTTTGCAGAGATTAGAAAGGAATCAAGGGCTGCTTCTGAGTTTTGTCTAGAAACACCATTTTATTCTCACTTTATTCTTAACAAGAGTTAAGGACAAGACCAGGTAAATGTTATGTAAAGGGGGGTCATTCAGCAATCATGTCAGACACTAAAAAACAGCCTCTTCATACACCTTCCCCCAAATCTTAATTAGATGAAGAGAATGTTAGCCATCTCTGTCTTTACTGAATATTTTACCCAAACTAATTCACAGACACCACAGCATTGCTGAGTCTCGTTGACAAATTTATTATGTAGCTCTATTTCTGAGGACTTAATAGAAGGGATGCTGCCCCTCTTCCCAATGTGCCTTTGCGCTTAAGTAGAACCGAGGAAATCAAACCTTATACCTTTGCCTTTAAAACACAAAGTGACTAATTCAGTAATTAGGAAACTTCTGTCACCCAGACTTCTTTCCTCTTTTCTCTTCTGATTCATGTTATCTCCCCAATCCCAGCCAACACACACACACACACACACACACACACACACACACACACACACACACACACACGATTTCTGACCCCAGCTCACTACAATATCCACTTTTTGACACATTCTACAAATTAAAACCTGGTTTCAACTGGAGACTAACGCTGGAATAGCAAAATCAAGGTCTTAACTTCGAAGGGCAATTTCTATATTCCATGTGATGTTAAGAAGAGACCAGGTACATCAAAGATTTGGAAAGAAAAAAGGATTTAAAAGAGAAAGCCCATTAGCTTCCAGTCCCCAGTTGTGGCATCAACCTCCATAAACATTTCCCCCAGTGTAGAAGTTAATGCTCAGTGCATGCATTGAATCAAAGGATGATTTTTAACTTCTGCACAGATCTGTGCACAGAACGAGATATATAGAAAGAGACATAAGAAATCAAAAAGCAAATCATACTGATTTCACAGAAAACTTAAAGGAAGATGTGAGATTCTCCTAAACTCTTTAAAATGTTACCAACAAGATAGAAATCCTACAATGTTTCATTTATAATGAAAAGGACTTTACTTTGCAATAAAAGGTTTGTTGGTAAAAGCTGAAAGAACATTAGCTTTATTTCTTTTAAGTAATGTTGATTACCATCCTCAAGATCCAATTTTGTTCTTTGAAATAAACTTATTATCTATATGCTACCTGTTTGGACTGCTTGATATGAAAGGTAGAAAACATTGATCATCACAATTCACTAATTATTTATACATAATTTTAATTAATGGGTTCAGTCACTTACCCTTCCAACCAACTAACAAGTAACAGAGATAAATTTGCTTCCTCTTCCTTTGGGGTGATACTATCACAACCCAAGTGTATAGGAATTGCCAAAAGGTTAAACACACAGGAAATAGGCCACAGGGAGAGAAAAGGCATATAAATAAAGTACAAGAAATCCACAAGCTCTGTGTCATTGAGTTAGTGGAAACATAAATGGTATTACCTGGCCTTGGAATCAGAAAACACTGATTGAAATTTGGATGCTGCTCTTTATTGGCTGGGTAACACTGGCCAAGTCTCTCAACTTCACTGAAAACTTGGCTTTCTCTGAATCTATTAAATGAGAATGTTATCTTTTTTCAGAGGGTTGTTGTGAGAAATAATTATAAGACAAATAAAATGTGTGGACTTGACATATGGTAAATACTTGATAACTGTTGTTTAATGATAATGCTAATTGCCATCTAATTGCCTATACTTTCATATTACAATTTTTTAAATTTGTTGTTTATTTGCTTATTTGTTAAGCTTTTGTTACCCCTTCCCACACAAAAATTAAAACTCACCTACTTTAATATCTGCTGAGGTGAACCCCAATGGGTTAGTTAAAGATGGATATAATTTTCATGGAATGTATATGGGTAGATGGTTGACATCATGAGCTAAAGGTGTAAGTAAATGCTCTCCTGAAGGGTCAGGTTGTAGGACTTTTTTTTTTTTTTAGATTATTTATTTATTTATTTGAGAGAGACAGAGACAGAGAGAGAAATTAAGCATGAGCAACAGGAAGGAACAGAAGGAGAGGGAGAAGCAGACTCCCCGCGGAGCAGGGAGCCCAATGTGGGCTTAATCCCAGGATGCTGGGATCCTGACCTGAGCCGAACGAAGGCAGATGCTTAACTGACTGAGCCACCCAGGCGCCCTAGGTTGTATGAGTCTTAATACAGTTAAGTATTGAGGATAGCTCAACAGTTCTGTCTCTGATGTCAGAATCTGAAACACCCTTTTGAAATCTCTAAGGGACAATCTGTCCTCATTCTTCTTGGAAAGGAAAAGTGGAAATTTGCTACTCAGGGGCTAAAGAATAAAAGAGAAAAAACAAATGGCAAACAGACTGCTACAAATGTCCCTAGGGCCCTCTGGGTTCCTTCCACTAAAGGATAAGCTTTCACATTTTTTTGGCACTTTTAGAAGTAATTAAACTTTGGCAACTTCCAAATCTCTGTTTCTCTTTTCTTCCAGATGGAGGGGGTGGGAAGAGAGGGAAGGGGTCAGGCAGAGAAAGTTGATTCAATGCTTCCCTCTGAAAATGATTCCTTTTCTGGTAGATAATATGCCAGCTTGATCCCATACTTAGGCAGAATGCCCATCTTGGAAGCAAAATGGATGGGTATGAGAAAGTTGGGGCTAAGGAAGAGAGGAAGCATGCATCATTGCAAGATCACACTAAGCCTTCAGCCAAGTGCCCAGATTCTGGAGGCAGTGGGGGAAATGAGAATGTCATTTAGGAGGAATCTGAAATGGATTTTAGGTCCTATTCCTAAATCAGCTTCCAACTATTTTTTAAAGAAGATAATTAACATATAAATAGTGGGATGGTAAAACAAACATCAGGTATTGAGTCTTTTAGAAGGGAGGGTTTAGGGGCGCCTGGGTGGCTCAGCTGGTTGAGCGTCCGACTCTTGGTTTCGGCTCATGTCTTGATCTCAGGTTCAGGAGACTGAGCCCTGTCTCAGGCTCCCTGCTTGGTGGGGAGTCTGCTGGAGATTCTCTCCCTCTGCCCTCCCCCTCATCCCCCGGCTCTCTCTCTCAAATAAATAAATAATCAATAAAAGAAGAAAGGAGGGTTTACACTGTAACTTAGGAAACCTGTATTTGAAATGTGTGGCAGGAATGGTCGACCGTTGAGGAGTAAGAGAGCTTCCAGTTCTGAGAATAAGCTGAAACCAGCTTCTCTTGCTTGAGTGATGCTAGAAATTACCCCACCTTCCAAATGGATGTTGACCTACCCTGCTTTCATCCTGCCATTGCTTTTTACTGAACTGTAATTGAAACATTTGGCATGGGGATTCACCTGCAATTACAAGGCCAGTCCACACCCAAAAATGTGTCAACAGTCTGAGTAAGAAGCTTGATTTGAGATGTGTCATGGCTCTGAATTAGGGGCTCCCCTGGTCCACTGCTGTTGGAGGAGCAGAGACCCTAGAATTCTACTTAGAAGGAATGCTTTTGAAACTGACTCTAAGAGAACAAAACCATGACTAAAGTCTCACTCCCCTTCAGGACCTTATTTCTTTTTCCTACTACCACATTTAACTGAAGCATTCTCACTTTCAAATTCTGAAGACATTTCTCCAGTCAAGTCCTGATCTTTAAATAATTTCCCATCTTGTTGATAAAACAGTGGCTACTCATTCCAGTAAATCCCAATTATGATTCTAGAAACATATTGGTAACTAGATCACTCATACGTTCCCCTCTAGCTGTGCATTTTTCAACCCATTGCAAATGTTTTCATATGCAAGGAAGATGTTAACATTGACTACGGTCTGGCCAGAAGTGGCCCTAAACCAACTGATACAATACCTGGGCTTGATCTCAAATCAGCGCTGTCCATTCTGTGACTCTATTCCCATTCTTTGAAAGGAGAATGGATATTTCTTTGTTAAAATTTCAATGTCATTGTTGCTTGGTGAGCGTAACAACAACTCAGTAGCAACAGCTACCATGTATTGAGTCCTCACATCTCCAAATGTGCTAGGACTTGTGCTAAGCACTTCACATAATAATCAAGTTTGATCCTCAGAAGAATTCTATCAGGAGTTGTTTTTATACCAACCCTGTTCCCACCAGACCTCATACGATGAATTAAAAATGTAAAGCTCAGGGTTTGCAGTTAGTATGTGCTTGAGAATTCGGTATTCAATGCCAAATAGTTATATTTAGAATGTAAAGTCCACTCTAAGTAGCCATGCTGCCATATAGAATGAGAAAGGAGGAGTGAAGAGGGTTCATGAGTCCCAAGGATTCCTCAGGCCAGGAGATGACTAATGTCTACTAATGTCATGGTATTTCAACAAAAGAAAAACAAAAAGCAAGGAAGGAAGAGACAGAGAGAGGAAGGGGAAAAAAAAGAAAAGAAAGAAAGAGGGCTGGAAGGAGGGAAGGGAAGAAAGAATCAAGATACAGTAAGCTATTCCTGGCTTAAAGTGGGTGAAGATCATTCGTGAGTCTCTAGTGGCAAGATGAGCTAGTGGAAAGACGATGTGGCTCAATCCATTTATTAACCAGCTATGTGAGTCTAAGCACATTATTGACCCTGCCTGTCTCCATTTCCTTATCTATTGAATGGAATAATAATGATAATTTGCCTAAATCACCTCAATGTAAAATGATATGCTGCATGTAGAGGGTTTTGGGAAATTAAAACTGGTATTAAATAGAATATGTTGTTACTGATGATTCTGCTTAAAACCCAAGTTAGATTGCTTCTTTTTCTTTCCTTTTGTTCCCACAGCACACCATTCCTGCCTTCTTCCTAATTAGCTGGACAGAAAGTTGTCTATCCTTCCAAAGACAGAAATCACCTTAGATATATTTTTTACAAAGTCATTAATATGATCATTAATTTATTCATTCACTGAATTAATTAACCCACCTGTGCCCAACTAAAGCATGATTGACGCCTAACTTCATGGCCAAATTTTTGTTCAATGTACTTCGTATTTTGAAGCCCTCAATTCTAATTCAAGAAATGCAAATTTCAATAAAACAAACCGCAGCTGGCCGGTTAGCTCAGTTGGTTAGAGGATGGTGCTAAATAAATGCAAACTGCTTGTATTATTAGCATAAGCAATGCATAATTAGAAAGGTAAATATACTAAAAACCAATCAGTGTATTCCCCAGCTATTTTCATAATACCTGGCTTAAAGATTTGATAGCCCTTGGCTGAGTGCTGCCTGTCTCTAGAAGAATCTGTTCATTATTAATCAAATCTATATAACTTCCTCCTTTAACCAAATGCATGTCAGCAAATAGACCTGGTCCCCATATTATCCCCACCATCACCTTTGACAATGGGCCTTCCTTCCAGGCTATTTGCACCATGGGGTCTGCCTGAAGGTTAATGCAAATAAACAGATGGGAAGAAATGGTTTCAGTTACCACCAATTAAGCTATTTTCATATCCAGTAGAGTTTCACAAAAGGAGAAGTCTGCAGAAATTACAAATGAAGTCCAGCAGGCTCTGGACCCTTGCAGAGTATCAGAGCCCAGGGAATCCTGCTTGAGACTTCCTCCTTTGTCCTGATTAAATAAGCATCAGCTTTTCCTGATCTACTACAGGGGTTTCCAGGATGTTTAAGATGTAAAATCCCTTGGGATTCTGCCACTGAAAGAGCCAGTCAGCTTGATTTTCTCTCCCTTCCACATTCTCTCATTTTAATACTGGTTAGCAATAAAAGTAGATTCCAGAATCACTTTGGGGGTGAAAGCAAGAAGAGGAAAAGCAGCACTCCTTACCCAGGTTCTTTTCAATTCAGCTTCCTGTCCTAGGAACCAGTTCCCAGGCTGCAAGCATCCCTCCCAATCTATCCATCTGAAATGCCTTTAGCAGGAAAACAAAAAGCAGACTGAGTGACAGATGGAATCCACCCCAGGACTGCCAGGAGATGACTTTCCCCACACAGTCTAGGAGATGTGTACAGAGAGGTCTTGACAGATAGGCTGTCACATGTCAGTAAGCTGAAAAATCCCATCATACAGACCTTTCACAAGACCTTTTAAGAATCTTCAGGGTATTTCATGAAGTCCATTTTGGTTCCATGAACATATGCCACGGGTAGAGGTGTATTTGCATTTCTGGAAGACTTCATTCATGTACAAAGCTTAGTGGATAGTGGACAAATTCAACTCTGATATTTGAAAGAAGTAAACATATCAACTCAGAGTATTTGCTTTCCCAGGTTGAGCATTCAGGGTTCCAGCAAGAGACGGGACAAGCTTTCAAAACTCCCTACCAATTTGTTAGCTGCCTCTGAATCCATTTCAAAATGTTTTATAGTGTCCTTCCCCAAAGATGGGGCCCATAACTGAACACAGTATTCTAGACATTCTCAGATCAGTAATAACTGGAGAAAAGCAATCATTTCTTAGTACTATAAGTAATTTAATGTTAAATCTAACAAAGATGTTAACTCAAGTATACCACAGTTTTGGGAGGAGTCATTGTAAATAGTTCATATATATAATTCAGCAGGTATTTTCCTAAGTTTTACTTTCAACCTGGGTCCTATATTGTGAGAAGCACCTTTTTGCATATGTCTAGCATCCACTGAACCCTAATAATGATATGCAAAGCAAAGCCTAGGACATTGTCAACCCAGTTGCTATTAACCATTTAGATCCCATTGTTTATCACCATTAATCAGAATCAGGATTGAATTCAGGCTGATGATTATCACAATGGGAACCTATCTGGGGAAAAAAATACTTGGATATTGGGTAACAGAGGAAATTTCTGGCAATTATAGAGATTAATAGCTTACTAGATCATCATGGAATATGATGACATCAGTACTTACACTTACCAAAAAGAATACCAATTTGCCGTCATCATGCATATATCCACTTATTCATCCATTGATCCATTTTCCATCTCATTTCACAAAGGATTTGAGGTACTTAAAAGAATGCATAATATAAGTAAATTCCAAACATAAAAATAAAGGGCCAAGACAATGTCATTTAGAAGAGGAGATTGAGACCAGAAAGAAAAAGCATAAATAGAGGCAATCTGAACCTACACAGTTAAAATGTTTAACTGAAAATTTGCCCCTGGGTTAGATGCCAGCTAAAATAAAAATGGAAACATTTTCAGTTACATGATTCACATAGTCTTTAAAGAGAAAACACAAAAAATTATTAGGGGAAGAACATATGACTATAGAATACTCTGTACGGCAGATGAAACAACATAAGGCTAGTAAATCTCCCTTTATAACTCTGTCTCAGAATCTAAGCAAAATTCAGTCCAGTGTGAAACCACTCTCTATCTCCTCTATATGATTACTCTAAAATAAGTCATTTCCCTTTTTCTTATAGCAGTCAGTCATTAATCAGCATCTCTCAAGAATCATTCTGAGTCATAGACTCTTACCATTGAAAGACACATTAAAGTTAATCTATTTCAACCTACCATTCAAAGCCAGAATGTTATACACTATCCCAAAGACATTCCTGCAATGGCTAACTACTGCTTGAAAGCATTTAATAGCAAGCCACCCAACACATTCTCAAGGTAGTCTGCTTTATTGGCACAGTTCTTGTTAATACTAAATTCATCCTTATACTGACATTCAACAATGGGCCATAGTTTTACTGCCTAAAGAACAACAAAATCTAAGTTGAATTTTTATATTTAAATGCCATTAACATGTCTATAAGTCACCTCAATATAATATCTTAGGATAGATGCTTCCATGTTTTAAAATGACCCACTGTTTATGAGAACAGTCAGAGCAGTATTCCAAACAGTGGGAGGCATACACATAAAAACAAAAAACTATAAAAAACTTATTATTAACTCTGGCAGAAGTCATTGAGGATACTACCTCTGCCCTAGATGGAATATAGATCAGCCTCACTTGTTGACACGAATAGTAATGTACAATCACATTGTTCTATATTTCTTGTGGGCTAGTCATGGTGGCATCTGTATCATTGCTAATCCTTTTTTTCACTTGGATCAATCAGGCAAAGTAGAACAGCCTACACCTCAGATTAAATTAAAGTCTACTTAGATTTATAGGGTTGATCCCCATAACTTCAGGGATTTGGACTCTTGGCAGTTGGGGCTCCCAGGTCAAAAGCATCTTATAGGAACTATTTATTGTTGTTTTTGTCAGAGTGGTAATAACACTTATCTATTACATTCTATCCAGAGTTTTAAACGCTTCTGCACAGATGCTCTCTCGATGGCTCATCACCATTATGACACAATAAGAAAAGGTCAAGAAGATCTCATGAAAACAGTTGATGATGGTGACAATCCCTGAGAAGTGAAGATACTGAATTTGAGCCTTCTCTGAATTAGTCAATCTCTCACAAGCAAAAGAATTAGCAAAACAGAGGCCCAAAAGACTGAATATAGAGACAACGGCAAGACCGTTTATGACAATAGAACTCTGATCCACATAAGAAACCCAGAAAGCCAAACCATAACTTTTGCAGCAATCAGCCAAAATGGTCAAAACTGGGTCAACAATGGCCAACATCCCATTGTTTCTCCTCTCTCTCATCCAACTAGAGAAAGATGAATATTTTCCCCCAAACCAATCATGTAAGTTTCCCTGCTTCTGTTTATCCATTTTCCCTGTGCCAACAACCCCCCATCTGCAGGCTTCCCCTTTTCTCACCCTGAAGCTTTCCAACTACCTCACTGCTTTTGAGTCTATGCCAAACATAGGTGATGGTGGCTTATTCCCTTGCTATAGTAAGCTCTGAATAATTAACTTAGGGATTCTGCATTTATTTACACAAAACATAAATACTGCAAGAGCCCATTTTAAGGATGATGTTGAGTTCTATTACATGGCAACTCTATGCTTAGGAGTTTAAATGGCTTGATGGCAAGAAATAGGTCTTATGCTTCCAGTGACACTGGTAAACTGGATCTGTGGTTGCGGTGTGATGAGAAAAACTCTGATTTGTAGAATTTCCCAATTTCTATGATGCAAATGCTCTTACCGTGGCCAATTTCAAGCAATCATTGGTTTAACATCCAGCTTATGAAATTCCTGAATATTTAACAATCAGTTCTAACAAGCTGATATGAGTAGCTTTAGCACACCACTGACATTTCTTTATTTTTTCACCAGGTTTAACACTGTGCCTAACAAAAAGTAAATGTTCAAAATCAAATAGCAAATGGTAGACATATAGATATAGGTAAAGATATGGCAATAATTATAGATATATGCTGGATGGATGCATGGTTGAATGGATGGAGAGATAGACACGTGGTAGACAGATCTATCTTATTTTAAAAAATGGGAACAACCTGTCTAAATCACTCACTCTGTGAATTAGTAGAATGTCTGCTGTGTGTCAGTTAGGTGCACAATATAATATATTAGGGAACCAAACAAAGATCTTTGCTTTTGAGAAGATTAAATTTTAACAGGAGTACCAACAATAAATAATGCATGTAACAAATAAGTAAACTGTATAATATTAGGTGATGAGTGATATGGGAAAAAGGAAAAGCTGAGCAAATGGAACTGGGAACCCTGAGGGTAAGGAGCTAGGCATTTACAGATTTCAATAGGGTAGTCAAGCAAGGCTGCCGTGGGAGGGAAGAGTTGAGTGAGGACCTGAAGGTGTTAGTCACCCACCATGAAGATCTCTGCAAAAAGAGGGAGTGCCAGTGTAAACTTCTAAGGCAGGAGTACACTAGGAATTTTGTTTTTTTTTAAGTAGGCTTCACACCCAGCACAGAGCCCAACACGGAGCTCAAACTCACAACCCTGAGGTCAACACCTGAGCTGAGATCAAGAGTCAGATGTGTAACAGACTGAGCCACCGAGGAGGAGATGCACCAGGGAGCAGGTCATGTAGGGAATTATAAACTGCTGTAAGGCTTGGGATTTTTTTCTGAGTAAATTCAAGAAACACTGCAGTGTTTTGAATAGAGGAATGCCATAATTGGACTTAGGCTTTAAAAGGATCCTTCTAAGAATATTCTGAGAATAGCTTTCTGTAGGAAATTAATGAGCTTGACATTAGCCATGCCATTGGTATCATTGGAGTAAAGAAGGCCTCAGCAGAGTGGGTTTAAAGAAAACAAGTGTGAGTACACAAGTGGAGAAATCAGGTAAATAAACTGTCATACAGACACGAAATGAAACACTCTATAGTACTCATGTGTATTTATTAATGTAAAAATATGTTGCAATATATTGTTGAGTTTTAAAAATTAGATTTTACTTTGTTATTCTTCTGATGATGAAGGAGCAATGTGTATCATACTAACCTGCCTCCAGATTACAACTCCCAGTATTGGAATAAATTACATATATATATATTTGAAGGTACTAGAAAGTGACCAAAGCCTAATCTCATTACAAAAAAAAAGCATTTCCAAAAACTAATGATATACTTTATGGTGACTAACATAACATAATTTAAAAAAATAATAAAAAAGGCATCTCCACAAAGAAAATCCAGGTTTAGATGATTTCACTGGTGAATTCTAACAAATATTTGAAGAATTAATAATACAAACATTCTCCAACCTATTTAATGAAATAGGAGGAAAAGCATTTTCTACCACATTTTATGAAACTACCATTATATTGTGTACCAAACTTAAAAAACAATTCAAAAATAAGATTAAAAACAAATACACCTCAAAAGCATAAATGCAAAAATCTGCAACAAAATATTTTCAAAAAGACTCTAAAAACACATAAAATGAAAATTAATCATGAATAAATATGTGTTTACCCCAGGAATGCAAGGTTGGTTTATCACTGAAAAAAAAACAATGTTGCACAAGATGAAGAATTTCAAAAGCATCATACTGAGCAAAAGAAGCAGAGACAGGAGCCCAGACTTTATGGAAATGCTAGAAATGAGAAACATAATTGATCTGCAGTGGCAGATGGTTGCCATGGTGGTTGCCATGGTTCCTGACCCCAGGCAAATGAGTTCTATGTATATGCGTGCTTCAGACTTATGAAACATGTTGAAAAAGACAAAAACAGCAGATCCCAACACTCCCTGAAATAACTTCCCTCAAGCAGGGCACAAAAGACAGGCTTGTCCTCTATAGCTACTGTAGTCAATTTTCTTCTCCTGGGGCATGTCCCTTTGTCTGGGCTGACAGGAATCCTACTGGCTGAATCCTCTTCAGACAGTGGTGACTGGACATCAACCATGTCAGAGTCTTTGATAACACCTTGAAGAGAAAGAGGCCCCTAAAGCTTCGATCCTTCACTCACCTTCACTGAAGGGATAGACTATATTCCCTGTCAGGTAAGTAGTCACCCCAGGCTCACTCTGATTTCAGATATCATGATATTCTACTAATGCGGACTTCTAAAATTCTCTTCATAAACTTTATTCTTATCCCTAAATGTAACTTGCTAATTGTGGCAATTAAACATAAACATTATTGATGCCTTTATATGAGTTAATCTTTAGAATCACTGACAAAAGTGCCCAGAACATATATGTTAGTGATTAGTAACACTTTCCATGTACATACCAGTACGTACCAGTAATTGCGGCTAAAAATAACGCTGGCTTTCTAGTGAGTCCTCAGGGCCTGTGGAAGACTTAGAAGCTTCCTACTCCCGTTTCAGGATTTTTACCCCAATGGCCCCCACTTTGGAAGGTAACCCAACCCAGGCACTGCTGGGTGATTACTGCACAGATTCCCCATGGCCGCATCTTCACTGCGCCTGGTCAGTTTCTGAGGCCATCCATCTCTTTGTAACCCAAACTTTTTTTTCTGAGTTCTGAGTTTCCCTGAATTGCTGTCCTTTCAAGAATATCTTCAGGAAAGGCATAGCATGTCTGTTTCAGGAAAGGG
The DNA here is from genome assembly GCF_003265705.2 of Callorhinus ursinus. Taxonomy (NCBI): domain Eukaryota; kingdom Metazoa; phylum Chordata; class Mammalia; order Carnivora; family Otariidae; genus Callorhinus; species Callorhinus ursinus. The sequence continues at coordinate 8,872,979 of NW_027397107.1, forward strand.
TACACCCCTCTCACTGCCCTAAACCTCCCCATGAGCAGCTGGATGACATTTCCAGGACACCATACACCATTCAACCTCTATGCCTTTGTGTATGCTGGTTTTTCCTCCTAGAAGGCTCTCCCCGCAATCTCTGCCCATAAAATTAAGCCCATTTTCCCAAGCCCTAGCCAATACCACCCCCTCCATGAAGCCTTTTTGATATTCCCTTCCAAGCAACCAAATGTCACATCTTTCTTTTCTGGAAAAGGAGAGTATGCCACCCTATATATTCTGTGCAACTCTGATGATGTCCACCACACCGTGAAGTTGCTTCAGACAAGCCCTGTGGCTCTTCCAGAGGAGGTCAGAGCAAAGGCTGAGGGCTGTCCAAACCAAGTTTGAATCCCTGATTCCTTACTTTGTTCCTACATGACCTTGACAAGTGATTCAACCTCTGTGAACCTAGGTTTCCTAATCTGGGGGGAAAGGATAAAAATAATACCTAGTCATAAGGTGGTGGTTAGGATGATGCAAGACCATGCTGGAGCATGCTCAGTGAAGTGGTATGAGAGAGCAGTCAAGAGCAAAGGCTCCAGGAGTGAGTCTGGGTTCGGATCCCAGCTCTTTCAGCTTCCTCTCCATGTGACTTTGGACATGATACCTAACTATTCTCTGCCCTAATCCCCTTATCCTAAGAGGTAGCAACTGCCTTATGGGTTTATATTGGCAGTTAACCTAACACATGCAAAGGTAAGAGCTCTAACAAGCATGATGAGTTACTATGTCAAGCTCTTAAATAACATTACTTGTCATTCATAGTCACAAATACTTACTGTACAACTCTTAGAAGTTGTCTTGCCTGGATAACTCAGAAGTACAGGGTTAGGAGGGAGGGAGAGAGAGAGAGAGAGAAAGCAAAAGACAGAGATTTCGTATCCTTTCCTCTTCTTTCTGATTCAATTTTGTCAGGAGTTATCTCTTAGATGTCAATGTTCTTGCCTATGAAGTTGGACCTAAATCCAGTGGTTTTATTCAGTGCACGGGGTGTGCTGACAAGCCTGTGTGTCCAAATGGACACTGAGCATTACAAAAGCCCTTTCCAGGGTGACAGTCATAGAATGTGGAGCACGGCTTGCTATTCTTAGTCACCTTCTACACAGTTCCACCCACCCTCACAGCTATGGTAGAACTCTAGAGCTTCTGCTTCTCACCAGGGTCTTGAGTTCATCAATCACTCCTTCCCATCTACCCTGAACCCAATTGATGGATTCCACACCTAGGGTCCAGTCTTTGTGAAATGTAAGTAGTCAAATGATGAAAAAACAAGCCTGCCCGTGCAAACATATGCTGTTAGGAAATCAGTTCTTGGACTTCTTGAGCTTTTTTCTCTTCCCATTTGTTTACATTATACTTTAAAAAAAAGTGAGGTGTGTATTTTCAGACTTGAATCCTATTGGCTTTTCCTTCACTCCTATTTTATTCTTAGTTTTGGTCACTTTTCTGTCTTCTGACTCCATCATATTCCAGACTGCTTCCAATCTTAAAACTTTAGGGCATTAGCACAAATAAAATTTCCAGTCCTGGTCTGTAAAGATTTTTTTTCCCCTTACAGAAAACAGTAGCCCATTTTGTTTATATTCCCCAATGATAACACCATGATGTTTCTTTGAAAACATTTTCAAAACATTGTTCTGATTGTTTAACTTGAGGAATCACGTCTAGGGTTTGGAAGATCATATAGACATGAAGTCCATTTCTCTGGCTCAGGCATGTTCCAATACCTTTATAATTAGAGAGTAACATGGATATCAACCAATTCAATTTCCTGATTTTTCAGATGGGAAGACCAAGACTCAAAGAGGGGACTTGGGAAATGAAACATGTAGTAAACCATGGTTCTCAATAATGGTGGTTCTGACACACAAGGGGACAACTGACAATGTCTGGATACATTTTGGTTATCATGACCAGGGAGGTGTTACTGGCATCTGATGGGTCAAGGCCAGGGATGCCACCAAACATTCTACAATGCACAGGACAGTCACCACAACCAAGAATTGCTCAGCCCCAAATGATAGCAGTACCAAGTTTGAGAAACTCTGAGCTAGAGAGATCATCTTTACTTCAATAATCCTTTTAATGTCTTATGCCAACATATATCCATAATCACTGCATATCCACCTGGTATTCCAAATTAAACTTGTATCCTGAATCCTTAAAGAAGAGAAGTCTTCTGGGTTCCATTTCCTAGAAGAAAACCTTCCTTGGTAATCTCTTTAATGTTTAGCAACTAAAATTACAAAGGTCTTGTCTCTGCACTGATGTTGATTCAGTGAGGAACTATCTCTACCAGGGAGATTTGGGGGAGAGGAAGGTTTTAGTTCTAGGTTATATTACCTAGGGGTTGATTGTGAACAGCTGTACTCAATCCATTCATGGGTGACTGAGGAGTGCCTTAAGGAATGTTAAGACACAAGAAATTGATTTGTTATGGTAACTGGCAATGACTGTCAGTGGTAAATGACATTCTAAATGAATGATAAAATGATGATCCAATTTGGAAGAAACATCAACCTGATGGTTGTTTCAATGGTTTCTTTTAGGATATCATTTCACAAAAGCTAAAAAATAAATTGACAAACAAACCTATGAATTCCCTTCTATGACAATGTATCACATAAAAAAAAAAAAAACTTTTAAGAAACATTGGCACTAGATCTTGCCATTAGCTGACCTGCGGTAAAAGAAGAAGGAACCTATCAAAATCAAGAGATGCCAGAATTTGAGAAGAAGATTTAAAATAAAAGTAGCCATTCCATTTCTACCCTGTCTTCCTTCCCATCTATGCTGAGTTGCCCACTCATTTAGCTTAAGTGTGCTATGTATACGGTTAAACTAAAAAGCCCAAGTGAAATTCAACTTCTCAACACTTACTATGAGCAAGGGGTCAAGGCCCAGTCCCATCTCAGTTGGGTGAATGATATTTTCTAAGAACAAGTTCCATAACGCTTTTTAAAATACTTTAACCTAAAAATTCCCCTTTGGAACTCTAACCTATATTAGTCAAAAATATTGGTGGTGAGTGGAGAAAAATTATACATAAAGAACTCCTTCCTACAGTTTGCATAAAACAGCCAAAAGTTTGGAAGCAACCTAACTATCTAACAATTTTAAGTAAATTGCAATGTTGGGGGGAAAATGCAATTGTTAAAAGCATGGAGTCTTCAGAGAGATTTGGAAATCTCTTATGATGTAATGTTAATTAAATGAATAATCCAAAAAAAATTTTGAAATGAATAATCCACAAACACAGGTACCGATTGATGACAATTCTGTAAAAGATGAGCATGTGGTCAAAGTCTAGAGAAAAATATCAAAACCACAATATCAATGATGGACATATGTACACATATTTCTGGGTCATACTGTTTTTCTTTTTTTCCTTTGATTTTCCTATATTATCTTTAGAAAAAATATATACTTATAATAAATATTATGTATATTATATATATATGTACACACACACACTATATATATATATATACACCCAAGAGTGAGAGTGTGTGTGTGTGTGTGTGTGTGTGTGTGTGTGTGTGTATGTATATATATATACATATAGTCAAGTTTGACCCAGAGCCCTTTCTTCAGTCAAGATAGGATTAGGAAGTTAGTAGTAATAAGGAAACCTATAATAAGCAGTTTGGAGTGCATAGATGAAATAAGCTTGAGAATTTAAATTGGTCTGCGAGGCGGAGAAGGTCAGTTGTATTGAAACAGTAATGAGTGTATGTTAAAAAATCCCTCATAAGGGTAACACAGCAACTTCACATTCTCCCGCATAAGTGTTCTGATCACAGAATCAAGAATTTCACAGAGTGAACTGGCCGTAGAGTTTATCTATTAAGCCAAACTCTGCTTGTTTAGTGTCTTCTGTAACATGCAAGGAAGAAGTCAGTTTCCCTGCCTGTGTTGCACTTCCTGATACATATGATCAGCCTTCCTCTCTCACACCTGCCCAGAAGATGATTTCCCTGACGTTTCCTACCTTGAACCCAGTCCCGACACCTGGGAGTCACCCAAGCTGTTCCCACTTCTCTGTCCCTCACCACCTCATCCAGCCCTTTACCAGCGCCTGTCGGTTCCACATCCTGAATCTCTCTTGAATGTGTCTCTCTCACTTGCTTCCAAAGCCTCTGTCCTCATTCCAGCCATGGACCTACAGCAGCCCCCTGAAAGGTCTCTGTCCCCAGTCCCTTTCAGCACACAGCTGTTAAAAGACAGATAGGATCCCATTACGTCTCTCCTTTAATTACACTGATGAACATCAATTATCTTTGAAAATAAACTCCATCCTCCTTAGGATGGCTCAAAAGGCACTTTCTACCTGACCACTGCATATTTCTACCACAATTCTTGAAAGCCGAGTCCTGTTGCTGACAGAACTCATTTTCCTCTGTGCAATTACACTGAAGGCAGAATATCAGTCTTCTCGTTCTAATCAATTATGATAATTTTAACAGTCCAATATCACATTCACATTTGCAATGTACTTCACATTTTAATCATATTACATTACCAGTAAGTAAAACCTCCAACTACTTTTTTATAAACTCTCTTGTACTTGAGTGATTTCTTTTTGTTTTAACCAAACGTAGGACTTCCCAATTAGCCCTATGAAGTTCCTTTTTTGATACTTTGCCCAAGATTCCACTTTGCCAAGATCTTTTTGGACATAAATTTCACCACATAACACCATACCTGCTTGCCCCAGCCTGGTGTCACCCCAACATTTCATTAACATGAGGCAATGTGCTGTAACTGAGGAACACAGGATATCGTGGTTCCATTTTATTTTTTATTTATTTTTTTAAAGATTTTACTTATTTATTTGGCAGATAAAGAGACAGTGAGAGAGGGAACATAGCAGGGGGAGTGGGAGAGGGAGAAGCAGGCTTCCCGCTGAGCAGGGAGCCCGATGTGGGGCTCGATCCCAGGACCCTGGGATCATGACCTGAGCCGAAAGCAGACGCTTAATGACTGAGCCACCCAGGCGCCCCTCATGGTTCCATCTTAATTAGAATGATTTAAATTCTAACCCCACCACTGAGAAGTTGTCAAGTATTAAGTAATGCCACTTAAGGGGCGCCTGGCTGGCTCACTTGGTGGAGTGTGTGACTCTTGATCTCCAGGTTGTGAGTTTGAGCCCCATGTTGGGCGTAGAGATTACTAAAAAGCAAAATCTTAAAAAAGGAAGGAAGGAAGGGAGACAGAGAAAGAAAGAAAGAAGGAAAGAAAGAAAGAAAAAGAAATGCCACTTAGATTTTTTCCAGCTCAGTTTTCACATCAGTAGATGGAGTGTAACAATATATAAGGGAGATGACAGGATGATGAGGAGGAGGAGGAAGATGAGGATTAGCTAGTATTTTGTGTCAGATGCTATCCAAAGTGCTTTACCCACAAACAATGCTGAGGAAGGTACAATCGTTAGCCCCATTTTTCTGATGACTACACTGAAGGTTAAAAAGAATAAATAACTTACCCTAAATACAGTCAATAGATGATGGAGCCAGTGGATAGAAATGCTAAAGGCCAAGTGAATGCAATTATCTCGTGCCTTCTGTCTGAGTCATGCATTGTTCAGACAGACAACTGTTTATTTCACTCATCCTCTACTGATGGGATCCTTTTTCAATTACCAAGCAATGGCATCCTTGTACATGTATCTTTGTGCCCTTCGGGTGTTAAGTTTCTAGAAGCGGGAATTTTAGGATCGAAGATTATGAATATTTTTGTTGAATATTATCAATTTGTGCTCTAACTTTTATGATTAAAAATATTAAAATATTTTTTTGGTAATTGTAGAGGACATATCTTGGGTGCCTCCTCAGATTCCCTTGGTGACAGCAACTCCTGGACCCCCCGTGGTGAGCTTTGCCTGGGGTGCTATCTATGCTGCTTGGGCCCTCAGGCTTCCACACCCTGGGGCTGGCTGACCAGTTGCATTCTTGGAGGACTTCCTTCATTGCTTTTATTATAGAGCCAGGTCAAGCAGCCTCCCATCCTGAGCTTCTGGCCCCTCCCACCATTTCTGGACTTAGCTGAGTGGCCGGGAGAAGGGGCCCAATAATGGAATTCGAACATGTGAGTTGACCTCTCTGTGGACACACTTTGACTAATGGGAAACAGGAAGAGAGGCATGGGTAGCAGGCAGGTAAGTCCTTCCTCCTTCTCAACACCTCCTCTGGGAAATGGTTCTGTGCACAGCCTTATCCAGACACATGCCATATCGCCAAGCAAACACACCTGACCGCTTTGCCCAGCCCCAGGAATGCAACACTGCACCACTTCCCAGGCCATCGCACGCTCGCTGCCCTTATCTCTCACTCCCCTTTTCCCTCACACTTAGTCTGCGGTGGTTTTCTGGCTCACCTGAGATATTAAAGTTTATGCAAGTGTTTTATGAGTTGTAAACCACTAAGCAAAGGGCATTTTATTACTGTGATTTCTGTGGCATTCAGGAATACTCGGGGGCAGATAGACAGACATTCATTCCATAAGATAATCAAGATTATCATTATTTAAATTTTCTTACTCAGTACCAGTCTAAGAAGGATTTTGAAACATTTCTGATGTTTCCAATTCTGTGTTTGCCTTCAGGGAGGTTTGGTGAACTATAAGCAAGCTCCACAGGAACACCTACATGGAAGGAACACTTTCCATGTGTCCCTAAGGCGAGTATGCAGGAGGAAGGAGTAGAATAACACATTTGCATGCTCCAGTGTACTCAGATTCAGCATCATGCGCAGCCCCAGTGTGGAATTCCAGGGTGAGATTGAGAAATACGAAATAAGCTAGAAGGAGCACAAAAGCTAACCAGGATGAAAGAAAAATCAAGAACTCCCTGACCCTACCCAACTTTCAAACAAGTATCTTTTACTTTGCCAGGTGAGTTACCTTTTCCAATTTCACACACACACACAAATAACTTGTGGATAATTCATATTCAACTCAACCAACAGTTAGCAAAGCCCTAAATTATCTCCTTCTGTGTGCTATTATAGCACCCAGTTGTTTTCATATTACTCTCTGCTGTTATTGCTGACTTAATTAACTGCCTTTCTGGCTGGACTATAAACCTGAGAGAGTAGGAAGCTGTCAATTCCACTCTGTCATATTCTTGGCACCTAACATATTGTCTGGATTTTTTTTTAATGTTTATTGAATGATGAATGAAAGAGAGAATGAATGAAGATGAATTGACCACGTGTCTGGCCTTCACTAAGCGTTTTTAGTTTTCTGTAAATATTCCCAGTCGCAAACTTCGGCTTAAAGCAAAGTAGTTACCTAACAAATGTATGTTAATGAATCAATAAAACAGGTATAAGTTTATATAAAAATAGCTAATGGTTCAAAGTACTCTAAAATGTTCTCTTGTCATTTACATTCAGGGAATTCAGGCCTATAAAGAGAATTACTGCTTAGTTTTAAAAAACAGAAATCTTTGATTTCTGGTAGAGAATATTGGAAAATGGACTGGAGGAATGGAACCATCATCCGCCCTTCATAGTCAAGGAAAGTTGGGGGTCCACTCTACTTCATAGAGAAAATATCCTGTGGATAACTCTCATGAGCTGGACTCCGCCTTTCTCAGCTCACGTGTTAGGAGATGCTACTTCAAGGAACTCGATCATGTAGCAAGAACCAAAGAAATGTATCTCGGGTTTGGCTGGTCGTTTTCCCCTGTGATACAAGCTACATAAAACCCTAGATTAAATTAATCCTTTCTTTGGTTTTATATCCTTTCCTTTAGGGTATTTGGTTGATTGCACTTACATTGAGCACATGGGGAAAGTGAGATTTACAGAGATAAACCATCTCTTCCTCTTCTTGGTCCTTTGAAGCCAAATTATTTTTAAAGGATCAGAGGTCATATGAGGCTCACTGGACTATGCCAAGGGCCAGATTCTGTCCTTATTTTTGATACAATGAACCATTTTCTACAATGGGCATTTAAAATTCACAGTTCCCAGAGCATTAGTAATCCCAGGAAAGGCCCCTGCTGAAAATCCTATTAGCATCTCTGCCTCTTGATTTTTATTTAATTCCTTTTAATATTCTACCATAATGCTGACATACATTATAAAACTGAGGGCTACTGAATGAGACAACTATTTCACTACATCATTAAGCCCGCAGTGAGTTAATAAATGGCTCCGAATGTGCTTTGAGATCATATACAAAGAGGTTTAAAAAAAAGAATACTAAGGCAACACTTGTTGAATCACAGTTAATAAGAAAGAAAAGGGTATTGACGTGAATCGTTCAAATAGTGGCTCACACTAAAATGATAGATTAGGTCTGTGTTTCCTATTTGTATTTACAAAGGAATGAATGGCATTCTGATGGCCAAACAGACTTTTGGAAAACTGTCCTCTTTTCAAAGCGCTAGAGAGGAGAAGGTTAGAGTGGAGAGATGTAGGGGGATGGTGGGGGAAAAAAAATGTTGGCACAGATCAACAGAATGTCTCATATTGAGGGTCACTTTCAACTTTTAAATCCCATTCACACACAACATCTCATTCTAGCTCACAAAAATTCTGGAAACAATGTCCTTGCCCCAATAAAAAAGGTAGAACTCCCCAACTTCCCTTTCCTGAGCCCCTATCCTCTCTCACCTCCCTGCTGACCCAGGGTGCTCTAAGTCAGTGCTTCTCAGATTTCCCTAGGGACACGGGTCACCTGAGGATCTTGTTAAAATGTAGATCTCGATGCAGTCCGCACAGCCTGAGATTCTGCATTTCTAACAAACCTCAGCTGAAGCGGATGCTACCTCTCCTCTGTCAGAACCACCAGCTGTGAGCAGCAGCATCCTGAAAAGATTCGTGTCCTATGTAATCACACAAAATTTAGATGGAAGGTACTCCAATATACACTTAATGAGATGCATCATTGTTCTTGTGCTCCTTGCTAAGTCGGCAGATGTAGTGAGCGAGTGACAGACTCTGTCTGATTTTCACAAAGTCAAGCCAAACACTTCTAGAGTCGAATTAAGAGTAGAAACCAAGAAGCTGTGAAGGGCCTTCTAGAGATCTTGGATTCAGTAAACTAAGGCGTGAGCTCTTACTCATTTGGAGGGTCATCCAGCCTTTCAAGTATGTCTGAGACACTATACATTCTCTCCCCCAGAAAAAATGTACATATAGGCCAACAAACAAGTTTGTATGTAATCACATCTGTTCCTACACTCCTTTGTTCCATAAGCAATTTAAGAAATCTTGATCTGGGGACGTCCCAGGAGCTAGAAAAACAAATGAAGACATTTTAAAACTCTCATTGGGATATAGACAGTTTTTAAATACAAATCTTATGGGAGAGCTAAGCCAATAACCTAAAAGCACAGATGAAACACACACACACACACACACACACACACACACACACACACATACACACGGGTGGGGGGAAGCAGAGAATTTGAGACTTTATGACTTTATGACAAAAGCCATGGAAAATTATCAATAGCCCAAAGGAGATCAGGAGCAAGCGAATAAAAACAGAAACTGCAAAAACTAGCAACCTACCCCATTTCTCAGTGACTGACCCCTGGGTCACCAGAATCTGAATCTTCAAGGGTACTCAATAAAATGCAGACTTCTGGGCCACACCCCAGATCACATGGACACATGGTTCAGAAATCGGCATCCTATAAGACCCCTAGGTAATTCCTATGCACACTGAAGTTTGAGAAATACTATGCCTCAGATTACATTAATGAAATTAAGAGATTCCCTATCCCCCACTCCCATTCAGAGTTTTGAAAGAGTCATATTCTAATATGAGGCAGCCCATAGGACCAAGAAATGGGTTCCAAGAGAACAGTGATCCAAAATATAGTCTTGAGTTGTGCTCATGATTAGAATAGGCTTTTAAGTTCAGCAGCCTTTGGAGGAATTCAAATCTGTCTCCTGTCCTTACCTCCACTCTTTGTTCCTTCCTTCCCCTTCCCCTATACTCAGGCTCACAAATTCCCTTCCCTTTTCTAGGGCCTCACATATAAATTGGCTATAATATGAGTTAGATTATGTAGGAAGTTTGTAGAATAAAGAGTAGACAGTAGAGGAAATGTCAAGGTAATACACACAGAAATGGCTTTGATATAACTAAATCTATAAATATTGGTATGTGGATATGAGTCTCTTTCTATATAAAAGCCAAAATCTATGGTTCTCAACCCTGGCTTCCAATTAAAGTCAATAAAATCACAGAGACCTGATCTCCAACCTCAATGGTTCTAATTAAGAAGGTATAATAAGACAATTATGGCTAAGAGTTGGGGGTCCAAGCATCTGTGTTTAAAATAAAAAAGAAAACCACCATTAAATATTCTCACATGCAATCAATAAGACCAACAATAAAAGGTATCGAGGGTTTAGTATGAAAATAGTGCTGAATGTTTTATAGGCAGTAGCTCATTCAGTCTTTATAACATTTCCATAAGTAGGAACTGTGAGGAACATCACTTTTATAACCCAAAGTCACAGAGGACAGGTAACTGTCTCAAGGTCATGGCTGCTAAATGCAGAGCCCTCCTTGGAACTCTGACACATGTGCCCACACTAAACAATAAGTTATGCCCTCCCCTATGAAGCCATCATTGGGAACCACTGGTATGTCTGTATGACCGTGTATATACGTGTGATATACACACACACGTGTGTGTGGTAGAGAGAGAAAGAATGTATGTGTAGACCCTGAAAGAGAGGCAATTCTGGGGCTCAGGACACTTGGAAAAGAGAGGTGTTCTCAAATAAAGACTGTGCCAGCCCAAGGAGCTGCTGAGAGCGATCATTCACTCGTGGGCCAAGGAGAGAAGTCACCAGGAGGTAAAGTGAGCACAGAAAGCAACTAGGAGGTTGACCAATGCAAACTTAGGTAGACATTTTACTGAAGACTAGCTCCGCTTCCTCCACCTTCGCTGCTGATAGAAGCTACCACTGCACAGGTATCTCATTCCTCCAATTCCTCTTTGTTTACTCTGGGAAGGTAAAAAGAAAAAAAAAAAAAAAAGCTCACAGTAGGATGAAGGCAGGTGGAGGGATGTGAAGGATAGAACAAAAGTCTTCTGATAATTAGCTAATTGGTGCTAAGAAAATATACCCAGAATGTGCCACAGAAGATTCTTTGGGGTTTCAGAATCAAGCCTGGTCACCCTGGTCTAGGTGATCCATAGCTCCTTAGATACCCAGCAGAGGCAACCTTTCCCAAGCATGATTTTAGCAGAGACCCTTCCCATTGCTTCGTTCTAATTATGTCTTCCGATTATAAATAAGAAACATGTTGCTGCAGATCTACTTATTGACAGCCAAAAGCAGAAGCTAGGTCTCCTGTTTCCAAAGCCCAGGATTACTTTTACCAATGACATCCTACTAAGCAGAAAGCATGGGGGTAAAAGCAAAGATTCCAGTGCCATACCTCCTGGGTTCAAATCCTGTTTCTAAAACATACTAGCTGTGTGACACTGAGCCAATTACTTAGCCTCTCCAAGTGTCTCCATTTGCAAAATAAGGATGATGATGATGATAAAACCAATTTTAGAGTATTTTGGCATGTGGTAGCAAAGATGGAGTACTATAATATATGAAAAAAGGCTTAACACACAGTAAGTCCCATAAATGTGTTTGTTATCATTATTGCTGCTTCAAGGTATTGTATATTATAATTCCCCAAGCAGCACTAATCAGCATTCATCATACATGGAATGACCCTCAAATTTGTCTTCCAGGATATTCCAAGAGAATCTGAAATTTCTTATTTTCTTGATCAAGAGGTACAGTAAAAAGAAGAGTGACCATAATTTGTTCGGAGCTTCACAGCATGGCCATATGAAGACAGAAATAAAAACTTCTTTTGGGGGCACCTGGGTGGTTCAGTTGGTTCAGTGTCTGACTCTTGGTTTCAGCTCAGGTCATGACCTCAGGGCCCTGGGATGGAGCCCTGTGTCAAGCCCCATGTCGAGCTCTGTGCTCTGCACTCAGCATGGAATCTGCTTGAGGATTCTCTCTCTCCAAGTCCCTCTGCCCCCTGCCCCCCGATTTCTTTCTCTCAAATAAATAATCTTAAACAAACAAACAAACAAACAAACTTCTTTTTGGTGTTTGGATCTGTATATTCTGTGCCTCCTTGCCTGACCCTGTGTATTGGGTTGAATGGCATCCCCCCCAAAATCCATGTCCTCCTCAGAACTTCAGGATGTGACCTGATCTGGAAATAGGGATGTTGCGGGTGTCATTAGTTAAGGTGAGGTCACAGTGGGGTACGGTGGGCCCTACATCCACTATGACTGGTGTCTTTATAAGAAGAGGAGACACCAATAATATATGGAGTTATCGAATCACTATATTCTATACCTGAGACTAATGTAACATTGCGTGTCAATGATACTTCAATAAAAAATAAACAAAAACAATAAACAACCTTTTTTAAGTGGGGGAAAGGTTGCACAAAGACAGTGGGATGGGGTGGAGAAGGCCATGCAAAGGCAAAGGTGGAGAAAGAGTGCCACATCTACCAGCCAAGACACACCAGAAGCTAAGAGAAAGGCACGGCGCAGGCTCCCCTGGAGCCTTTAGAAAGAACATAGTGGAGGCGGCACCCTGATTTCAGCCCTCTGGCCTCCAGCGCTGTGAAAGGATTCATTTATGTAGTTTTAAGCCACACATTTGACGGCAGCCGCAGGAACCTCATACACCCTGCCTTCCTTCCGATGGAGCAGGAGGGCGGCAGAGGCCCTGCACTGAGGCCCCGCCCTGAGCTGCGGTCTCCAGCTCTGCGTGGGCTCACCTCCCTAAGCAGATAAGGATGCAGAGTGGGAAGAAGAGGACACCAGGAGCCCTGAAAGCCAAGTGAGATGCCCTGAAAGCCAAGCCCAGCCTTTTTGACGTACAGGTGTAAGCTGCTCTGCAGAAGGACTTTTGGGGAGCAGTCCCCAGAACAGCACCTGTGAGTGGTGAAAAAATCAGAAGTGGGCCAAGGAGGACGCTGACCCACAGTACAATTGTGACAGAGGCCCTGGGTAATCCTCCAGGGAGTTTCTGGAGCTGCAACGGCCCTGTGGAGTGTTCCCAACTGGGGCTAGGAAGCCTAGCCTTTGTACCCACCTTTGGATGCATGATGTTTACATGAAGGAGCCATAGCTTTGGTCAAGGCTGCTTCTATCAGCTATAGACAAATTCTGGTGACGGACCCAGCTGTAAGCATCTGGGAAATGAGCACCTTGGTCCTGGACTAGCAGGTGCACTTCAGCAGCTCCCCCCCCGCCCCCCTCGTATGAGTGGCAGTCCTTCTGTCAAATCATCATTTGTTATTAGAACGTGGCCATGTGAGAGTCTGCCTGGACTAGAATCTCCTTACTCTAAGAAAGAATCCATTCAAGGTATTGTATATTAGGTGCTCTCAAATCATGCAGATAGAGACAGATCGGAGAGGTCTCTGCATTGCATTCTTACACACTCCCCTACACACATTTTCCATGACTACTCATTGCAATAACTCTCTGAAAATCTCCACTTGAAAGTGGCTTCTAATTGCATTTGGACCATGACAATTCCTCCTTTTTCTAGTGATCTATGGACAGAGAGGATAATCATCTGACTCTACATGAAAATTGCCACCCATTTGCTCAATTATTCATCCATTCATTTGCCAATCATCACACAAACTCAACACTTCTTCTAGGTTAAACAAGTACTGAGCATTCAAAAAATGAATGAGATTGTAAAAGGCCTTACCTGTCATGATAATGAGCTGGAATTTCTCGAGACACAGTCAAGGATTACGGGCAATACTGTGACTTGAATAGGTTTGGGTTACTGAAAAACCCCTCTGTTGGTGATGGAGCCTATGGATTGCTGGAAGGTTCATGGGAGGCAGTGTGCCGATAGGGGGATTTATGTATCAGTTGAGACCTTCAGACCTCCCCTGAGTCACCCATCTTCTGTCCTTCCTCTGACGAAGACCCACTCTGCTCCCAAGTCAACAGCACTACTAACAAGCATGTGGAGAGCCTGCTTGGCTGGGAGTACTCACATTGTCCTCCTGAGCCACAAGCAGCCCATGGGGCCCAGTCTCATGCCTCTGTATATGCCAACACACCAGGTATGTGACCCCAGGTCACAAACACTCAGTGGGAGGTACACAGCTATCCACATAGACTGGATGCCTCTAGAAAAATGAGCCCCAAGAGGATGCATGATTCCATTTTGGTTTTTCCCTCAACAGCCTCAATAGCTTTGGGCCTCTCGCTAATAGGTAAAGTAAATCTCTCGGTGGGTGGGACTTCCACATTAAATACAAATTATGGATGTAAGTGTATAACCTAGCAGTAGAGACTATATTCCAAAGAAACAAAAGGGAGAGAGTTGTTTTTTTTTTTTTTTTAAATTAGCCAGCTATAGACTGGAAAATAGAAGAGAAAATATCATATTAATAATAATTATTTGAAGGTAATAGCTTATGTTCTTTAATGCAGTTCCAACATAAATGTCACTGTAAGAAATGATATTTCATTTCAGTACTAACAAATCAGGTACTTAGTGTGCTGGGGGAGAAATGATTGGAACTACTTTAAAGCCACGTTAACCAGAGAAACTGCAAAAATATTTATATTCTTATGAAGGAAGGAAGGAATGCCCCTCGTGGGTGTACTTAAGTATCCTCCATCTTTTGGATAAATGGTAATGCTAAACAAAAAATGGAAAGATGACCTTAGAATAATAACCTCAGGACTCAGTTGGGACTAAGCTTCTCAATGTACAAAAATCATTTGCAATATGTTCAGGATGGAAATTTCTATACTGCTTTACAGCTCATAGACTTCATTATACACCTCAAACAAAAATCACCAAAACACCCAACTCTGGGCTGGCTTCCTTCCCCTGGGGTGCCCCCCCATATGTAAAATTATTCACCATCCTCTTACTCACTGTCTGCAATTCTGCTCAGTGACCTAACAACGTTTGTAAGGACAGAAAAACAAAGGGAAAGAGAAAACCAATCCATTCGGAGAGGTGTTTCATATAGAGAATGGGATTGTTAAAGTAAAACCAGGTCTGGCACCATTAGGGCTTTCTCTAGCCAATTCCTTCTCCATCCTTTCCTACAAAGACCTCAGGCAAAGACCACATGGACAATCGCACAGGGCAAATGCTGAGATGACACGTGAAAGCCATCCCATTGGGCAAGCTTCTTTCATCCTTTGTCATTTGTAACAGCCCTTGTGTTTGTTACATGGAAGATGGTGGGTGGGTAGGGGCCTGAACCTATGAGTCATTTAGTTTTCAAACCGCCACTCCGGAGGACTTTGAGTTTCTAGTTGACTTATGGTGAATGGCATTGATGGTTATCTGACTGGAAGCTGTGAGTCTGAATTGGCGCTTGGAGAAACAAAGTCAATGAAAAGTCACCAATCCAATAGATCTGTGAAGGATGCATGCCGTTGTCCCTTAGACAAGAGACTGGCCCCTATTCATTAAGAGGCACACAACTAGAGGGATACAAGTCTATATCCATAAGGCCTCAGAGTCACAATATTCCAAACCTATTTTTCCCAATCCTATGGGTTTTGAATGCCAAGAGACTGAACCTATTCCTGATGATGTAACCTCCAAGTGCATTCCTATCTGTGTTCTCTTTTGGCCTTTACAAAACTCTTGTGCGGCCGGGAGGAAAGGAATCTTTATGAATATCAATATCTGATACATGACACAGGTTCATAGAGGTATGTGGCTTGCAACATTGCTGATAAGTGGAAAAGGGAGGTCTGCTGGTGCCTGATTCCATGCCCCTTCAATGATCTCTACTTACTCTGCATCGACATTCATGTGGGTAAAATGGACTAATTCAATCTAATGATTTATTAATTCAGTAAGAGAACACTTATTTTTAGCAACTGCTTAAACAGATTGGCTATTTGACAGAATTAATAGGTCAAAGCTGGTGGTTCAGTAGCCCTGAGTATCAAAAAAAAAAAAAAAAAAAACTCTTGGGCCAGTGGGAAGCTAGATAATATTCATCACCTGTCACTCCCTATACTCCGTTTGATAGCTAACAGATTTTCACGAGCACAGGACCACGTAGATGCCAAGTGCTTCCTGGCTGTTCCAGGAGAATCAAAGTCAGCACAATGAGCTTTAATGCCAGTAAGGTCCAGGTATCCTTGGGGTTGAATGGAAGGCTGTCAGCTCACCTAACAAATTTAAAAGAATCTATTACCATGGGACTACTGTCACAGTGTCCCTTATTTATGCTCCTCTAGTGGGGGAGTGGGAAGAACAGCTAGAAGAGCCTGCTACAGCAGCTATCCAGCTGCTTGTGCAGTTAATGCAGCTGTAGACAGAACATGATTTAGACGAGCCTTTCCTTTGACACCGGAGCCTGAGTCCCAGATCCACTCACGCGGGGGAGATGCATGTCAGGTACTCACTTCTGTGTACTCTGGGGACAGCAGGGTAACAGAGAGCTGATGATTTAGATAAGCACGTAAGATAAAGGCATACGATACACGACGTAGAGCACACTATCTACGCACCAACCTATGGGCTTGATGATGCAAGGGGAGCTACTTGACTCGTGCAGAGGGTAACAGGAGACCCCCATGCATAGAACAGGGCCGGGCAGAGGTTCCATCAAAGCTGGGGGTACATGTCTCAGGGAGGCTCCCTGCCACTTGCTGGCAAGGGCAGATGATTTGAGAAACCAAATCAGCAGGAACGTACAGACAGCTTGCAGGATCAACACAGACAGTGCTGCCAGTGAAGGCAATCATTGAGCTAGTTCTGCAAGATCAGGTCGCTGGGCCAGACTACCTGGAGACTTCTTCCACTCTCGGGAGAGAAAGAAGAAATGAGTGGTCTTTGATAGCCACCCCCCCCCATTACAGTAAATTGCTGCCAGACAGAAAGCATGTGTATGCTGGAGCCTCACATACCTGATAGGGTCCCTGGTTGCAACCACAGTAGCTGCTCTCCATGGTGTAGCTTTTGGACACCCCCATCTCTCTCCACACCACCACCCGGGCTGTGGAGGCTCGGGATTTCTCCACGACGAAGCTGCAGCTGCTCATTGTGAATGCTGGGGCTAGCTTATCAAGGATTTTGGGAAGAGTCTACAATAAAAAATAAAACTATGATGAGTTGGGGATGTGCATCATAAAAAATAACATCTCAACATTTATTGAGTATCTCAGTATATCAAACACTTAATATATACTGCTGCAAATCTTACATCAACCCTAAGCAATGGATACTAAGCGTCTGTTGCTTTTCGCTCTTAAATGAGGAAACTGAGACTTAGAAAAGCAAGAAAGAAATAGCATAAGTCCAACTACAAAGAGGCTGGAATGGGAGCCAAATGTCAACCTGGCCAACTCCAAAGACCACGATCTTTCAGTTCCATGTTTCGGCATCACTGTGGACGGATGTTGCAGGTACATTCAGCCTCATACATTACTGAATTGAACTCCATGGAAAGCCACAGATTTCATGGGGACTGAAATTTAGAGAGTGACTCCACCCAATCTCATGGTTTTCTAGCTCTAAGTCAAACTACTGTTTGACTGTTCAATTATCCCAGATAGACAAGTCATCGATAACCATTGAGGGTTGCATATGAAGTTTCCTAAAAGAGTATGACTGCCAAAATGAACTTTCTAGTCCCATCTGTTTTTTTTTAATATTTTATTTATTCGTGACAGAGAGAAAGAGAGAATGCATGTGCAATGAGAGAGAGACAGAGAGAGACAGAGAGAGAGAGAGAAGTACACAAGCAGAGGAAGAGGCAGAGGGAGAGGAAGAAACAGGCTCCCCATGGAGCAGGGAGACCCACAGGGCTCAATCCCAGGACCCTGGGATCATAACCCCAGCTGAAGGCAGATGCTTAACCGACTGAGTCACCCAGGTACCCCTCTAGTCTCATCTTGTGATCCATAAATCTGAGGCTGGACCAGTTACAAAACTCTAAAAAATACTCCCTCTCTGGGTTCTTCATATATATAGAAGATTTTATTTATTTATTTGAGAAAGAAAGAGAATACAACAGAGAACAGGGGGGAGAGCAGAGGGAGAGGGACATAATTTCCAGCAGACTCTGAGCTGAGTGCACAGCCCATGATGCGGGGCCTGACCCGAGGACCCTAAGATCATGACCTAAGCCGAAACTGAGAGTTGGATGCTTAACCGACTGAGCCACCCAGGTGCCCCCCTTTCTGGGTTCTTCCATCCCGCCATTTCCTAGAGTAGAAAGGTTTTATGTGAGACCACTTAATCTATATTTAGAAAGCATCTGTAGATCCTTGCCACTCTCTGATTGACAGAGAGGGGGCCTCTAGTCATCAGAACTCCCCTATCCAAGAACGATGACTCAAGAACTGATGGCACATTAGGTCCTTGGGTTAGTGGAAATACTGGACCTAGATAGTCCCAAATTTCTGCGACATTAGCAAGAAGGGTCCTCTACTTCACTGTTCACAGAGTATCCACAAACTAGCACATAATATAAAATTATGTACATTCGATAACAAACAGTGAAACTTGAGACTTTTGGACAAATTGTGGGGAGAAGGTGGAGCAGCAGAATGAGAATATAATTGAGAAATTACTTTTAAAGAAATGCAATTTTGTGGGATGCCTGGGTGGCTCAGTCCATTAAGCCTCTGCCTTCAGCTCAGGTCATGATCCCAGGGTCCTGGGATCAAGTCCCGCATCGGGCTCCTTGCTCAGCAAGGAGCCTGCTTCTCCCTCTGCTTGCCACTCCCCCTGCTTGTGCTCTCTCTCTCTCCCTCTCTCTCTCTCTGACAAATAGATTTAAAAAATCTTTAAAGAAAAGAAACGCAATTTTGTTAATTTCTAGAACATTGAGCAAATCTCTTAATATCCCTGGGTTCTTACTGTCCCCCTACTTAATATAACTTAATTACATTAATATAAAGATTAATACAATTATTAATTATATTATAAATTACCTATAATGTATGTATATGTTAACATAATTATTCATATAATTTAGTATGATCTTTATGTTCCAACATAGCTTGCAGATCTACAGCATCATTTGACATGGAAATTGAGCTGCTTAATGTCCTCACCTGAGTCCACAATTGCCCCCATAATTGATTTCATCTATCCACACTTGTCCCTCTCTCCCTGTGATTCCTTCACCCCATTTTTCTCCTTCATAAAGTTCATCACAATTAAAGTAAAAGTAATTAGCTGTTTATTTTCTGTATCTTCTGCAGCCCAGAAGTTCCATAAGGGCAGGTCTGTGTCTCATTTACAGGAAAATCTCTACACACAAAGATGTGCAGCTCATAGAGGGCACTCCATAATTATTTGCAGAAATAAACAGAATCTGCTAGTCCAGACCCTTAGAGGACTGCTTAGACATAAATATACTATTTATATATATACTATATGTAACATACATAGTGTGTATGTATATATACATATGTATGTATATATAGCAACTAAAGTGATTAAAATACTTGAAAATAGTTTTAATTTATCAATGTTTTACCTTGCTGTAAAAAGACTAATTGGACATCATTTAAATGATCTCTCCTTCTTTCTTAAGTGAACCTGATTTTCTTAGCTCATATAGCCCCTGTGCAAATGACCACACATGTTCGATTTAATGGTGTGTATCTCAGAAAGCTCTACAAGCTATGATCCCATTACTGGAGCCTTGGAGGATGTAGGATTTACAAGGTGGCAGTTGGGGTATCTCTCCTACATGTCCAAAGCAACAGTTTATCCATTCATTAAGTAATGGACTCCAAAACTACTACAGCACTGATTAAAAAAAAGTCTTGATTCTATTTCTCTTTTGATTTCACAGAAATTGATCTATGTCAGAGTGAGAAATGAAGATAATGATAACTCTAATAGCTGGAGATTATCTTGTTCTGTTTTGTAAATGAACAAGGAATAGATGAACTCTGTATATGAATCGGTCCACTGGAGCCTTGTTTCAGTGCTCCCTGGGATCCCCCACCTTGGATAGTGCTCCCTGGGATCCCCCAGCTTGGATAGTGCTCCCTGGGATCCCCCACCTTGGATAGTGCTCCCTGGGATCCCCCAGCTTGGATAGTGCTCCCTGGGATCCCCCAGCTTGGATAATGCTCCCTGGGATCCCCCACCTTGGATAGTGCTCCCTGGGATCCCCCAGCTTGGATGGAAAAAGACTTGGGACATTCAACTCTTGCCCTCCCACTTGCTCTGTGCCCTTAAACTTAATCTGGGTTTCCAAAACTTGAAAATTATAATAGATAACTTTTCACTGAACACTTACTATGTATTTTATATGCATTAATTCTTTTAATCAGCATAAGTCTTTGAACCAAGTTCTATTATTATCTCATAATTATAGAGGCCCAACAAGTATCTTTTCAATGGTCACAGAGCTAGTAAGGACAAATCCAGAATGTCAACCCCAGATGTTCTAATATAGATCACACGAGCTTAATTTAACCACTGCCAAGGACTACTTCTTAAATAGGCATTACAATCCCATGGGCGTGTAAAGAATACAAGGAACGGATGACATAATGTACACACAGAGCATGGCCCACGAGCTGGCATCTAGCATGGTCTCAACACAGACCCAGCAAGGATTAAAAGACTAGACATGAAGCAGCCCTGAGCATGAGTCTTCTGCATCCCCATAGACACTGAATCCCATTTGTCCAGGAGCAGCTGGGTCGAGAGCAGCCTCAGCTCATGGGGGAAGGGATGATCCAGATTCATTAATTCTGGTTTTGAGGCATACTGTAGAAGCTTGAGTTGCATTTCAATTCATCTGCTTTCTGCTGACTATTCCAAGCCCTGTCTAGTTTCCCAAATTCACAGAAAATATTAACTCTCAAAGATGTGCTGACTATGAACTCACGAGACAGCTCCTAGCTCAGAGCTCATTTCCAGGGAGAGGCCATCTCTGGGACTCCGGCTCCCCATGGTCAACCCTACAGAACTCAAATGTCTTCTCTTTTCTCCAAATTAAGCATGTGGCAAGAGCATGGTTGGGACTAGGAGTCAAAAGTATGAATTCTGGAGTCGCACTCTGCGGTTTGACTTGGAGCAGGTCGCTTAACTCTGCTAACCCTCATTTTTGTCATCAAAGAAGGTGGGGGGTAAGACTAGTCCCTACCTTGAGTGAAGGGGGAAAGCAATCGGAACCCTCAGTAAATGTGCAGTGTTGTTATTGCGCTCTTCAGAGTGGGGTTTGCTGACGGGTGAAGGTTTAGAAGAGAGGGGAGTCACTCTGCTCAAATATTCAAACTTCCAAGATGGAAAAAACAGTTTTTCAAACCTCCCTTTGCATTGCAGATTTCCCTTCTCTTCACTGAGATAATCCCCGTTTACCAAGCACCCAAAGAGGCCCATTCCTGCTTTGACCTCCTCTTTCATTCTGAACTGCAGAGCAGGAGACTCACAGTTTAGTTTCTGTCTCAAAGAGCACACACTTTAGAAGACCACTGGGGTCAGAATTGGTGAACTCTGGTGCTCAGTCACCTGGGTCCCTATCCCAGCTCTTGCTACCTGTGGGACCTTTAGACATTTTAGCTCATCTCTGCATCTCCCCTCCCTCATGTGTGAAACGGGATGCTATTCAAATTACCTGTTCACTCCACAAACATTGGTTAAGCGTATCCTATGGCTGCGCACTATTCGAGAATATGCAGTAGTTGGGAAGATTAAAAAAATTAAATGCACACGGGGTGCTATGAACAGTGCCTGGCACATGCTCGGCCGTATAAGTACCACCCACAGGTGTTATCTTTGCAACTGCTTACAAATGGAAATTTATGAAGAAGATCAATGTCGGGAAAAGTCACTAACAAGAGAGGCTTCCCAGGCAGAGGTGCCGAAGAACTGATTTCAAGCCACCTCTCCTCAATTCACTGTGATCCACAACTAGCGGTTAAAATTCTTTAAGGCTCAAGTTTTAATTATCACAGGATTCATGTCATTCTATTTCTTCAGATTTCTCTTGAAATCAAGCTTAATTAAAAATTATTCGTGATATATGTTTTGTTTTTTTTCAGGGAACGTCCCAACACCGCTCATCCATATTTGCCCCTCAAACCCTTGTCCATTGGGATCATCTACTCAGCTCTGCGCCAATAGTTAATCAATCTTTTCTGTGTTACCTCCTGGTATTTCCATTCTTGTGTTTATTATTCTGTCCTTCTAAGTTTCTGATAATCTGCCTCTCTCCCCAACTCTTATTTCTTAGAAGTCCATGCTCTGCTCAGCTTCATTACATAAATACCAAACACAGTGCTTGGCACACGGTAGATAATAAATGTTTACTTTTAAAAATATGTATATCAGCTTTATTGAGGTAAGTGAACAGTATGATGACTTTTAGGAAATGTAGACAGATTTGCAGCCATTACTAACAATCCAGTTTCGAACACTTTCATCACCATACAAACATGTCTTTCAAGCTCACTTCCAGTTGATCCTGCCCTCGGCAACCCCTGATCTGCTTTTTTTTTTTTTTTTTAAGATTTTATTTCTTTGACAGAGAGAGACAGCCAAGAGACGGAACACAAGCAGGGGGAATGGGAGAGGGAGAAGCAGGCTTCCCGCGGAGCAGGGAGCCCGATGCAGGGCTCGATCCCAGGACCCTGGGATCATGACCTAAGCCGAAGGCAGACGCTTAACGACTGAGCCACCCAGGCACCCCTCTGATCTGCTTCTTAACTATAATTTTTGCCTTTTTTGGAAACGTCATGTAAATTAAACCATACATTTTTCGTTTGCCTATGACTTCTTTTTAGGTTTACATTGTTGCATATAACGGTAGTTTGTCCCTTTTTATTGAGGGAGAAGCAGACTCCCCGCTGAGCCAGGAGCCTGACGTGGGACTGGATCCCAGAACCTGGAGATCACGACCTGAGCCAAAGGCAGACACTTAACCAACTGAGCCACCCAGGTGCCCTAGACCTTTCCACCTCTTATAGAAGCATTCAAAACTACAACTTTTCTCTAAGCACTATTTTAACTATATACCATACATTCAATATATTGTATTTTTATTTTTATTCAGTTTGGGACATTTTCTAATCTCCTTCTGATTTCTTCTTTGGCCCAGGAGTTATTTTGGAGTATGTTGTTTAATTTCCAAATACTCAAACATCTCCCAGAATCTTACAAAAGTTGATTTATAATTTAATAATGTCACAGTAAGTGAACATACCTGTATGATCTCAGTTCTTTAAAACACACTGAGACTTGTTTTATAGTCTAGTATAAGGTCTACCTAGGATAATTCTGATGTGGACTCCAAAACAATGTATATTTTTCTGTTTTAAGAATTGTTACATATGTATCAATCAGGTCAGGTATTCTCTAGTTACTAATTTTCTGTTCTGTTGTTCTATTGCTTACTGAGAGAAGAGTATTAAAATAGCCAACTATTATTACTGAATTTTTAAATGTCTTCCCTCAATTCTGTCGATTTTTGCTTATGTATTTTGGGGTATACACATTCACTTACATTCATTATACCTTTTTGATTATTTTATTCAGTGTTAATACTATTAATGGATTTAATTACTAGTAGTACTAGAAATAGTAGTTTGGTGGATATTTATCTCTTTTAGTACTCATTAACCCAGGGAATGAAGCTGTTGTATACACAGTAAATTCATATATCCAGAATAATAAAGGATTTGGAAGAGGTAGGTACCATGATATTGTGATATTGTGATTTATAGTAAGAAATATAAATTTGTCCTTCATCCCCAGTCCCTGACATGGTGTTCCTAAAACCCTTGTAAATTCCTAAGTGATAAGAGCATGAGTAACATCTTTTGTTCTAATGAGGTGATTCTGGGTGGGCTCCTGGATCAGGCTATCCCCACTTCTCTAGAGTGGGGAGAGGAGCTGGAAAAGAGTTAAAAATTGATCACAGCTATATGAAGAAGACTCCATAAAATTCCAACAGTATGGGGTCCAGAAAGCTTCCAAGTTGGTGAACACATCCACATACCAGGAGGATGATACCCACCCCGACTCCACAGGGACAGAAGCTCCTGTACTTGGGACCCTCCCAGTCCTTGCCCTATGTAGTTCTTACCTGGCTGTTCGTCTGCATCCTTTATCATACCCTTTAATAAGCCGGTAAATGTCAGTAAGTGCTTCCCTGAGCTCTGTGAGCCACTCTAGCAAATAACTGAATCCAAGGCAGTGGGGGGAGGTCAGGGGTCCCTCGAACTGATAGCTAAGACAGAAGTTGTGGAGAACCTGGGACCGACTACCTGTGACAGGCATCTGAAGTAGGAAGCAGTCTTGTGGAACTGAGTCCTTAAGCTGTGGGATCTGATGCTGTCTCCAGGTAGATAACTCAGTTAAACTGTAGGACACCCAGCTGGTGGCTCAGAAGTGCTTGGTGGGGTGAAACCCCCATACATCTGGTGACCAGAAAGTGTTCTATGTGAAAGTAAAGGAGAAAGACACAGGAGAACTAGAGGCTTTTCCAAGCCAATAATTTTTCTTTGTTTTCTATATACATTTGAAATAAAGGCCAGTTTTTATTTTGCATTGGGACAACATTGCCTCATCTATTCTTTCCAATCCCCTTTCTCCTGACAGGAAGAAGTCCCTCCTTCTTTACCCTTTCTTAACTTCCTCTTTGGTTCAGTGGGGGAATCACTGAGCTCTAACCACTGGAACCCAGAAAAAAGCAGAATTAGCTCCAGTGGATCACTGCTCTGCTTTCTAGAGCATGCTCACACAGAGGGATGCCAGGGTCTAATGCCTTACATTTTTCCATCTCTTCATAGTTATTTAAGATCCTTTCATGTTCAGTATCATTTTGTTGCTCTCATAAACATGAAACAGAAGCAGTATTTTTACTATCCTCATTTCATAGACGATGAATGGTGATTCAGAGAGGTAATGTTAATGACTCCTAGGCGCACACTTAATAATTGTAAAGCCAGGCATTAAAATGAGGTTTCGTGTCTCCAATTCTTATGCCCTTTGCACTATATCATATCATATAGAAAACAAAACAGAGCAACCAGGTAGTACAGCTATTATTCATCAAAAATGTAGAGAGGTTGCACATGCCTCCAACCTGTTTGTATTATAATCCTATAGTTAAAAGAATGAAAATGCTTATTTAGGGGAAAAAAATGGGTGGAGTATGTGTGTCTCAAAGGCAAGAATATGGACACAAAATGTGTTGTGTCATTCTCCCCAATGACTTACCCTGTAGCCGATGTCTTCCAAGAGAGTCGATGTGCCCACAGTGGACTCTGCTTGCCACAGGGTCTCCTTGATGCTACAGCCATAAAGGAATACATTCTTCTTTTGAGAGTGGCCATGGAAATCACAGAAGACCTACAATGGCCAAACAGTGAGAGGAAAAAAAATCCAGGTCAGGTCTATCGGTTTCTTCTCACTTTTATTTTATTTATTTGTTTGAGAGAGAAAGAGAGAGAGAGAGAACACAGGCAGAGAGCAGAGAGGAGGGGCAGAGGGAGAGGGAGAAGCAGACTCTCCCACTGAACAGGAAGCCCAATGCGGGGCTCAATCCCAAGACCCTGGGATCATGAACTGAGCCGAAGGCAGACACTTAACTGACTGAGCCACCCAGGCACCCCAGGTCTATTGGTTTCTTAAATGTCTAAAGTGTCAACTTTCTCAGACAGATACTGTTTACTTAGCAGAACCAGTAGCATGAGGATCATTGGTGATCTTGGTAAGAGCTGTACTGGTAAAGCCAACCACTAGATCTGTGAATGAATCCATCTGGCTCAGACCCAAAGAACCACCCAGTTTACCTGGATGATTCTCACATAGTATCACTGGAAATAATGTGTAGTTTTTGCTTAAGCCAATAAGTTTTGGGGTTGTTTGGTATCTAGCAAAAGCTAACTGCTTCAATAAACTGTGTTCTTAATCTAAATATTTACTTCCCTTCTTTCCACATGTAAAATTTACTCATCTTCTCCCCAAGGAAGACTCCCTGAACAGCAGGGAATAGCAGAAAAATAGCAGAAAAGCGGGACGCCTGGGTAGCTCAGTCAGTTAAGCATCTGCCTTTGGACTATATCTAATGTTTTAAAAAGATTTATTTATTTATTTGAGAGAGAGATAGTGTGAGAGAGAGCGAGTATCAGAGGGGAGATGGAGAGACAGAATCTCAAGCAGACTTGGTGCTGAGCACAGAGACTGACGTGGGGCTCAATCTCACAACCCTAAGATCATGGGCTGACCCAGAATCAAGTCAGATGCTTAACCAACTGAGCTACCCTGGCGCCACTGACTGTATCTAATTTTTAAGTATTTTCATTTATGTGTATTTCTTGTTTGTGTCCTCTAAAAATTTTATTCCAACTCCAAGGTCATACAGAGTAGCCTATGTTGTTACCCCCAGGTCACTGTATTACTTTATCTCTCATATTACGATTCACATCTGTGTGGAATTTATTTTTTAACATATTATGAAATAGGGAGGTACATTTATTTTTATTTTCTACCTTTTTTACATAGGACCATAAGTCTTCCAAGACCATCTCTTTCCCACTGCACCACAGTATCAACTTTGTCATAAATCAAGGGACTATATATGGGAGTCCCTTTCTGGAATATCCGTTTTCCTCCATTGATTTATTTAGGTGTTGTTTTATCAATAATACTGTGTATGAAATACTGTAACTTCAAAACAAGTTTTGATATCGCTACATAATTTGTCCAGTTTTCTCATTCTTTGTCAAGACTGCCTCAGTGATTCTTGGCTCTTTGCACTTCTAGTCTGGTTTGAGATCAGCTTGTAAGTTTCCACAAAATAAAAAACAAAACAAAACAAAACACCCTCTGTGGGTTTTGACTGAGATTGCATCGAACCCAGGTAGATAAATTTGCTGAGAATTGGCAAATTTTCATTTTTCTCAATAATGTATCTTGCACATCTTTAAAGTTAGTCTTATGAGATTAATGCTTTCTGCTATTTTTTAAAAAGATTTTAATTATTTATTTGTCAGAGAGAGAGAGCACAAGCAGGGGGAGCGGCAGGCAGAGGGAGAGGGAGAAGCAGACCTCCTACGTAGCAGGGAGCCTGATGCGGGGCTCAATCCCAAGACCCTGAGGTCATGACCTGAGCCAAAGGCAGACCGTTAACCAACTGAGCCACCCAGGTGTCTACTTTTCTGCTATTTTAAATCCTATTTTTAAATTTAGATTTTTATTTGTACATTGATAGGTTATATGTGACTTGACTTTTAGATATTGACATTCTAACCTCTGATTTTCTATGTTACAAAGACACTATGAAGAATGTGTAAAGGCAAACCAAAGAGTAAAAAAACCTATTTGTAATACATATATCCAACAAATAAATATATATATTTCTGTACATCAAGAAGGAAAAGAGTGACAACCCATTTTTTTTAAAATGGGCAAAAATCTTCAATTGACATTTCACAAAAGAGAATGTCCAAATGGCTATTAAGCAAATGAAAGTGTACTCAACCTCATTAATGTCAAGAAAATATAATTTGCATACCACAATGAGATGCCACTGTATCTAAGGGGTTATTAGGATGCTAATAACATCATGAAGACAGACAATGCCAAGTGGTGACCACAGTACAGAAGAAACAGAACACTTGAATCCAGTTTGTGGACAATAAATTGATAACACTCCTTTGGAAAGTAATTCGCGAATGTCTTCTAAAGCTGAATATTCACATATTCTAGAAACCTCCCAACAGAAATGTATACACTGAGCACCAGAAGATAACAAGAATGCTGAGAACTTCCCTAATCTGGGGAATGAAACAGAAGATATCAAGAATGTACACAGCAGGGGCTCCTGGGTGGCTCAGTCATTAAGCGTCTGCCTTCGGCTCAGGTCATGAACCCAGGGTTCTGGGATCGAGCCCTGCATTGGGCTCCCTGCTCCGCGGAAAGCCTGCTTCTCCCTCTCCCACTCCCCCTGCTTGTGTTCCCTCTCTGGCTGTCTCTCTCTCTGTCAAATAAATAAATAAAATCTTTAAAAAAAAAAAAAAAAGAATGTACACAGCAGCACTATTTTTACTAGCTTAAAACTGTAAACAGTATAATGGATTAATTGTGGCAAAATCATTTGACAGAATACTGTTGAACACAGAGAATAAAAAAGCAAGCTAGACACGAAAGGGTACATCGAAGGATTTTTTTTTTTTAAGATTTTATTTCTTTATTTGAGAGGGGGCGTGGAGAGGGAGCAGGCAGTAGGAGCAGAGGGAGAAACAGGCTCCCCGATGAGCAGGGAGCCCGATGCAAGGCTTGATCCCAGGCCCCTGGGATCATGATCAAGGATTTCTTTTATATGATGTTCAGAAACAGGCAAAACTAATACGGTGGTAGAAATTAGGGTAGTGTTTATTTTGGGAAGCTGGGTATTATTGTCTGATGTCTCTGGATTGCTGGTCATGTTCTTTTTCTTGATTTGGTTGGTGGTTGCATGGTGTGTGCATTTTGTGACAGTTTATCAAGCTGCACAGTTAATGATCTGTATACTTAAAATTAACAGACGATACCTACACATTGTGTGTTTCAAAAGAGACAGAAATCCTAATATTTTAAAGAAGTGTTTCCTCACATTGGCTCCTTAGTCTCTAGAAATGTAGCCTTTGCATATTAAGTTAAGGACACAATAGGTAACCGAAGGTGTTTGTCAAATTTAATAATGATGCAGAATTGAGGACAAGTGATGGCAGAGTAAACAAGAGTGGAAATTGTAAGTGGCAAAAAGAACAGAATTAGCAAAAATAGAAATATTTAACTTGGAATAAATATAATGTCCTACAATTAGATTCAAACAGTGGCCCAAGTGAAGGATAGACACAGTGAGCTAAGAAGTAGATTTTGAATGAGACATCCAGAGGTTTTAGATGGCGATTGGCTCAGAATGAATCAGAGGCCACAGATGTCAAAACTTAATCTAATCATAAATTGCTTCTGGAGAAGTAAAGTGGCCATATACTAGAAGAACAATCCGTCCAATGTACCTCATACTGGCCAATTTATATCTAATATAGTGTTTCTCATTTCTGAGTGTGGCATTTTAGAAAAAGCCAGGACACCTCAATAAAGAGGAAACAGAAAGCCAAGAGAAATGGGAATGTTTGTGAACAAAGGACAGCTAAAGATACTGGAGATGTTTATCCCAAAAGTAAAAAAGTCTCAAAGGGGTCTTGATAGGAGACCCACAAATTTCCAAATTCTCCCAGTTGGAATATAAATAATTGTACTTGCTATCATCTCAGAAAGCACAGGAAGGCAAAAGGAAGGATAATGTGGACATAGATTGCAGTTCTATATGAAATTCAACAGTTGTTGAATATCTATTCCTGGCGATAAATAACTCTCTCTAGTAGTAGCTCTCTTGATATGCTGTGTCACACTTTTAAAAACCTCCAGTGTCTGGAAATGTTTGAGCAGAAGCCAGATGAATGGCTATCAATGATGTTGTTGGTTGAGAAGTTAGACTAGATGATGATTTTCTGGTATGTGATAAAGTCCTGAAGTTCACTGAGTGAATAGGAAGCTGTTGACAGCAGGAAGGCAGCCCAGGACACTCGGGGTGCATGAATGAAGCCATAAACAAACACACATGTCAAAGAAAACTAAAGGGACCAGTGAGTTAATGATCTGCCCAGCCATGATAGGAGAAGAGGAAGACTAACTCTCTGATGACAGCTCAGAACTGAGAAACCACGTTGCTCTGTTGGTGGGCCATGGGAGTAGGGAAGAATCAGTGGCGTCAGGACTGATTTTCTGGAATTCAAGCTGGTTGCAGGACAAGGAGGGCTGACTTGATTGGGAGCCAGAAGGCAGGGTTTTGGACAGACCAAATATATATGAGATGAAGGTTTTAAGGACTAATGGACTTGAAATTATTCTGTATGTTCACCTTCCTGTCCTCCCTCTCTTTCTCCTAATTGTCAATAATAGACAGCTACTACTACACTGGGCTGGGGGCGGGGGGCGGTGATGACTTTAAATTACATTGTAAATTCCTTGTTAGCAGAAAAGTATTTAAGTATTTTTTTTTCTCTCCAATAAAACAAGAAAAGAATTTTATTTTTTTTATGTGGAATCCTTTATTCTTTTTTCAGGTTGAAGTCTTATGAGAAAATAAATCTCCCCAAGCTTCTAGATATCACTGAGCTGTGGGTACCAGAGCCAAAATGATAAGCAGATTTGGGAGGAGAGAGTCGGTCCAATGACAAGTCAAACCCCACACAAGACACAGAATGAAAGCACAGAAACAATGAATAAGCACAGTAAGTTGTTCCCTAAAGAGTGGGGTCATCAAGAAAATGCACAGAGAAAAGCAGAAAACAGAAAATGTGGGGGTAGAAAGAGAAACATGAGAGATGGGAAGAAGAATGGTTGGGCTTCTGGTGCTTTCCATTCCTATAAGATTATAGGACTTCTTTTCTTCAAAACTCTCCATCTTACTACTTGGGTTACTTTTTTTCCCCCTACAACTTTTTTTAATATTTTTTTAATTAACATATAATGTATTGTTTCAGGGGTACAGGTCTGTGATTCAACAGTCTAACACAATTCACAGCGCTCACCATAGTACTTACCTTCCCCGATGTCCATCACCCAGCCACCCCATCCCTCCCATCCCCCTCCACTCCAGCAACCCTCAGTTTGTTTCCTGAGGTTAAGAGTCTCTTATGGTTTGTCTCCCTCTCTGGTTTCGTCTTGTTTCATTTTTCCCTCCTTTCCCCTATGATCCTCTGTCCTGTTTATCAAATTCCTCCTATCAGTGAGATCATATGATACTTGTCTTTCTCTGACTGACTTATTTTGCTTAGCATAGTACCCTCTAGTTGCATCCACGTCATTGCAAATGGCAAGATTTCATTTTTTGATGGCTGCATAATATTCCATTGTGTATATATATATATATAGCACATCTTCTTTATCCATTCATCTGTTGATGGACATCTAGGCTCTTTCCACAGATTGGCTATTGTGGACATTGCTGCTATAAACATAAGGGTGCACATACCCCTTCAGATCACTACATTTGTATCTTTGGGGTAAATACCCAGTAGTGCAATTGCTGGGTCATAGGATAGCTCTATTTTCAACTGTTTGAGGAACTTCCAGACTGTTTTTCAGAGTGGCTGCACCAGCTTGCATTCTTTAAGCAAGACTCTGTTATTTCCAACATATATATCCCCTTGGCCAGTGTTTCTCCATCCTAAAATGGAGGTTTGCACTAAAATCTTCTGAGGAGGTTATAAAAATACCAATGCCTGGAGCCCACCTCCAGAGATTTTTATTTAATTGGTCTGCAGTGACACCAGAGCTGAAGGATTTTTTTAAGTTTTCCAGGTGATTCTAATGTGCAGCCAGGGTTGAAAACCACACTGTTCCTGTCAAGAGTTTAGAGCAGTGGATCTCATATGTGATTGAGTGTTAGAATAGCCTGAAAGACTTGCCAAAGTACAGATTGTAAACCCTCCCCAGCAATTCTGAGATTCAAGGAAGTCAGGGCTAGGCCCCGGGAATTTGCATTTCTAGCAAGTCCTTGATGATGCTGATATCTCGGACCTAAGCCTGAGCTTTGGAAGTCTCTAGCCTAAAGGAACCAATAGAACTGTTGGAGGTTTAATCCTCTACCATCATGAATTCGCCACCAACCTTTATCTCTTACACCTCAGTGTCTGTGAATTAAACACCCACCATTCTTATGAAAAGTGTGCAAACAAATTAAAGCTGTGTCTTAGCAACAGATTTCTCAATAAAGCCAGAAGCTTTGCCTTCATGGTGACAGGCACTCCTTAAATGCTGAATTCAACTGAAGAAAAGAGTTTTCTTTTTTTCTGATCCTTACAGACTCTGGAAGCTGAGGTAAATGATAGAGCATAGACCTATTCACCGGTGGGAATGAGCACTGCTTAGCCCTGGGACTTCCAGTGGCCTCTGGAGATTCAAAACAGAGGAGGTGCCGACATTGTCCTGCTTTTTGCTCAAATGACATCCCTAAAAATAAATGCTTGTTAATTATAAGAAACATGTATTCCTCTAAATTATAGGGCGCAATTACAAGACAAATTATCAAGTTATTTCTGTTCAGGGAGCTTTTTCTTTCCTATGGGAAGATGTAACGTTTACGCTGCCTTTCAGTAAAATTCTGTGCCAGGTGGGTAGGAAGTGTGCCCAGTGATGGCACTCTAATAT
The DNA here is from genome assembly GCF_003265705.2 of Callorhinus ursinus. NCBI lineage: Eukaryota > Metazoa > Chordata > Mammalia > Carnivora > Otariidae > Callorhinus > Callorhinus ursinus. The sequence goes on from NW_027397107.1 coordinate 8,905,216, forward strand.
CCACAGGCTAACCTATGGTCCTATCTTGCTTATTCATCGACTGATTCAGCAAATACTTACTGGATGCCCTCTTTGTGGCAGGAGAAACTAAAATTTTAATATAATACGGCACTGCCCTTAATAAAACAACAGTTACTTTATTAAAGACTTATAATGCTTCAGATAACGGGCTAAAAAGTTAATACAGATTATCTCATGATGAAGCAGGTGGTACTATTATCCCCATTTTGCAGCGGAGAAAACTGAATTTCAGATCAAATAAGTAACTTGTCTTGTCCAGGCACACCCAAGTTTGCATTGCTATTAAGTATGTGAGTAAATATTTGAACCCCAGAATGTTCTAACCCAGAATCCATGTTTGAAAACACTTTTTAATTTTCTGTACTGCCTCCTCCAGAAGCTGTTTTGTTGGGATGATCCCATGAGTAAACAGGAAATCATACTGCAGTGAGAGGAGGATGGAAGTCGAGGTAAGTACAGGGTCTCTGGTAATGCAAATAAGGGGGTACGTGCACGAGTCCAGGGGCATCATTCACACGGCGTTCCAAATGAATGGTACCCTTGAGGATGTGTGAGAGAGCAGTCCTAGGATTCTCGAGGTGGGCGGTTCCTAAGTTGAGTCCTACTGAGTGAGAGCTATCCAAGCCAATGGAATGAGGAAGAAAGCACCATGGATCTGAGGAACTGCAAGCATTCAGGATAAGACTGCAGAGTGAAAGGAAAGGAGAATGGACCTTAGGGTCTGCAAGTGGGCACCAGGCAGATCAGTGATACCCTTGCACACCACTCTGGGATGTTTGGACATTCATCTTGAAGGTGGTAAAGGAGCCATTAAAGTGTTTGCATAAGGAGGAGCAGCATGGTCAGGTCATCGGGACAGGAGGGCGAAGAGTGGACTGGAGGGAAGAACACCAGGCCCCAAGGGATGACAAGGACCTAGCTAATGCAGCGAAAGTATGGAGCTTAAGGAAGCTTAAGTATGGAGAGAAAGGACGTTGGGTGAGAGTGGAAGGAAGTAAAATCTACAGGAGGAGACGAAATGGATCTAGGGGCCAAGTGAGGAAAAGAGGTTAAGAATACTCCTTAGATTTCTGGATTAAGTGAACAGGCAATATGTTTGTGCTTTTCCCCAAAGGCCAGGAATATAGGGAGAGATGAAGATTTGGAGGTTTCATTTCATTAAGTTGTGTTTTGTTTGAGCTGGAGTGGTTAGTTTTGAACTTGCTTGCTCTGGGCTAAACTGACTCCCCTGTGTCTCGCTTTCTCCATCAGCAAAGTATATGGTGTCGATTGGATTACGATTTTGAAATCAGGCTCTTCTGCATCTCCCTAGTACCTTTGCCAATGAATTCTTGCCTGAGCTAAATTGCAAGGCTAATTTAATTCATGCAAACGTGAGTTCCGCCATTTCTTGCTCAACAAAGAGATCGTTCAGGGCCACATTACTATGCTCCTCACATGCCTTCCCCACCTTTCGCCTCCATTCCTTGGTCCCATTCCTGTTCCTCCATAAGCTAATTGGGCCCTTTATGCAAGAGGTTAACCCCCATCTCAAACGCAACCCCCCGAGCCATTCCCTTGCTCCCCACAGCTCACGTATTCCTGATTGTGTTTGCTGCTCTGCTCTGTCAGCTTTAAGCTACTGTGTTTTCTATTCCTGCCATCTGGGTCTTATTCCTGCTTCCCAGCAGTGAGACCTCTGCATTATTTATGCCACTGCCACAGGAAAATGAAGGTGAGGCTGAACCATGAGAAGGCCCATTCTGGGGTATGTGATGGAAACCCAGAACAGCAATGCTTCCAATTAAACCAAGCAAGGCTCACTAAAGCCCTGGAGATTCCAACTTGCACACAATATTTTGCAGGCAGCATTCAGCCCAAGCTCCTGAGTAGAACAAACATCTCTATGAGAGAAATGATACTGGTAGCATATTCGGTTGTCCTCCAAGAGCCTTGTCGGCAAGACCAAATTTTCCAGACCTTTTACTGACAATCATGCTCTCTCCTTAGCATTTCATCTGAGTGATAGCAACATCCAGTCATGGCTGAGGTGAACCACAGGGGCCCTGGGCAGAATTTATTCCTACAACTACCTGAGAGGAGATTTTACGTTCCATTCCCTTTCCTAAAGGGAGACACTTTTACTAAAATTGGGCTATTATGGGCTAAAGTTCCAACATGGTCTTAAAAAAGCAGCCTTTACTTACAAATCAGTTGGGCCCCCTCCAATGGCTAGCGTAGGGCGATTATTTCACTTTAAACTCAGCAGCAGCTTCAATAGCTAACCGGCGATGAGACTGCCCAGAGTGGGACCCTTTCTTACATGTTATAAAATGCTAGAGGAGGTTTTCTGACATGCCAGTGTTATATATCATAATGTCCTTCTTTCCAAGATAGTTTAATTACACTGAACGTGCCCATGAAAATTAACACAAAATGCACAGTCTAATACATAGCTCTGTTTTGGACATAGCACTCTTCTGGTAAGTAACGATAGTTTAGTTTGTTTTATTTACTAGACTGCCTGATAAGTGCCAGTCACACTGCTAAGATTTTACACACAACCACACTCAGTATCAAACCCTGCAAGGAGGATGTCATCCAAATTTTCAGATGAGGTTCTACTTCTGCTAAGTTAAAGGAGGTTAAACACTTGCCCATGGCCACTGATTAAAAAGCAATGTTTTACCTCAGACTCTGATCAGCCTGCCTCCAGAGGTTTTCCACAATAAAATATTTTAAATCACTGGATGTGCCAGTGATGAAGAACAGTATAACAAGACTGTCAATTAGCAGAATTCAGATGGAGCTACCAGGCTTACCCTGAGTTCTCACCTTGACTAATTTTTACTCCCGTCTGTGGCTGGCTGGCCCTCTGTGAGCAATGAGCTGAATACCCTGAGAGGGCATTCGTGCAGTGAGTTCTTGGCAGGTTCCTCGGGAGTTAAAACTGTTCCTTTTCCCCACTTATAGAGGTTGGGGGGAGAGAAGCACCAGCCTAAGTGCCACGTTTGGACACAGTCCCAGTGATCTGTCAGCCTGGATGAGGCCCCAGCCGTCTGTCTCACTCAGTTACAGGTACCGAGGCTCTCAAGGTAGAAGCATTAATCTACTCATTTTGTGCACCACTCCTAATCAGGGTAGATGGGTTACTGGGGACCCCATCTTCCCCAAAAGCTGGAGCCTAGACTACTCTTTTTGACCCATGGCAGATGTCCAGGTTGTCTAGATAAACCCAGAGGGTGGGGTGTAAATGCTGACCCACCACCATGCTTACCTACTCCATGTAAGAAGGCTTGCCTCAGTTTCCTGATTTCCATCACTATCTTCATGGACTGTCGGTTGTCTCGGCCCTGGAGGTGGGACTGTGCTTTACGGTTGGCAACCCCCACTTTCTGGGACTAGAACTTTGAGGTCTATGTCCAATGCCATTGGCTATGATCAGTGCTGCCTTGTTCCACTCACCAACCGGTCCTCCTCGAACATATGTATTGAACAGATGAAGCACAGTCCCCTGTGTCTTCATCTGACGCCTGTTTTTACCTGTGGCCCTCCCTCATAGACAACAGTCTTATGGCAAAATTAGCCCTGGTCCTGCCTCCACACATTTCTTGCCTCGTTCCCATTCCACCAGCTCTGGGCAGAGGCACCATCACACTGATTTAGACAACTACCCTCCTACTTTCCCCTCCACTCCACCTCCTACCTTTGTTCTGCCTCACAAAGAAAAAAAAAAAAAAAAAGAAAGAGAAAAGAAAGAAAGAAAAATAAGGAATTGGCTCAAACTTCTTGGAAAAATCTGACTGGCCCTCCCTGTGGCATGTAGAAAACCCCAGATTTCTACCCCTGTGATACAAAAGATATATTAGAGATACTAGCAAGGGAGAAAAAGGAAAAATTCTCTGCTTTTCAACATAAATTTATTCAAGAAACTTTAGCAATTCACTTAAGTGTGGAGTACTTGTGTCTATAAAAATACCTATAAAACATGGTTTCTGGTATTTAGAGAAGCACTGTTTAATCTGTATTCTGATAGAGTAGGAACAATTTTAAATAAAAGAATATGGAATCAAATTTAAATTTTTTTCACCCAGGACCTCCATTCTGTCGCCCACCCCCCAACTATGGAAACAGGATTTTTTTTTTTTTTACTTGCCATATCCTTACACATGGTAAAAGGAGAATTCTAGATGCAATACCTTAGCATGAATCAATGAAAATGAGCAAAAATAACACTTGTCCTTCTGCCACTTCTGAGGCATAAAGTGGAGATAAATAGCATGTACAATGTATCTTGAGGCCTTGGGGACAAGGTTTTAGGAAGAGACATGCCATCCCTTTCTGCTCTCTCCTTTTGTGTCTCTTAAAAGAAGCTGATTAACTAAAAACATATGCCGGAGGGACAGAAATAAGACCAGGAAAATCATTTAAGTAGCTAAAAATTCTGTTCCACCGGGCCCCAGAGAAAGATAAAACCAAAATATGCCCACCCTGTCCCTTGGCAGAAGGCGGCCTAGTTTGTATCAGTTGTAAATGGAAATCAATGAGCTCTTCAAAGAGCACTGAAATCCTTTACCAGCACGCACTCCTACAGCGAGAGCCAAGGGGATAAGAATCGATACCTCTCCTAATTCCAAAGCCCAGATTCTTCGCAGGGGCACCGGGGCCGGGCCAGCTACAACACAGCAGCCTAGAAGAGCCTGTTGGCCTAGCTTCCTGGGAGCCTGCAGGAGCCTGAGAGCCTTCCTCCACTCCCCTTAGCCATGCCCACACCTCCTGGCCCTTGCGGGGAGCTCCCCCAAAAGGAACAGATTCATTGCCTCCTACTAGCTGATAATGGTGGAGCCTGTCTGTTCTCTGGGCTTCTCTGGTTACATGCCTTTTCTCTGGCTCGACCTTTCTGACTCATAAATAGATCTTTCTTCAATAGCCTTTCTACTCTGCCCTCTGCCTTGGCTTGAATTGCATGCCCATATGCTGGTCCATCTCATTTTGGGCAGGTCCCTTTGTCTCCTAGTTGTATTTCAAAGCCCTGTGACCATGCTTTGATTTATCTTTAATTTCCTGTATTTAGGTAAATAGGTACCTATAGTGACATGGACAGACCTCGAATGAGTTTTTAGTCAATGAGTTTGAGTGTAAGTGACTCTTTAAATCGAGATATAGAACATTTCTACTGACCTCAAAAGTTCCCTCCTGGCCCCTATTATTGAATCCCTTTCTAGAGGCAACCACCATTCTGATTCCTTGATCTTGAACTTTACATAAGTTGAAACATAGAGTTTGTACTCTCTAGTGTCTAGCCTAGGTCACTCAACATGCTTCTGAAGTTCATCTGTTATTGCATATATCAGTAGTTCATTACAGCTGGGTTTTCTACTGCTTGTTTTTTGCTGAATAGTATTCCAATGTAGGAGTATACCAATACTGACTATGTTTCTGGGTTTTGGATCCAACATCTGGAACAGATTTCCTGACCCTCTCATGAATTAGTGATAGAAAATCAGGGTTCAAGAAAATGGGAAAGAGACTGTAATGTCAGTGTCATATCAAATGAGTCAATGACAGCAGTTAATAAGAAGCTTCCCTTCCTCTGCCCCTTGCAATCACCCCAACTACAGAAAACTTGCCCGAATACCAGTTTCACAAGGCAGAAGATCTAAGAGATTACAGGCAGGCCTGTAGACCCTCTGAGGAAAGAATATTATTTTTCTCTAGGTTACTGTAATAAAAACCAAACAAAACTCTCATTAATCCTTCAAGTGCAGCTCAAGTGGCATCTCTCCTCTCCAGTTTTTCCATAACCTTGAGGGAAGATGACTCAACCCCTTATTTGTGTACCTATAAAAACTCATACAAACTTTTGTTGCAGTTTTTAACCATCTTATACTCCTTGTTTCTTTGCAGACCTGACTCCACTTTCTAAGTAAACTATAGAACCCCCCCCCAAAAAAGGACCCTCTTTTTCCTTTCCAGTGAGTATACACACTTGGTGTAGAAGAATGGACACATGGATGACTGCCCAGTTGGATGGGTGGATGAATGGCTGGATGGGTGGATGGGTGGGTGAATGGGTGTATGGATAGTTGGATGGGTGGATGGACAAGTGGATGAGTAGGGGAATGGCTGGATGGATGAAACAGTATGTAAATATTGCCATATTGCCTACAAACTCAATGATCTGTCTGGTCTTTAGCAACCCCCAGCAGTATCAGGATACTGATTTCTCTCACTATCACATTCTCATTGGTTCTGGAAGTTCCTATTATTCTACTCACCAATACGCAAATGCCTGACTACCATCTAGAACAGGTTATATCTCCTAGCCACCAGAAAGTAGCTTCCTGATACTTCAGTAAATATTTTCCTAAGAGCTAGAGGCTGGACAGAGTCACAGTTCATCTGTAACCACGTAGCATGGAAAGCTTCGGCATCCTGGGTTCAGAATGAGTGGCACTGCTTCTGCTGTCAGCAGGCGGCTGGTTAAATACAGCCTCACAGGGAACTAAAAGGTGATGTTGAGCCCATTAGAGAGTTTTGTAACACTGTGAATAGCATTTAGTACTCCGCTGTTTCTCACCCACCTCTCAGATGCTCCCAGCAGGAAACAAGTCTGTAGCTGTCGTGTTTACAGTTAATTAATGTTTATTTATATTTTTTAAACAAGGCATTCACCTGTCATGCTTTAAAATAAATGTTCTGCTCTTCAATTAGAGGTTGTCAGAGTAGAGAGGAATCCTGTTTGTTATGGGTTGAATGTGTGTATATTTAAATGTGTATCAGGTGAGGACCTCTTTCCCTGTCTCTCTTCTCACAGAGGCTAAGGTTTCTTTTCTCAGAGAACACATTCTTTCCAGGCTTTGACCGTGAGATTGGTGCTCTGCTATACAGGCCATGAACTTGCTTCTAGGGGGTAGACAGCATAGATTAAAGCATCTTCTTAGATGAGGGTAGTGGGGATTAGCACGAAAATATTGCACACTTGACCAGTGTAGAATAAGGATTCTTAAGGAAAAAGGACATTCTTTGTTCTCTTTGCAGTAAAGTATTGACTCAAACCCGGTACATTTCAAAGAAAGTTCTGGCTCTTGATTGGCTCCTGGGAGATCACCTGAACACTCTTGAAAGAGTCTACTAGATAAGACTGTCTTTCTTTACCTGGGGCCTTGGGTCATGCCAGATGGTTGATGCTGACAATGTGATCTATGGTGGAGGTCTTGGGCTGTTAAGTGTCTTTTTGACCTCTAATGGGGCTGGAGACTGAGTATCTAAGATCAGCCATGTGGGGCACCATAACTATAACTGAGCCCCAATAAAAATCTGAACATCAAAGGTCAGATGAGCTTCCCTGGTTGGCAATACTCTCCATGTTATCACACATTACTGCTGAATTAAGCACTGTCCATACAACTCCACTGGGAGCAGACACCTAGAAACCTATACTTGTCCCTCCTGGATTCTGCCCTATGCACCCTTTACCTTTGCTGATTTTAATCTGTATCCCTTCACTATACTAAACTATAATTATGAGCACGACAGCTATTCTGAGTTGTTTGTCCTTCTAGGGAATCAGTGAACCAGAGGATAGTCTTAGGGACCCCAATACCCTCTCTCAAAGAGTAAGTGATAAAGATAGATTCGGTTGCAGGGTGGAAAACAGGTCAGAACTGAATGCCAGCTCTGCCATATACTTCACGATGACCTCAGGGAAATCACTCGACCCCTTAATCTTTTTGAGATTGTAATAAGATTCTATACTTGATATTCATCTAATATTTCAATAGATATTCACTGAATGTGCCACTGTTATACTCACGTAATATATGTTCAAACAGTGGTTAAGGGTAGAGGTGATTGGCCCATCTGTGGGCTTCTCCACATTATTTTAAGTTCCTTAGGTTAGGCAAGCACTCTAAATTTGAACATATGCCCCTCCATACTTTTGCAGAGAGTATGTTCACAGTTTGTAGTCAATAAATGATCGTTTTTATACAGTTAACTTGGCTACAATTACTTCCTTCCTTATCCAGATCTTAGGCCTCTGGTTTCAAATACAGACCTTCATCAATTGATGATGAGATTATATCCTGTTAAATCCATCCCAAATTGAAAATATCACACATTGAAAATGTATTTAATACACCTAACCTACCAAACATCAGAGCTTAGACTCACCTACTCTACCCATGCTCAGAACACTTACATTAGTGTACAGTTGGGTGAAATCATCTAAAACAAGGCCTATTTTATAATAAAGTGCTGAATATCTCACATAATTTATTGAATACTATACTGAAATTGAAAAACACAACGGCTATATGGGTACAGAATGGTGGTACGTGTATGGGTTGTTTATCCTCCTGGTCATTTGGCTAGCTGGGGCTATGGTTTGTTGCAAGAAGCCACTGCCCAGCATCACAGGAGAGGATCGAACCATGTGTCTCTGGGAAAAGATCGCAATTCAAAATTTGAAGTATGCTTCCTGCTGAACATGAATCACCTTCACACCATAGTAAAGTAAAAAAATCATAAGTGGAGCAATCAGTAAGTCGGGGGCTGGACTGTTTGTCATCTGTTTTCCCTCAATTGTACAGTTGCTAAAGCCTACACATAAAAGTACCTGGAATGGTGCCAGAATCAACTCTGGAACTGAGTAAGTACTACTTGAACATGAATATGAACATCTAAAGCATTTCTTCCAATCACTACTTAACAGATATATACATATTCTTTTTGACCAATAACTTAAAAACCAGAAAAATAAAGATGTAGAAAATGAGATAAAAGGCAATTTTTGCACAGCTTTGAATCAATGGTTTTCCCCTATTGTGGATTAAATTGTGTCTCCCCCCTCCAAAAAATAAAAAAAATATGTCGAAGCTCTAATCCTCAGTTCCTGTGACTGTGACTTTATTTGGAGGCAGGTCTTTGAAGAGGAAATCAAGTTAAGACAAGGCCATATTCATTATGGTGGGCCCTAATTAGGTCACCCTAATCCAATAACTATTGTCTTTAGGAGAAGAGGGAAATCTGTACACACACACACACACACACACACAGGATGGCCATGTGAAGATAGAGGCAGAGAGTTGAGATTGGCTGCCACAAGCCAAGGGATACTTGGGACTCCCAGTAATCAACAGAAGAACAGGCAATGGAGGGTTTTTCCTAGAGCCTTTGGAAGACACCATGTCTTGCTGACACCTTGATCTTAGATGTCTAGCTTCTAGAAAAGTGAGAGAATGTGTTTCTGTTGTTTTAAGCTACTCAGTCTGTGGTGCTTTGTTATGGCAGCCCTAGGAAATGAATACATCCCCCATTAAAGTCTGTCACATATAGGCTTTGGCTTGTATCTGGGTTTCTTTCCTTGACAGAAAGTAAGCTGCCTTGTGAAAGATGGAAGGAACCAGAGAAGAGTGAGGAGGCAGAAGGAAGTGACTCACCCTGGGACTTCGGCCAACACTGCTCAGGTAGTACAGGAGTCCTTTGGCATGGTAGATTGTTGGCTGAAGATGAGCACTGGGAGAGAGCCATTGTCTGTTTAAATCCTCCCCTTTCAGTGAGCATCTGTGGCTGCAGGAACAAACAAGGAGCAAATAAACACTCGTCGAGAAGAAAATAACTTGAGAAAATAAAGCTCAACAAGACAAACAAACTAATGAATCCAACGTCCCTCTGACTTCTGCCCAATTGGCATCAGTTGCAGATGTCCAGAAAGCTGCAGATCTGTCATTTAAGCTCATGAAGTGTTGTGATTATTCTCAGCCCCAAAAAGAACTGGAAGCCATATTTGACTTGATACTGGGTTATCACAGTTTTAAGACGAAGTTTGGGAAATACAGTTCCCCATTATACACATCCACAGAGAAGGAATTCGATAAATTTCTCTGGGCTCTGGGACCTTCAATTCTACAAATAATTAAGTTGAGCTCAAACTGTCATGCTGGGTGTGTTATACACACTATTTCCAGCTGGCCCAATAACTCTGCCAGGTCGATAGCATTCATCCCAGTGAAGGGACTGAAGTGTAAAAACGATTACATAAATGGCCCAAGATCACATAACTAAGAGCTAGGCTTTACATCAGGTCTGTTTGCCTCTGAGAAAGCATAAGGCTCTTTCTCCTATCACGGGGCTTCCTCCCTATCCATACAGATGACACAGAACATTTGACATTTACCCAGAGAGCCAGAGTATCTTTTTCAAAGACATCATCATGGAATACTGGCACTAGAAATGAGCTGAGAGTCATCCATCCCCTCATTTGGGAAATAGAGATGTTCACATTGGAAAGTATCGAGTTACTTTACAAAGTTGACGCAGCTGGTTATGATAGTGTGGCCTGCAATTCAGGGGGAAGCCGAGATGCTGAGCTGTCAGGGGGAAGCCGAGTTGCTGAGCTGTCAGGTAAGATCATCCAAAAAAGAGACACTCAAAGATGACCAAGTGCAGCCAGCCTGGTGCTCAGGGGAGGCCCCCAGGAGGCCCACTACGATGTTATTTACTCAAGACAGCTAACAAGAGAGATGCCCAGCATCCCCATCAATCTTCCCCCATGCCCAGCCTACATCTCCTGCGACCCTTGTTCTTCCATACTCCAGCTCCCTCAAACAGATCACAGATCCCTCTGAGCAACCCTGTCTGCTGTCCCTTTGCCAGGACTCCCCACAGCTCCATCCCTTTCCAATTATGCGACTTTCAGGGAAAATTTCCTGATCCCCAGGCCATTCCATTCTGCTCCTATTTGTTGCAAGAGCTTCCAGAGGTCCCCTTAATTCTCATAAAACCATTTTGGGTGGGGTTTTACTGTTATTTAGCTATTTTCACATCTCTTTCCTTGGACTGTGAGCCTCCTGGGGGCAGGAACAGTGCTTTGTTACCATCAAAACCCTAATAGAGTAACTGTCAAAATCGGTATTCAGTAAATAATTTGGAATGAATAAAAATGCACTAGCATTTAAACATAGAATCAGATACGTTTTCTGTGTTTTTTTTAAATCACTATTTTCAATAAATCTTGGAGGTGGAAGGAAAAAGGTTTAGCCTCCTTCTTTCACCACTTTCTCATCTTCGTGTTTCTGAAATTATCTTTAAATATTAGTTTCCTGCTACTTGTCAGCCTCCTCTTACAGCTCACTGGAAACCAGAAATCTTTAATCATTTATCCCGATCTCACCATTAAAATATTTTGACTTGAGAAATGGTAGGTTTTTTCATCTTCTTCTCTGACTTTTTTGTTCTTTTCTTGCTATGTTTTTTTTCCCTCCCTTCCTCTTTTTAATAGCAATGACATCTAGAAATAGCATTTATCTGTTCTGCCTGGCGACCAGGGATGGAGGCAAAATATAAAGGAGATCTTTAATAGTGATAGCGACAGGAAGAAGCAGGCATCCCAGACTTGCTCCTGAGCATATGTGCTGTGTTTAAATGAATTTCTTTTCTCAAATCAAGGTACTTGCAGGCACAACATCCCTGAGCCTCGGGACACTAACTGTTCTGTGTCTCTCCTTGCCTTGACCTGATTTCTCATCAACACTGGGGACTTTTTCTTTTCTTGGTAATATCAAACATGATAAAATCAGTCAAGACCCCTTAAAAGCATTTCCATTTGTACAAATGAAAATGCACGCAATCTATGTGTCCACTAGCCATCAATTCCATGTCAACTCTCTCTTTCCATGTGATCCATGGAGACCAAGTGCAGGGACAATGTCTACATTGGTAAAAGCTCTTAGGTCACCACATAGCAAAACTATCCTTCTGGATTACAAATTCCAAAAGTAAAAAAAAAAAAAAAATGAAGTTTGTGCTACAGTCAGAATAAGTACTGGGTTTGGGTTAAGAAGACCCACTCCTGTCTCTCAGCCCTGTCACCAGATATGGGATTTGGGATTCTCTTTGAGAGTCAACATTCCCATAGGCAAAAAAATATATAGATATATGTAACCTTGCTTCCCTGAATTATACTGAGGATCAAGCGAAATGGTATCTCCATGGGGAAATATCTATATAATCCTATCCCTACCCATGTCTCTATCTATGTCACATCGATACCTATACCCATGTGCACATCCCCATCTCTCTCTGAATTTACATCTTCATCCCTAACTATAATGCTCAGGGATGCAGAGCAACACTTAGACTATGTTCATTGGTTCCTCACCTCAGACTAATTTTTTTTTCATTATGAAGAATAATGAAGGAGGTCTATGCAGGTTGATTGGAAGGGATAATCTTGGCTAGGAACCCCAAACAAGAGGCTGTGGTCAGTTTCAATTACCAGTTCACTTGGGCAGACTTAAAGGTGGAAGCAATGAGACTAAAAAGAAAAGAATTCATCTAAGAAAAAAAAATATGAAAAAAAATATGAGGGAATAACAATGTAAATTGCTAACTGGACTTTGGGCTATTAAAGAGTACAGAGGGGGCTGGCTGGTGGATGGCACCTAAGAGTATCCAATTACATGAATTTGGAGAAATCCGACCCCTGTGAGACTGAGGGAAGTCCTTAGCTTTGGGTAAATTTTGTTTTGCAGGGTTGGAGACAGTGATGCATTCCCTTTGTACCCACAGGTTGTGTGGATTTGGAAGCCCATATGTTTGTATTTGCTATGATTTGGAGAGTATCTCTGTGTACGCCTATTGCTACAGCAGTCCCTAGATCTATGCAACTGCAGATTATCACAATATGTACTACACGTAACTTGAGTGCTTTTCCATTTAAAGCAAATCCAATCTCCAAATTGCTTCCAATCTCCAAATCCATTTGGCATTTTGTGTTAATAATATCAGAGATTCATGCAGTCAGAGATACTGCTGCTATTCTTCCCAGAGATTTGTTTTAAGCATCTGAAGATGAAACGTACCCAATCTTATTATCTACTGTAGCATTTTTGAAATGACAGCTGCTCCCTCCATGTGGAGAGAATCAGCAGATGGACAGCTACGACTGGCTGGCAATAAATTCAGTGCCTCTAATTTCTGAAAAGGGGTCACCCCTCAAATAGAGCTTAAAGTCCTGCTTTGCGTATAAGACTAAAATAGTGAGCATTGCTACTTTTTTCTCCACTGAAAACTGCAAACTTACAGAGGAAAAAGAAAAAAGGAAAAAAAAATTTCTTTTTGGTTTTAATAGGTGAAGCTATTTGATCCAACTAGTCTTCCCTGTTTTCAAAGTTTTAGTTTAGTTTAAGACTATGCTTATATGCACTGAGTATGCTGAGCTTGGAGTCTGCTTAGGATTCTCTCTCCCTCTCCCTCCGCGCCTCCCCCCCCACCCACTTGCGCACACACTCTCTCTCTCTAAAAAACAAAAGAAAAAAAAAGAAACTGTTACAATAACAGTATTTATTAAAATGTTTAGTTTAAGATTATGCTTATATGCACTGAGTATTCTTGGACAAAACCATCTGGTTTGTCCAGGAATCTTGCAGTCGGTCCCCCTAAAGCTAGATCTCAAATTCTAAAAGGTGTTTCCAAGGTAGGATGTGGGCCAAAATTTGCCGTTTCACATTGACTTTGAACGTTTTAGGCAGGACATGTACCTTCCCACCAGCCTGCCTATTTTTACCACTGACTGCTCTATATACATATTATGTGCCTGCTCTTTTTAAGCATTAGCATCCTGTGTCCAGGAAGTCCTAAACCTGTGGTTCTTGGTAGGACATATTTCTTTCCTTGGGGAAAAAAAAAAAATGGAAAAAAGGCCTCCGATCTCCTGAAAATATGGTCAAACAAAAGCATCTCAGCTGAAAGCTATTAAACAGTGAATTAGTAGTGCCAGTCCTAAGAGGTCATGGAATGGTACCCTGGATAAAGAATGGTCTCAAAAGCCAAACAACCAAAAGGAAATGATGTCACTAGAATGCATTCTTTTAACATTAATTGCATATTTTCTTATCTGCTAAGAATCGGGATTAACCTGGCCAGAGACTAGGAAACAAGTAATATAACTAAGGGTCTTGACAAGCAGACCCTGAACGACCAGGACCCCTAAAACAAAGTAAGGACCACAAGTCAGAGAGAGAAGGAGGAAAAGTGAGTCACTTCCTAAAAGAGAATCTATCAAGTTTCAGTCAGACAATAAAATGATTCAAAAATCCCCTATCCATCCGTGACTGATAAATGGAGAGACGGGGCCCATCAGACTGGATGACTGATGCCCGGCTTGATCATCTTCGTGCCCACTGCCCCCCCCCCCAAGCAGAGCCAGCTCCAAAGTCTAAAGAGAAGCTGTGTGTTTGAGATTTAGCAAACATCTTCACCATTCACTGCACATCCTAGTAACAGGAGGCAGCATGGGTGCAGGAGGAGAATATTTATAAAGGTAAAGAGACACATGGAAGCTTCAGGAATAAGACAGAACAGCATGGGGCACTATCAGCCAGACACTGCACCCTGAGCTTTCTAAATAAACACCGCTTGGATACAGAAAAAGGGAAAACCAACAGCAGCTTCATCTGAAGATCACGGTTGCTATAAAGCTACAAATGATCAGGGTTGCCAAGGACATGTTAGCATAGTCAGGGTATTTTTTTGTCATGAAAAATGCTCAGAGAGTAAACAGTCTAGAGAGCAGGGTAACAGAAGAGACCAAACCCAGGTGTGCCTCAACACCTCCAACACCCAGCAATGTGTCACTAAAGGACTGACCACCCCAGAGCCCAGGGATAGGAAAACTTGAAGTCTTTAAAAGATGGACCAGAGGAACTGACCTGGGTTCAAATGTCAACTTCTTCACGAAGCAAGTTACACACAGTTGACCCTTGGACCTAGGTCAGTCCAAATCTAAACCAATTGGGTCTTTATGCCCTTGTTTCTCAAAGTATGGTCACCAACCTGGGAGCTTGTTAGAGATGCAGCAATTTGGGTCCCACCCCAGAATCTGCATTTTAACAAACCGCCAGGGAATCTGTATGCACATTTAGTGTGAGAAGCAGTGTTTTCTACTATACCTTGAGGAAAGAAAGAAAATTAACCCTTACAAGGAAATCTGTACTTTACAAAGGACTATATTGCCCACAATTTCAGGAACCTGGAACACATGCTATTTAGGACCTCTAACATCTCACCTGGAGCAGCACCAGCCCCAAAATCTGGATACGCCTCCCCCCACCACCCCATTTTCCCTGCTATTGTACTAGTCTCTTGCATGTTTTCATTTGAAAACCAATACAGAATTAAAGTGAAAATGTGTTTTCTCTAGCTTATGTTGACAACTCTGATTTCATAATACCATTCAAACACCCAATGGAACAATTCAAGAGATAATAAGATAAGGACAAGTTCGGTTGAAATCAGGCCAGATTAGGGGCGCCTGTGTGTCTCAGTTGGTTAAGCATCAGACTCTTGATTTCAGCTCAGGTCATGAACTCCGCTCAGGGCGGAGTCTGCTTGAGATTCTCTCTCTCCCCCTCTCCCTCTGCCCTTCCTCCCGGTTACTGAGCACATGAGCGCACGGTCTAAATAAATCAAATAAATAAATAATAAAATCTTTTAAAAAATTTTTTAATAAAATGGAATCACACCAGATTAAGGGGTGGGCCGGTTTGACAAATAGAGTCCCACAACAGCACTTGTCTAAATCAAGAATAGATAACCAGTTAATTCACATTTCTACACGGCATTTGATGCCATATATAACTGATTCCATAAAAAAGGTATCACTCCCACTGAAACAGTTAATACTAAGGTTGAGGTTTCTAAAACTATGTCTTGATACCAACAAATATCTGGGAAGAATTTGCCAAACACATGCAAGTCAACAGTAAAACCTTAGGCTCTGCCAACAGTTCTGAGACCAGCCAGCCAATAATCACTTGAATTCACCTATTATGACTGGCTGGCTTTTTGGACCACATCACATTACTTAACAGATGTGAGTAAGAAGGATTTCTTTAATTTCTGAGATTTTATTTTTTTAATGTTTTATTTATTTATTCATGAGAGTCAGAGAGAGAGAGAGAGAGAGAGAGAGAGAGAGAGAGAGATGCAGAGGCAGAGGAAGAGGGAGAAGCAGGCTCCCCACCCAGCAGGGAGCCCGATGTGGGACTCGATCCCAGGACCCTGGGATCATGACCTGAGCCGAAGGCAGATGCTTAACCATCTGAGCCACCCAGATGCCCCTAATTTCTGAGATTTTAAATCCGTTAATAATCCTTGCCAAAAGCTGTCAGAATGGGAAATTATAAAAGGAAAAATTTTAAAAACCAAGAACTGATGATTATCTCCCTCATGTTAAAAAAGGAAAAAAAATCCCTTGAAAAAAAATTTTAACACTCATTTCCTGACAAAGACAATCAAGAAAATGAGGATTGATGGATACTGCCTACTTGACAAGTTAGGGTAAGGTATAAAGTTATATTCAAAAGACAAAAGTATTGTATAAAAATGTATTCATTAATTCATCAAATATTTATTGTCACAACATCTACTGTGTGTCAGATACTACTCTTCTCCAGAGGAATACAGCAGTTAATAAGCCCTGCTCGGGGTTGCTTGGTACAGTCTGGGGGTTATCACTGAGGGGCAGCCCAAGGCACACGTTGGCTACATCTTATTCTGTTAATTTCTTAGCACCAACTCAGCACAGTGACCAGCATGTGGTAGGTAACTACTCATCATTATCTAAGGAATAAATGAAATCCAACTCACCATTTTACTGCTGTCAGAATCTTTCTTCTCTGGGCAGCCAATATCTAAATTAAAACTGTGACTTTTTTTTTTAACTGTCAATTCAACAGATTTAATTATGGGATATTGATTTTTCCTATCATCTCTGTCTTGGCAGGGGCCTCTGTACTGCTGCTGTCTGCTTTTGGATTAAAAGTCATGGTTCTTTCCTTGTTCGGGAGAAACCTTTGATGAAAAAAGTCCATGTAAAGCTCAAAACCATTAACACTGAGAAAAATAATTTTTTTAAATAAAATTGCTGTGGGAGTTCTATTCTCTTTTTCTAAATGCAAGAGTTGAGGAAGAAGTTTATAGCTGAGACCTCCCAAAGAAGCTCAGAAATTAGGGTTCTTTAGTGGACCAGGAGATTAAATAATACCCCATGTTTCTCTTCCTGAATGGAAAGAATTCAGAGCTCTTTACTTCTCTTCTTCTATGCCTCAGAGACTTACTTCATATTAAGGTCATTTTTCCTTATGGACCAGAAAGCAGACCATGCATTTACATCTCCCCGTTTGAGTTCATCAAGCGCAAAGGTATCTCCAGGGAGTAACAACTCCTCCCTTCCCTGCTAACTAGGAGAGGTAGCAAGAAAGGTGATTCTCTGTTTTCTCCAGAGGATGTCAGTGTGTTTAACTCTGGTGTATAATAAAATCCAGATGAGTCTCTTGAGACAAGGAAAACAGATGTAAAAAAATAATTTCTGCTGATTGGTCTTTATGGGTTCCTGTACCTAATTCTGGCCTGGAAGGGTGGGAGTATTTCCCCCAGACAAAACACCAACCATTTCTCAGAAGATCAGCAAGGTATCTGAGAATTCACTTCAATTCTGACACTACCTAGAGACAGCATCAGGTTTCACAGGTTAAGGGTTCAGTCCTGCATGACTGCTCCCACTCCCACTTCTGACCTACCAGCTACAGACTGGAGGTTCCAATGACCTCCTCCTTAGGCTTGATTAATTTGCTACAGGGGCTCACAGAACTCAGGGAAACATTTGTGTTTACCAGTTTATTAAGGATATGATAAAGGATACAAATCAACACCCAAATGAAGAGATGCAGAGGCTAAGGTATGGAGAAAGGGCATGGAGCTTCCATGTCCTCCCCAAGGCATCGCCCCACCCTCTCCAGTCTCCACCAGCTCACCAACCTGGAGGCTCTGCTAACCCTTTTGGGTCTCTATGGAGGCTTCACTGCAGAGTCATAACTGACTTAACTCATTGGCCCTTGGCTGATTCAACCTTCAGCCCCTCTCCCCTCCACTGAGGTCTGGGGATAAAACTCAAAGTTCCAACCCCCTAATCACATGATTGGTTGTCCTGGCAACCAACCAGTCCCTGCAACGGAGTGGGGTCTAAAAGTCACCTTGATTAACATAACAAGATACAGTTGTACAGCCTATATCACAGGAAATTCTCAGGGTTGTAGGAGCCAGGAACTCTGGACAAAAACCAAATACATACAAGAAACCTATTTTGGTCAACGGCATGACCAAATATGTATTTCTTATAAATCATGATTTCTTATAAATCAGTGGGTTTCAGTAGCTAGGAAACATTAACCTTATCCCCTAAAAGCAGTAGGATCACCAATGCCATCCTGGGTTTTAAAAAAAAAAAAAAAAAAAATGGAGAGAATTATCTGGGAACTCTGGAGTTCCTTTTCCTTGAAGTCCTGGCAAGAGAAAGTGGAGACAGGAATGATAACACAGTGCTGAAGAGAAAGTCAGAAAACAAATTTTATTTTAGTCTTGGCTTTGACACTTGTTACCATGCGATCTTGGGCAAGTTTCTTAATTTTGCTTGGCTCAGGCATGTTAAGGGGGAAAAAAAAAAAGATTAGGACACATGATCTCTATCCAAGGTGATTTTCTCCTTTAAAAATCCATAATTCTACAAAAGACTTGCAAAAGAAAAGAATAAGAAAGAGGGAGAGATACAAGGGGGGAGGAGGAGAGGGAGGTGGGTTACACAGTTTTATTTTTTAAAACGCAGATTCATAAGAAGAAAAATTGTCCAAGATTTATCACCTCATACCTGAATCGCAGCCATGGCCTCCCCATTGGCTTTCTCCTCTCCCATCTCTCATAATGTTTCTCTCCCAATCTGACATACTTCCAAAATGATACCCAAATTCTTTCAATGGCTTCCCATTACCTAAAAAGAGGATGTGTAAACCACTTTGGCTGGCATTCAAGATCTACAAACTGGTCGCAGCTCACTAATCCAACTTAACCTCTTAGTACCGCCCAACAAAAACCCAGGGTGACAGGCAAGCCAGATTTCCTCATTGTTTCCACAACAGTTTGTGCTCGCGGACCCATTAAATCCTCTCAACTCTTCATGGAACCATGTCTGAAACCTGATTATTTTCTTCTCTTTCTTTTTCTTACTCTACCCTCTTTCAGAGACCTTCCCAAGCCCTGCCCCTTCCATGAGACTTTGACTACTTCAATCAATAGCACCTGCTCTAACCTCTGAAATCCCTTAGGAGAACAAAACGGTGAAAAGCTTATGGGTCTAGTCCCCAAAGTCAGACTGTGTGTTCAAGTCTGCTTCTTACCACTTGCTATGTAAATTTGGCCAAATAACTTACTTCACTAAATGTAAGACTCCTCAATATCCAATAAGAAATAATCCTGCCTCTCAATCTCTACGTGAGGGTAATATTAGTATCTAACTCAAAGGATTTTCTTTTTTTTCCTTAGAATTAAGTGATGTAACACATGGAAGACACTTAGCAAAATGGTTGGTACATAATTTGTGATCAATAAATGTTTGGATTTTTAAAAGCAATTCTTCATAGCATTCATGTTTGCATCACCATCAAATACTGTCCTGAGCTTTCACTTAAGTAAACTACATATTTACATTATAAATCATTGGAGGAAAAACTAATTTGTATGTTTATTGAATCTGCTGCAATCCTTAACATCATGCCCTACATTTAATGACTCTCTATAACCACTTGTTAAATAAAAGCTTAGAGACGAATTAGACCATCAATATAGGACTTTTTTCCTTTTTTGAGACTTTCAGTAAAGCATACGAGGAAAATTAAAATAAGAGAGGACAAAAAAGCTGTATTTATCACTTCATCCTCAAAACAGCTTCCATTTCATACCTGAAGAGACTAGCACAGCAGGTGTATGTAACTACCCTTCATCACATATTACCAGCAAGAATTTGATCCCTGGTCTTTCACCAAATTGAACATAGGTGGCCTGGAAGAAGTCTGGAAATTTCTTTACTCAAAATGCAATCTTCTAATAACTTCTTTTTCCTCATTTGTTGTCTTCATTCTCTGTTGACATACTCCATACCATTTTCTTTTTTAAGATTTATTTATTTGCCAGAGAGAGAGAGAGAGAGAGAGAGCAAGAGCACAAGCAGGAGGGAGCAGCAGGCAGAGGGAGAAGCAGGCTCCCCACTGGGCAAGGAGCCCAATGCGGGGCTCAATCTCAGGACACTGGGATCATGACCTGAGCTGAAGGCAGATGCTTAAGCAACTGAGCCACCCAGGTATCCCTCTGTACCATTTTCTTACAGGAAAGGTTTTGTGTTAGTTTCAATCTTATCCCACTTCCTCTGCAACCCATTTGCATTCTGCAATTTGCATTCTTCAGCTGAACCTCTTTCTTTCTCTCTCTCTCTCTGTCACACACACACACACACACACACACACACAATTCCAGGATGTTAAAAAAAAAAAAAAGGCAAAGGAACTACCTACTAGGTTTCATAAACAAAGAGGGAGTTCTGACTACCTTCTCTCTATTCTAATAACCGGCTCCCCCATTCCTTTGGTTGCTCTGACCAAAACTAAATATCTTCCAGTTACCTCCCATCTTCAATGCCTCCTTATTTCATGCCCCTAATCCCATTCACCAGCCAACCTTACATGTTCTGCCTTCAAAATATATACAGAAACCAAGTACAGCTCACCACCCTTCACTACCACCACCCTGCCCAAGCCACAATCACCTCTTACCTACACCAGTGCAAATGCCTAACCATTTGCTTGTGACCATGCCAATCCCCTTCCTCTTCCCCTATTCTGCATACAACAGCCTGAGACCCTTGTGATTTCTCTGCTCAAAAACCTCCAGCGGCTTCCAAACTCATTCTGAATGGCACTCGCTCCAGAAGGCCTACTCTCATCTTTCACTATGTTTTCCCTTCCTGGGGCTCAGGAGCTCACATCTCTCAACTCACACTACTTTGTGCTCCAGGAACACTTCACCCTCAGGGCATTTGCATTTACTGTCCCATCTACCTGATAGTCTCTTTTCCCAAATATCCATGGCTTTTTCTCTCAGATTTGTGCATAAATGTTATCTTATCAGAGATCACCTTTCTCCCCCACCCCACCCAACCCTGTTATTCTCTGTTGTCTCATTTACATAATTTTCTTCATTGCATTTAACACTCTCTGCCATACTAGTATATAGCCACCTCTAGTTGAGTTTATGTTCTGTCTTCCCACTAGAGGATAGGTTCAGTGATGACATGGAACTTAACCAGTTTTTGCTCAACTACTGTATCCTCAGCACCAAGAAAAACTGCTGGTACATGGCAGGCACTTAAATCAATAATGAATGAATAAAAAAAATGAGTAAACGAATGAATGAATGAATGAATGAATGAAAAAATGAATGAATTCTCCTATCTCTAGTTCCTACAAAGTATATTTGTATGGCCTGAGCATATTTAACTTTCAGAATGGGTATGAGAGTATGGATGTAGTATGAATGGCTCCTCCCTGAAATGGTCAGATCCCTATCTTTTTACTGATGAAGAAGTAAGTTCAATCCTTTTCAATGGCCTAGTTCCCTCAGAAATGCTGGATACTTTAGCTTATTTCCACTAATACCCAGAATAAAATCAGACAGATTTATAATTAGTAGCCTGGTTCCATTATTTTATTCAGGGCGTCATCTCAGCAATATGAGAAATCAAAACATCCTTCTAGCTAGGTCTTATGGACCAGAAAAAAAAATTATCTTTGGTCTCCTGTGTATTTTAAACTAAAATATACACTTCAATCTAAACATATTTAATATAACTTTTACATCTCTCTATCAAAGAAAATAATTGTCAAAGTTATATTTTACAGGAAAATTCTCCTCTATAAGATAATACCTGCTTTCCTCCTTCCTTGCTCCTCCTCTAAAGTAAGAAAATCTCAAAAAAAATTAAGAAATAAAATGCACACATTTATTTATTCAATGCCAATCCTTTTATCCTAAAACCAGAAGCAATCCTTTAGATACTATTGCCCCCTCCCTTCCAGGATACAGACTGGGTAACCACAATTATCAGGAAGGTGTTGTTTTCTCCTTTCACTCTGTCATCTGTTCTAAATTTACATTTCACTGGTCTCTGACAAGGATAGTGCAGCAGATGGCAAGTGAAATCTAATTAGTGATGTCTTACAAGTTGTGTCAAGACTCTTCAATAAGGTTGTTTTGTTGAGAAGCCAATGCATGAGTGTTAGCTCTGTCCCCTGATTATAAGCAGAAGGACTCAGAAGTACTGGTCTTTATTTTACCTAGTTCAGAGCTTGCCAAGTGGAAAGAGCCTTTTTCCCAGGAGCATTTGTCAAAAACAATCAGAGGCAATTGTTGAACATCATAGATACCTGAGGCAGTGGAGAGCAGTTGGGCAAACAATGGACTAACCACAAAGATTGAAACTAAAAGCTAGAGAAAGCAATGTTCGTTGGGGGATTTGAAAAGCTCTCACCTATTCCTGGGAATATAAATGCATAGGATTATGTGCATGCCTAGACCTATGTGTATGCCTGTGCTCAAGAAAGGCCTAAAAGAAGGCCCTGGGCTCTCACCTGTGACTAAACTCGAAGCTCTGCACAAGGAGGAAGTAAAGACTAAGGCAGAATTGTAAACTGTTAAAGGCATGCCCCCAATAGGCCCACATGCTCTCCAGCATCAGTTCCAGGCAACTAAGAAAATCTCTATCTAATAATTAAATTGATCATGAGGCTAACCAAACGAAAGTTCAGTGGCCACACATGACAAACAATATAGAATTTATAGAATTAGTCCAACGAAGTTCCTAAAGAAACAGCATATTCTGGTAGACGGGAAGGACCTAATTTACAGAACTGTAACACTATGCAATTTCAGATGTCTACTTTTCAGCCAAAAAATTATAGACATGCAAAAAAAAATATGACCCATACATAGGAAATAAAGCAGTAAATAGAAACTCTCTGTGAAAGTTCAGATACTAGACTTACTGACAAAGATTTAAATCTGCTATTGTAAATATGTTCAAAGAACTAAAGAAAACCAGGTCCAAAAAACTAAAAGAAATTATGAAAACCATGTCTCATGAATAGATATTATCAATAAAGAGATGAAAATTACATAAAAGAACCAAGTAGAAATTCTGGAGTTGAAAAGTACAATAACTGAAATGACAAATTCACTAGAGGTGCTCAACAGAAGACCTGAGCAGATGAAAGAAAAATGAACATGAAGATAATTCAATTGGGATTACCCAGTCTGAAGAACAGAAAGAAAAAAAAAATTCCTGAACAGTCTCAGATACCATTAGGACACCACTAATTATACCAACATGTACTTAATGGGAGTCTCAGAAAGAGATGAAAGAGAAAGACAAAGAAACAGAAAGAATAGTTGAAGAAATAATGACCAAAAACTTCCTATATTTGATGGAATGTGTTAATCTACATGTCCAAGAAAGTCATCACACTCCAGGACAGACAACTCAGAGTGTACCATTAGACATGTCATAATCAAAATGTTAAAAGACAAAAAAAAAAAAGAAAGAAAGAAAGAAGAAAGAAAGAAAGAAAAAGAAAGAGAGAGAGAGAGAGAGAGAGAA
>NW_027397107.1:8928857-8943225 GCF_003265705.2 Callorhinus ursinus
AGAAAGAAAGAAAGAAAGAAAGAAAGAAAGAAAGAAAGAAAAACATCAATAGAGGGATGCCTGGGTGGCTCAGTCGGTTAAGCGTCTGCCCTTCGCTCAGGTCATGATCCCAGAGTCCTGGGATGGAGCCCTGTGTCCGGCTCCCTGCTCAGCAGGGAGCCTGCTTCTCCCTCTCCCTCTGCCTCCTGCTCTCCCTGTTTGTGCTCTATCTCTCTCTGTCAAATAAATAAAATCTTAAAAAAAAAAGAAAGAAAGAAAACATCAATAAAGAAGTGACTAATCCTATACAGGAGATCTAAAATGAGATTAAAAACTTATTTCTCATTAGAAACATTGGAGACCTAATGATGTACTATATGTTGGCTATAGAACATAATAATAAAAAATTTTAAAAAAAGAAATAAAGAAACATTGGCGGACAGAAGGTCATAAAATAACATATTCAAATTATTGAAAGAATAAGACTGCCAACCGAGAATCATGTCTAGCAAAACAATCCTTTAAAAAATGATGGAGAAATTAAGAAGATTCCAGATAAACAAAAACGGGAAATTCATTGCTAACTGCTCTGTCTTACAAAAAATTCTAAAGGAACATTCTCAGGTTGAAATAAAAGCAGATTAGACAATAATGAGAATACACATGAAAAAAATAAAACTACTGACAAAGGTAACCACATAGGCAAATATAAAAGACAGTATAAACATATTTTTATTATAACTTTTTCTCCATCTGATTTAAAAATCAATCACATAAGGCATAGTTATAAATTGTGTTGATGTGCATACAAAATGTATAAAGGTGTAATTTGCATGATAGCACAAAGGAAGAAAGAAGAAATGAAGCTATATAAGAATACATTTTTGTATACTATTACATTAATCTGATCTAGATGGTTATAAATAAACATATTAATTGTAAGCCCTAAGGAAAATTCTTAGAAAAGAATTATATATAGGCAGATTAATTTAAGTGACATACTATATACTATTTATTTAATGCAAAAGGTGGCAGTAATGGAAGAATGGAAGAATAACACAAAAAAGGGACATAGAAATATAGGAAACAAATAACAAATGACAACTATAAATCTTCCCTGATCAATAATTACATTAAATGTAAATTAATTAAACCATTCAATCTGAAGATAGAGATGAACAGAATGGATTTTTTAAAAATAAGTGTTGCAGTTATAAGCCGTCAATAAGAAACATATTTTGTATTCAAAGACACAATGGATTAAAAGTAAAAGGATGGAAAAAAAATATACCAAACAAACAGCAATTATAAGATTGAGTGGCTATACTAGTATCAGACAAAATAGGCTTTAAGTCCAAAAACAGTTTTGCAAAAGGCAAAAAAGGTTACTATAAAACAGTAAAGAATCAGTTCATTAAGAAGATATAACAACTGTCAACATAGGTACCAGTAATAGCCATAATATATGAAGTCAAAACTGACAGAAACAAAGTGAGAAATAGACATTTCAACCGTAAGAGTTAGAGACTTCAATTCCTCACTTTTGGTAATTAAAGGACAACTGTACAGAAGATAAACAAGAAAAGGTAAGACTTGCATAGCACTATAAGCCTGACTAACACAACTATTGAACACTTAGTCCAACAGCAAAATGTACGTTCTTCTCTAGTGCACGTGGAGCATACTCCAAGATGGATCACATGATAAGCCATAAAGTAACCATATCCTAACAACGGCTAGACCCTCAAGGTCCTGGAAACTTTGCTTTCAGATTCCTTAGAGACTTATGTTATCCCTAACCCCCACTAACTGAAAGTATATAATCAGTCACTCCTTACAATCCCAGTGTAGCTCTTTCTGCCCAATCCTGTCCCCGTGCTATAAAGTAAAAGCACCTTTTTGCACTGGAAAAAAAAAAAAGTCTCAATAAACGTAAAATATTTAAAATCACACAAGGTAATCTCTGTGACCCAAAGCAAATGAAATTAGAAATCAGTAACAAAGAGAAACTTGAGAAATTCACAAATATGTGGAAAATAAGCAATGCACAACTAAATAATCAATGGGTCAAAGCAGAAATCACAAGAGAAATTAGAAAAATCTCTGAGAGCAATGCAAAGAAAACACAATGTATCACAAGTATGGGACAAAGCAAAAGCAGTGCTTAGAGGAAAATATATAGTTACAAGTGCCTATATTAAAAAAAAGGAAAGACCTCAAATCAACAACCTAACTTCCACCTTAAGAAACTAGGGGAAAAAAGAGGAAATTAAACCCAAAGCAAGTAAAAGAGAGGAAAACATAAAAATCTAAACAGAAATCAATGAAATAAAGAATAGAAAAACAATAGAGAACTCAATGAAGTATAAAAATTGGTTCTTGGAAAATTTATAAACTCTCAGCTAAACTGATAACATAAGAGAAAAGACATAGATGATTAAAATAAGGGATGACAGAGAAAACATTCTTATTATAGAAGCTAAAATGTTTAAAAGAAAATACCAGGAACAATTGTACACCAACAAATTAGAAAACCTAAAGGAAGTCAGGACACCTGGGTGGCTCAGTCAGTTAGGTATCCAACTCATGATTTTGGCTCAGGTCATGATCTCAGGGTTGTAAGATCAAGTCCTGTGTGGGGCTCTACACTCAGCACAGAGGCACCTTAAGAGTCCCTCTGCCCCTCCCCCCTGCTCACTCATGTGCGCTCGCTCTCTCGCTCTCTCTCAAATAAATAAAATCTTTTTAAAAAATAAGATCTAAAGGAAGTGGATGTATGAAAAAGGCACAAACTACATCAGATTCACAGAGAAACAGAGAATCTGAACATAACTATAATAAATAAAGAAACTGAATTAATAGTCAAAAATGTTTCCAAAAAAAAAAAAGTTTCCACAAAACAAAGCCCAGGACCATATGACTTCATTGGTAAATGGTACTCAACTTTTGAAGAATTAAAATCAGTTTTTCACCAATTCTTTCAAAATATAAAAGGAGAAAAAACACTTTCCAACTCATTCTGTAAGTCTGGTATTACACTGATACCAAAACCAAAGATATCACAGAAAAGAAGACTAAAGATCAATATCCTCTAGAAATGCAGATCTTAATATCCTCCACAAAATAACTGTCAAACCAAATTCAACAATGTATGAAAATGATTATACATGTTGTTCACAAGCAAGTGGGATTTGTTCTAGAATTGGAAAATTTGTTCAACATGAAAATCAATGCATGTTGAAAATCAATCAATGTAATACATCATATTTATAGAATAAAGGACAAAACACACATTATCATCTCAGTACATGCAGGAAACCATTTTACAAAATCCAATACCCTTTTGTGATAGAAAACATGAAGAAATAAACTAAGAATAGAAGAGAAATTCTTCAACCTAACAAAGGATATCTATGAAAAACCCACAGTTGTCATTATACTTAATGGTGAAAGATTGAAAGCTTTCCCCTAAGACCTGGAATGAACCAAGAATGTCTGCTCTCACCACATGTCCTCAACACTGTACTGGGTATGCTAGTCAGAAAAATTGGGCAAGAAAATGAAATAAAAAGCATCCAGAGTGGAAAGCAAGAAGTAATCTATCCTTACTGACAGATGACATAATGTTGTATATAGAAAATTCTCAAGAATCTACAAAAGAAATTAGAGGGAATAAATATATTCAGAAAAAATGCAGGATACAAGATCAAAGTGCAAACATCAACTATGTTTCTGTATATTAGCAATAAACCTGTAAATAATAATTAAAAATAATTCAATTTATAATAGCATCAAAAAGAATAAAATACTTCAGAATCAATTAACCTAGGAAATGTAAGACTTGTACATTAAAAACTACAAAAATTATTGAAATTAAAGGACACCTAAATAAATGGAAATATCCCCTGTTCATATATTCGAAAACTTAATCTTGTTAAAATGGCAATTCTTCCCAGGTTGACCCAAAAATTCAACACAATCTCTATCAAAATTTCAGCTGACTTTTTTTTCCAAAACCCAATGACCTGAACTTAAAATTCTTATAGCAATACATGAGACACAGAATAGACAAAAAATCTTGAAAAAGAAGAACAAAGTTGAAGAACTCGTATTTCCAAATTTTAAAATCAACTACAAAGATAGTTATTAAGATAGTGTGGAACTGGCATAAGGATAGACATATAGCTCAATGGAAACAGAACTGAGTGTTCAGAAATAACCACCACATTTTTTGGTCAGTTGATTTACTACAAAGGTGCCAAGACAATTCAAGGAGGAAAGAATAGTCTTTTTAATAAATGGTGCTAGGAAAACTTAATATCCACATGTAAAAGAATGAATTTGGATCCTCACCTCAAATCATACACAAAAATTAAGTCAGAATGGATCATAGGGCTAAATATTAAGAGTAAAATTATAAAATTCCTAGAAAGAAGCACAGGATCACATCTTTGTGACCTTGGATTAAGCAATGGTTTCACAGATATGGCACCAAGAGCAAAAGTGACAAAAGAAAAAAAGCAGATAATTGGATTTCATCAAAATTAAAAACTCTTGGGCATCAAAGGATACCATCAAGAAAGTAAAAGACATTCCAAAGAATGGGAGAATATATTTACAAATCATGTATCTGATAAGACAACCCAATTAAAAACTGGGCAAATTATTTGAATAGACATTTCTCCAAAAAAAGACATACAAATGACCAATAAGCACATGAAAAGATATTCAACATCATTAGGTAAACGCAAATCAAAACCACAATAAGATACCATTTCACACCCACTAGAATGGTTAAAATAAAACAGAATATGTTAGAGAATGTGGATAAATTGAAACTCTTATACATTCTAGCGGAATACAAAATGGTTCAGCTATTTTGGAGTAGTTTCGCAGTTTCTTAAAATGCCAAGGATAGAGGACCCATATGACCCAGTAGTCACTCTTAGAGACCCAAGAGAACTGAAAAACATATGTTCACATAAAATCTTATACATGGATGTTCATAGCAGCATTACTCACAGCAACCAAAAAAGTAGAAACAAGCCAAATGTCTATCAACTGATGAACAGATAAACAAATGTGGTATGTCCATTCAATGGAATATTATTAAATCATTATTAAGTCAAACATGCAACTTGGATGAACTTTGAAAACCCTATGCTAAGTGAAAGAAGCCAGATATAAAGAATGACATATGATATGACACTATTTTTATGAAATGTCCAGAATAGGCAAATTCATAGAGACGGAATATATTAGTGATTTCCAGGGACTGTGAGGATGAGAGAATTGGGAATGACTACTAATGGGTATACCATTTCAACTGGGGTAATGAAAATGTACTGAAATAAGAGATTGTTGATGGTTTTACCACTTCGTGAATATATATTTTTAAAAGATTTTATTTATTTGAGAGAGAGAGAGAGAGAGAGAGCAGGGGCAGGGGGAGGGGCAGAGGGAGAAGGAGAAGCAGACTCCCCGCTGAGCACAGAGCCTGACAAGGGCTCAATCCCGGGACCCCAAGATCATGACCTGAGCTGACGTTAGATGCTCAATGGACTGAGGCACCCCCACTTTGTGAACACATTAAAAACCACTTAATTACACACTTGAAATGGCTGAATTTCATGGTATGTGAATTATACCCCAATTTTGTAAATGCAATTACCAAAATTGTGAAAAATAGCATTACATATTGCACAGATTCCATCAACTAGCCCCCTAATTACTGAGGTTTTACCCTATCAGCATATGTCTACCTATTTACACACTGAAACTTGGAATAACCTGTCTTCAGATTTCTTTTTTTGTTTATAGCTCAAGTTCCCTATTTATTAATCATCTATCTGGAAATGAAATGTAGAAGAGCCTTATGAATAATGTTAGAAAATCTGAAGCTACACAGCTTGCTTTCCAAAATTTTTCACATATACCAAATCACAGCAATGATACATTAAAATACATCTAACATACTAAATATACTTACGTTAGGAACTACATTAATTTTGAATATCTTGATTCTACTTGTTTATTAAGGGTCTTGCTTAAATTATATCAGGTATTTTGAATTGTCCTCAACTTTTTTTTTTTTTTTAGATCTTATATATTTATTTGAGAGAGAGAGAGAGAGAGAGAAACAGAGACAGAGCATGAGCAGGGGGGAGGAGGCAGGAGGAGAAGCACACTCCTTGAGCCCTGTGCCAAGCGCAGACACTTAACCAACTGAGCCACCCAGCGCCCCTGTCCTCAGCTTTCTTGCCCACCGTGTGAATCTCCAACTTTCATTTTGAGGTCAAGCATAAGATGTTGGTAAGTTCTCTGCAAGGTAATGATCATCAGCAAGCCTTGAGAGAGACAAAGCCTCCCTCCACAAACCTACAGGCATGAAAGGCATTTCCATCAGCTGTCACCATAAAGCTCTGAAGTCCTACCTATATGAGGGATGTCTCTCTGTCTTTTATTCAGGAGAAGAAAACAGTAGTACCAGTTGCCCATTTTGTCTGACAGGTCAGCAATGGCCACAGACACTGAGGTTACTTGGCTTTCTCACAGCTAACATAAAAATAGCTCAGAGAGGAGACTGACAAGCTCTTTAGATAACCAAGGGAATCACACCTGAAAAGCTGCCAGGTATTAGCAGACGATATCCCTGATGCTATGATATGATGTTAATTAATTTGATCTTTCTGAAGATGAAGGAGTATTCCCCTATTCCCCACCATTTACATAACAACTGAATGTTTTATATTCAATTGCAGATTTGAAACTTGGGTCTCCTGGCTGCTAACCAGATCACTACTTTCACTGAACACCTTGTGGACAGTTTAAGATGGCAGAATGATTTATTTACCACTTTAGCTCCCTTTAAAGCATTTAAAAATGCACAGCTTCGTACTATCTAAATTGAAGCTCAAAACCTCATTCCATGGGGCACCTGGAGCATGCAACTCTTTGTCTTGGGGTCATGAGTTCTAGCCTCTCATTGGGCACAAAGTTTGCACAGGCACACGCACACACACACTTTCTTTTATTTTTTAAGATTTTATTTATTTATTTGACAGAGAGAGAGAGAGCGCGAGAGCAGGAACACAAGCAGCGGGAGTGGGAGAGGGAGAAGCAGGCTTCCTGCCGAGCAGGGAGCCCAATGAGGGGCTGGATCCCAGGACGCTGGGATCATGACCTGAGCCGAAGGCAAACGCTTAACGACTGAGCCACCCAGGCGCCCACACACACTTCATTCTATAACCTAGTTGAGAGAACTAAACTGTAAATACCAATTAGTGGAGGTCAGAGGTTGCATTCTTTGTTTATTCCACAATAAATAAACTTATTCAATGTGCATTCCTTCCTTTTAGTCTGAATTAGCACCCTCTAAAGCTTTTACCAGGCTGTCTTGCTCTGGATCTTTCCCTTGATTTTGCAAACATTCCCTTGTGTAATCAGAGCTTCATGGCTCCATTTCACTTTGTTCAAAGTGTCTAGGCACAGACCCTCACCTTTGCCAAACCCATACCACTCCTCTCTCCTGGAACCACAGCCCAGCCACAATCCCCAGGCCTCCTGTTTCTTTAGGGATAGAATAGACAATATTCAGAATTAACAATAGCAACTCTTTAAACTCTAGGCAGAAATGGTCATTAATCCTCTTGCTGACCTTTGTTGGATGTCAGCTGTTGTGTAGGCAAGAATATCAGGGATACTTAAAATTGTGTCTAGCCACTTGTACTAAATAGGAACTTTATTTTGTACATATAAAAAGAATAAACAGAGGTCTCTTTACCCTTGGCTTCTCATAGTTTTACAGAAAATCACATTAAAGAAGGAAATACTCTTTAATTTTCCCAAATTGATAATTATCCCCACCAGTACCTTGTATTCTTCGAAAGAATACACAAAAACAAAATAAAGTACACCTTGTAACTCTCTGATATTGCAGGGATATAGGAGGATTAAAAAAACATATGACTACATAAACATCTTTAGACAATAAAAGAATTATACAAACATAAAGGAATATTGTTAATTTAGCATTATTTGAGGTTTTAATCTCCTTATAATGTCAGTTGCCAAACCCAGTGATCAATCAAATTGTGTGGCAAATCTGGGAGAAAAATCTGGGAACACAGTGAACATCTGGTTGAAATTTCTTGCCAATGGGTGAGAAACACTCTTGTCATAGCTGAAAGTTTTTGTGCTAATTCGATTCTAAATTATTCCATTTTATTGAAGAAGCATTTATGAAGCGTCCTCTGCACCAAGCACTGTGATCACGACCAAAGATACTCAAGTGCAAAAGTGCCTTGAACATAATCCCAACTAGTTCACAGTCTAGTTATTGAGGCCTGCCAACCAAAAACTGTAAATATGTGAAGGAGATATAACAGGGATATGGAAGCAATTAATTCTGAATCGGGGGTCAATTATAAAGAGGGAAGCATAACAGCCATTTATAATTATAAGTTAATGTGCTATGTCTCCCTGGGATATTTCTAATTATGAAATGAAGGACTCTATCTTCTGTTAATAGAATTTCCAATGTCTGTAAAATCTTAATGGAAAGAATTTTTATTTAAACACTGAAGACTGAATATATGCACTCATCCATTATATCTCCAGGAACCCCCCTCCAAAATTACTGTAAAGGATTTTAATAATATTCATAAATCTCCAAACACACAGAAAATAGAAGACATGACAACAGACAAGAAATATCTAAATATTGAGAGACTGAAAGCAGATGGTCTAGTGCTATGTGAATTAGCAGATCAGAGATCCCTCAAATTTATACATCAAAAGGAAGCAAGCCAATTTACAAGAGAAAGAGATCATAAAATGGATGCAAATGGTGTCTCTATGAGACATACAGAAAATTTCCAAATACAGTATTGGTTGAAAGTCTGTATGAAAAGAAATCAGACCCTCAGATCCCATTCCCCATGTTATATGACTAAGCAACCTTTCTTTCCCTTCCATGTCAGAAGACTGAAGATTTATTCTCCAGTGGCAGAACCATACAGAACCCACAAGTGGGGTCATGAAGCACAGATGGGAGAAGGGGGAGACGCCATACTGAAAATAGGAGGACACCCTACAGTGAAAATTGAAAGAAACGTTCTTAAAAACTATCAATAGAAAAGACAAATTTCTTTCAAATAAATGTCAATTATATTGTGTGTCGGTTTAACATTATTAATGATAAATACCCGAAGACAATGAAGAAAAAAAATTCCGAGTACTTACTGTCCAGTTTCACAATTCTTAACTGTCAAATTGGAATTTTATGTCAGCATGAAAAGTCATTCATGTGAGATGAAATAAAGATATTTTCGGGGGGGCGGAGCAAGATGGCAGAGGAGTAGGAGACCTAGATTTCGTCTGGTCTCAGGAATTCAGCTGAATGGGGATCAAACCATTCTGAACACCTACGAACTCAACAGGAGATCAAAGAGGAGAGTAGCAACAACTCTCTGAACAGAGAAGTGACCACTTTCTGGAAGGTAGGACGTGCGGAGAAGTGAATCTGAGGCGATGTTCGGGAGGATAGACGGCGGGGGAGGGGGCCTCCGTCGGCCGCTTCTGGCAAGTGCTAGAGCCGCGGAGCACAAAATCGGAACTTCTAGAAGTCGGCTCCGCTGAGGGACGTCGCTGCAGTGGCTAAGCGGGGGGTGGAATCCTCCCGGAACAGTGTGGTCTCAGGACCCTTGGGGTCACAGAAAGACCGGGGGTGCCTGAGTGCGGCAGAGCTCCCAGATATCGGAGTGGGGAAGCCGGCTGCAGAGACGGAGCCGAGGCGCGGGCTCTCAGCTCGGGGTGGCCATAAACTGTGATCCGCGGCCCAGTCGGGCCACTGCTCCTCCAGCAGCGACCCAACAAGCAGCAGAGCCGGGGAGACTCCCCTTCCTCCCCCGGGAGGAGCAGTGCGGAAACGCACCGCAGGGATCTGCTGGGGTTGGAGACTCCACACGGGGTCGGGTGCCACAGATAGCAACGCTCGGTCACAGGCCGGGTGAGCACGGAATGCGGCCGGAGACCGGGGACACGGGAGTGACCGCTTTTCTCTGTGGGCGCACTGAGGAGCGGGGCCCCGAGTTCTCGGCTCCTCCGGGTGGAGATTGGGAGGCCACCATTTTTGTCCCGGTCCTCCAAGGCTCTATGGAGAGTTGCAGGAAACAAAAGTTCCTGAGATCAAACCCGAGCAGCTTGCTTAGCCCGGACCGACAAGGGCGGGGCAATTCAGCCTCCGGCAAAGACATTTGGAAACCACAGCAACAGGCCCCTCCCCCAGAAGATCAGCATGAACAGCCAGCAAGCCAAGACCAAGTTTACCGATCAAGGAGAACGGGAGAACTCCAGCGCTAGGGGAATACTGCACATAGAATTCATGGCTTTTTTTTACCATGATTCATTAGTTCATCAAAGTTAATTTTTGTTAACTGTTTTTTTTTTCTTTTTCCCTTTTTCAACCAACATCTTATCAATCTCTTTAAAAAAAATTTTTTTTTTATTTTTCATTTTTAGAGTCATATTTTATCCCTTCATAGTAGTTACCCTTATTTTTGGCATATATATATATAAGTTGTTCTCTCTTTAAAATTTTGAGATACAATTTCTTCTAACAGATCAAAATATACCCTAAATCACTACTGTATGGCTCTGTTCTAGTCCCCTGCCTGATCATATTCTCTCCCTTTTTTTTTTAAATCTTCTTTCTTTTTTCAAACAACTTATCTTATCAAGTCCTTTTATAAAATCTTTTATAATTTTCATCTTTACACTCATCTTCTATCCCTTCATTGTATCAACCCTTATTTTGTACATATATGTCTTTCTTCCTTTAAAATTTTAGGAGGCACTTTTCTCTAAAAGACCAAAATACGCCCAAAATCTAGTGTGTGGCACTGATCTATGCACTAGCCTGATCATATTTGATCATATTCTGCTTTTTTTGTATTGTTCTGTTTTTGTTTTTAACTTTTTTTTCTTTTTTTTTTTCCTATTTCTTTTTTCTTTCTTTCCCTTTCTTTTGCCCTGGTTTCAGGTCTTTTCTGATTTGTATACAGTATATTTGCTGGGGACGTTGTAAACATGTTAGCATTTTGTTCTCTCATTCATCTGTTCTCCTCTGGACAAAATGACAAGACGAAAAAAATCACCTCAGCAAAAAGAACAAGAGGTAGTACCGTCTGCCAGGGACCTACTCAATACGGACATTAGTACGATGTCAGACATAGAGTTCAGAATCATGACTTTAAAGATACTAGCTGGGCTTGAAAAAAGCATGGAAGTTATTAGAGAAACCCTTTCTGGAGAAATAAAAGAACTAAAATTTAACCAATTCGAAATCAAATAGGCTATTGATGAGGTGCAATCAAAAATGGGGGCACTAACTGCTAGGATAAATGAGGCACAAGAGAGAATCAGTGATATAGAAGACCAAATGATGGAAAATAAAGAGGCTGAGAAAAAGAGGGAGAAACAACTACAGGATCACGAGGGCAGAATTCGAGAGATAAGTGATACAATAAGAAGAAACAACATTAGAATAATTGGGATCCCAGAAGAAGAAGAAAGAGAGAGAGGGGCAGAAGGTATATTGGAGCAAATAATAGCAGAGAACTTCCCTAATGTGAGGAAGGAAACAGGCATCAAAATCCAGGAGGCACAGAGAACCCCTCTCAAAATCAATAATAATACGTCAACACCCCGACATCTAATAGTAAAACTTATGAGTCTCAGAGACAAAGAGAAAATCCTGAAAGCAGCTCGGGAAAAGAGATATGTAACCTACAATGGTAAAAATATTAGATTGGCAACAGACCTATCCACAGAGACCTGGCAGGCCAGAAAGGACAGGCAAGATATCTTCAGAGCACTAAACGAGAAAAATATGCAGCCAAGAATACTATATCCAGCTAGGCTGTCATTGAAAATAGAAGGAGAGATAAAAAGCTTCCAGGACAAACAAAAACTAAAGGAATTTGCAAACACGAAACCAGCCCTCCAAGAAATATTGAGAGGGGTCCTCTAAGCAAAGAGAGAGCCTAAAAGCAGCAAAGATCAGAAAGGAACACAGACAACGTACAGTAACAGTCACCTTACACGCAATACAATGGCACTAAATTCCTACCTTTCAATAGTTACCCTGAATGTAAATGGGCTCAATGCCCCAATCAAAAGACACAGGCTATCAGATTGGATTCAAAAACAAGACCCATCAATATGCTGTCTGCAAGAGACTCATTTTAGACCCAAAGACACCCCCAGATTGAAAGTGAGGGGGTGGAAAACCATTTACCATGGTAATGGACACCAAAAGAAAGCTGGGGTGGCAAACCTTATAGCAGACAAACTAGATTTTAAAACAAAGACTGTAATAAGAGATGAGGAAGGACACTATATCTTACTTAAAGGGTCTATCAAACAAGAAGATCTAACAATTGTAAATATCTATGCCCCGAACATGGGAGCAGCCAATTATATAAGGCAATTAATAACAAAAGCAAAGAAACACATTGACAACAATACAATAATAGTGGGGGACTTTAACACCCCCCCGACTAAAATGGACAGATCCTCTAAGCAAAAGATAAACAAGGAAATGAAGACTTTAAATGACACACTGGACCAAATGGACTTCACAGACACATTCAGAACATTCCATCCCAAAGCAACGGAATACACATTCTTCTCTAATGCCCATTGAACATTCTCCAGAATTGATCACATCCTAGGTCACAAATCAGGTCTCAACCGGTACCAAAAGATTGGGATTATTCCCTGCATATTTTCAGACCACAATGCTTTGAAACTAGAACTCAATCACAAGAGGAAAGTCGGAAAGAACTCAAATCCATGGAGGCTAAAGAGCATCCTACTGAGGAATGAATGGGTCAACCAGGAAATTAAAGAAGAATTAAAAAAATTCAAGGAAACCAATGAAAATGAAAACACAACTGTTCAAAATCTTTGGATTACAGCAAAGGCAGTCCTGAGAGGAAAGTATATAGCAATACAAGCCTTTCTCAAGAAACAAGAAAGGTCTCAAATACACAACCTAACCCTACACCTAAAGGAGCTGGAGAAAGAACAGCAAATAAAGCCTAAACCCAGCAGGAGAAGAGAAATCATAAAGATCAGAGCAGAAATCAATGAACTAGAAACCAAAAGAACAGTAGAACAGATCAACGAAACTAGGAGCTGGTTCTTTGAAAGACTTAACAAGATTGATAAACCCCCGGCCAGACTGATCAAAAAGAAAAGGGAAAGGACCCAAATCAACAAAATCATGAATGAAAGAGGAGAGATCACAACCAACACCAAAGAAATACAAACAATTATAAGAACATATTATGAGCAACTCTATGCCAGCAAATTATATAACCTGGAAGAAATGGGTGCATTCCTAGAGATGTATCAACTACCAAAACTGAACCAAGAAGAAATAGAAAACCTGAACACACCTATAACCCCTAAGGAAATTGAAGCAGTCATCAAAAAACTCCCAAGAAACAAAAGCCCAGGGCCAGATGGCTTCCCAGGGGAATTCTATCAGACACTTAAAGAAGAATTAATACCTATTCTCCTGAAACTGTTCCAAAAAATAGAAATGGAAGGAAAACTTCCAAATTCATTTTATGAGGCCAGCATTACCTTGATCCCAAAACCAGACAAAGACCCCATCAAAAAGGAGAATTACAGACCAATATCCTTGATGAACATGGATGCAAAAATTCTCACCAAAATACTAGCCAATAGGATCCAACAGTACATTAAAAGGATTATTCACCACGACCAAGTGGGATTTATCCCTGGGCTGCAAGGCTGGTTCAACATCCGCAAATCAATCAACGTGATACAATACATTAACAAAAGAAAGAACAAGAATCATATGATCCTCTCAATAGATGCAGAAAAAGCATTTGACAAAGTACAGCATCCTTTCTGGATCAAAACTCTTCAGAGTATAGGGACAGAGGGTACATACCTCAATATCATAAAAGCCATCTATGAAAAACCTACAGCGAATATCATTCTCAATGGGGAAAAGCTGAGAGCTTTTCCCCTAAGGTCAGGAACGCGGCAGGGATGTCCACTCTCACCACTGCTATTCAACATAGTATTGGAAGTCCTAGCCACAGCAATCAGACAACAAAAAGAAATCAAAGGCATCCAAATCGGCAAAGAGGAAGTCAAACTCTCACTCTTCGCAGATGATATGATACTTTATGTGGAAAACCCAAAAGACTCCACCCCAAAACTGCTAGAACTCATACAGAAATTCAGTCAAGTAGCAGGCTATAAAATCAATGCACAGAAATCAGTGGCATTCCTATACACCAACAACAAGACAGAAGAGAGACAAATCAAGGAGTCGATCCCATTCACA
>NW_027397107.1:8948225-9001328 GCF_003265705.2 Callorhinus ursinus
GCATCACAATTCCGGACTTCCAGCTCTATTACAAAGCTGTCATCATCAAGACAGTATGGTACTGGCACAAAAACAGACACATAGATCAATGGAACAGAATCGAGAGCCCAGAAATGGACCCTCAACTCTATGGTCAACTCATCTTCGACAAAACAGGAAAGAATGTCCAGTGGCAAAAAGACAGTCTCTTCAACAAATGGTGTTGGGAAAATTGGACAACCACATGCAGAAGAATGAAACTGGACCATTTCCTTACACCACACACAAAAATAGACTCCAAATGGTTGAAAGACCTAAACGTGAGACAGGAGTCCATCCAAATCCTAAAGGAGAACACAGGTAGCAACCTTTTCGACCTTAGCCGCAGCAACTTCTTCCTAGAAACATCGCCAAAGGCACGGGAAGCCAGGGCAAAAATGAACTATTGGGATTTCATCAAGATAAAAAGCTTTTGCACAGCAAAAGAAACAGTCCACAAAACCAAAAGACAACCGACAGAATGGGAGAAAATATTTGCAAATGACATATCAGATAAAGGGCTAGTATCCAAAATCTATAAAGAACTTATCCAACTGAACACCCAAAGAACAAATAATCCAATCAAGAAATGGGCAGAAGACATGAACAGACATTTTTCCAGAGAAGACATCCAAATGGCCAACAGGCACATGAAAAAGTGCTCAACATCGCTCGGCATCAGGGAAATCCAAATCAAAACCTCCATGAGATACCACCTCACACCCGTCAGAATGGCTAAAATTAACAAGTCAGGGAACGACAGATGTTGGCGGGGATGTGGAGAAAGGGGAACCCTCCTACACTATTGGTGGGAATGCAAGCTGGCACAACCACTCGGGAAAACAGTATGGAGGTTCCTCAAACAGTTGAAATTAGAGCTACCATTCGATCCAGCAATTGCACTACTGGGTATTTACCCCAAAGATACAAATGTAGGGACCCGAAGG
Source organism: Callorhinus ursinus (assembly GCF_003265705.2). Taxonomy (NCBI): domain Eukaryota; kingdom Metazoa; phylum Chordata; class Mammalia; order Carnivora; family Otariidae; genus Callorhinus; species Callorhinus ursinus. Next base: position 8,949,191 of record NW_027397107.1, read on the forward strand.
GGTACGTGCACCCCGATGTTTATAGCAGCAATGTCCACAATAGCCAAACTGTGGAAAGAGCCCAGATGTCCATCGACAGATGAATGGATAAAGAAGAAGTGGTATATATACACAATGGAATATTATGCAGCCATCAAAAGGAATGAGATCTTGCCATTTGCAATGACGTGGATGGAACTGGAGGGTGTTATGCTTAGTGAAATAAGTCAATCAGAGAAAGACATGTATCATATGACCTCACTGATATGAGGAATTCTTAATCTCAGGAACAAACTGAGTGTTACTGGAGTGGTTGGGGGTGGGAGGGATGGGGTGGCTGGGTGACAGACATTGGGGAGGGTATATGCTACGGTGAGCGCTGTGAATTGTGCAAGACTGTTGAATCACAGATCTGTACTTCTGAAACAAATAACGCAATATATTTTAAGAAAAAAGAAAAAGAAGAAGATAGCAGGAGAGAAGAATGAAGGGGAGTATGTCAGAGGGGGAGACGAACCAGGAGAGATGATGGACTCTGAAAAACAAACTGAGGGTTCTAGAGGGGAGGGGGCTGGGAGGATGGGTTAGCCTGGTGATGGGTATTAAGGAGGGCACATTCTGCATGGAGCACTGGGTGTTATGAACAAACAATAAATCATGGAACAGTACACCAAAACAAATGATGTAATATATGGTGATTAACATAACAATAAAAAATTTAAAAAAAAAGATATTTTCAGACATGAAATGAAGTTTAGAGTTTCCTTCTCATAAATCAGTACTGAAAAAACTACTACAGGATGTACTTTAGGAAGAAGCAAAAACAGCACACAGAGAGGAAGTGAGACGCAACTGGGTAAATTTAGGTAACTGCAGAATATAAAATAATTGACTTTCTTTGCTTCAATTAAGTGAAATTAAAGTTAAAAACAACATTAAAGAAGGTGAGAAACAGTGTTTAATGACTAGTTAGGTTTGTTCAAGTCCTCATCTCATATGGGAAAGTACAGAGATACCGTATAACTTTAGCTAATTTACGGAACTTAATTAACTTTATTTTATTTGTCAATTCTCATGTATTTTTGGCTCTTGGGGCAATGTCATCATTTCAATATGGAAAAAAAAAAAGCTAGTTCAACATAAAATAGAAATTTGAAGGGTAGGATTGGACAAAACCAAGGGTGGGGAGAGGAAGGGAATAGCAAAAGGAAGAGATAAGATATTGCCAAAAGACGAAGGGTCTCCTTGTCCCCTCTCTGGAGGAATAACTCCAATATTCAGGTGGCAGTACACACCTTTCCATATATACACAGCAGGGCTGGGCTTTTGTTAAGAAAAGGGGGGGATGGGACTTTCTGGGGGTTTTGGGAACAAGACCAGTCTCTCTTCTCCCTCTTGGCCCCCGTCTCTGACCAGGGGAAAAAGATGGAACCCAACATGTGAAGGAGGTAAAGTAGGACAGGGAAGGATGGTACTTGACAGAGTGGGGGCAGACCCCTGCAAAGGAAACAGCTTGGAACAGAGCTTGGAAGGAGACTAAAAATGGAGATAATACTGTTAACACCTCCCCTGAAGCTGAGAGAGGAACAGGGAAACACCTGGAAATTAGGACTTCAATAGCCTGGATTCCCATCCCCAAAACTGCTCTAGAATGGAAAACCCTACCCCTTCCTTATAGGTACCACTACCTGCTATGAGGTAGCTTGGTTTCCTTTCCCCTGGGCTACCACATGGGCTTAGGATGGTGGCCGTCTACTGGGTTTGCAGTGCATGGTTCTAAAGGGGATCCGATGAGACCCAGCTTCCTGGAGACTTATCTTAAAAAAACCAATGGAAATATCAAATGGACAGATGGAAGAAGGGGGCACCAAAAGGAAATACAGGGTCACCCAGAAGGGCAGAAATCTAGGTTTCTCAGAGTGGCAGAGAGGAGACATTTAACAAAAATAAATATTTATCGAGTGCCTATTATGTGCCACGCACTGTCCTAGGACCCTCCACTCCAAAAAAGGGAAACAAAAACAAAAACAAAACAATATAGAGGAGGGAAATGCAAATTCTGAGGAACAGGAAAGGGGCAGTTGAGGAAGAAGGCCGGGGAGCTGAGAAGCCTGAGGTGATGGTGCTCTGCCTCAGGCCTCCTCTGCTTCTGTGGTGGCATCCTGGTACTGCTGGTACAAGGTCATTCCTGCTGCTCTCAGCTTCAGTGAACTCCATCTGGTCCATGCCCTCAGATGACCTTGTGCCAGAACATGGCCATGAACTGGCAGGCATCATGTTCTTGGCATCAAAGACCTGCCGGGTGAGTTTGGGCACAGTGAGGGCCCCACACCACTGGCTTCCATGGTTGGTCAGAGGGGCAAAGCCAGGTACAAAGAAGTGGAGATGCAGGAAGGGCACCAACTTGAATGCTGGCTTGCGGAAGCCAGCGCTGAGCTGACCAGGAAATGGAGGCAGGTGGTGATGCTGCACATGGTGGCTGAGACCAGGTGGTTCAGGTCCCTGCAGTGGGGTGTGGTCAGTTTAAGGGTGTGGAAGCCAAAGTCCTAAAGGGCCCAGTTATCCATGCAGTGAGTCTCATCTGTGTTTTCTACCATCTGATGAACAAAGAGAGTGGTGTCGTAGGGCTCAGCCACAGTGTGGGACACTGGGTGAGGGTACCACCTGAAGGTGTTCATGATGTGGTCTTGCTGATGAACACAGTGCCTGCTCTGGAGCCTGTGCCCCCACCCAGCAAGCGGCTCCACTGGAAGCCCTGCAGGCAGTCAGGGCTGTCTGCCTCCTTCCACACGTCCAGGACCGAGGCAACCAGCTTGGCCACTCTACAGAGCGGCCCATGGCCTGCCCCAGACTTACCAAAAACCAGGTTGTCTGGTCTTCACATCTGGCCAAAAGGACCTGAATGAACAGAGTCCACAGCCCCGGGTTCTAGATCCACCAAGGCAGCCTGAGGAACATGTCTGCCACCTGTATCTTCATCATAATACACGGAGATGTGGTCCAGCTGCAGGTCACTATAGGTAGGTTCCAGGGGGGTCGATCCCATGTGCATCACTGATTACCTCCCAGAACTTGGCACTGATCTGTTGCTGCACTGACCATCCTGGATAAGCAAGACTTCTTTCATGGTTAAAATTTATTTTAATTTTTTTGTTCATCTCACGGTGTGTACAGGGCTAGAAGATGATAGGTAATTGTTTTTTTCTATGCTGCTAGTCACAAGCTGGAAGGATGGGACGTGTCCCAGAGGCAGAAGGTTTGAACATAGGAGCAGGAAGTTTCTGAGAGTGGAACTTAATTAACTTTAAAGATTTATCTTTAAAATGCACTAATGCTTTGTGCTTCTGAAATATCGGCAATGTTTTATTTCTTTTTTTTAAGAGTTTATTTATTTATTTTTGGGGGGAGGGGCAGAGGGAGAGAGAGAATCTCAAGCAGACTCCACTCTGAGGTCACAACCCCACCTGAGGCTCCACCCAGGACCCCGAGATCATGAACTGAGCTGAAATCAAGAGTCCGAAGCTTCATCAACTGATCCACCCAGGAACCCCGACAATGTTTTATTTCTTGTATGTGAGTTACGTGAATGTTCAGTTTGTGACAAATTCACTTTTTTTGTGTGCAATTTTCTATATGTATATTACACTTCAATATTTTTTTCATTAAGGAAAATTTTTTAAAAATAATAAAAAAATAATTAGTAACTTCCAATCTGGCAGAAGGGAAAAACAAAGGAATTTTTAAAAATCTATAAGCCAACAGAGGTAGAAATGGTGGGGTTAAAAAAAATAAGCAAAGAAAAAATTATGTTAAATAAATAGCACAAAATACGATGAAAGAAATTAATCCAAATAGGTCAGCACTTACAGTAAACATAAAATTAAGTAATCTTTTAAAAGATGGTACTATTTATTGGATTTTCTAAAAACAAACCGGCTACATAATATTTAGAAGACGAATACTTAAATTACCAGATAGAGGTTGAAAACACATCTTTGGGGGGAAAAAAAAGATTCATTAGATATATTTCTATCTGACGTAGCCGTACTAGTATTGGGGGGAAATTAAATTAAAGACAAAAACATGAGACAAGATGAAATAGTTCCAAGGCCAAATAATATTGGGATATTTTTAATAAACTTCCTTTAGAAACTGATAAATCAAATAGAAAAAAACATAAAACAAAAAATAATATAAAAATTTAACTACTGTAATCGAAAAGCTTGATCTTAAATAATTCTGCTCCCAACAAAGAATATGTCCATCTTTATACCATATATTAGACATTCATAAAAATTTGTCAGGTACCATATATGGCATGAAGAAGATTCAATAAATATTAAAGAACTATTCCCATAAAGTCCAGGTTCCCTGATCACAATGGGACCGAATTAGAAATCAAGCATTACCTCAAAGTTTATAAGAACAACTATTTTAATAATAATAGCCACCTCTACCACCATCAGATGCCTAAAGACAGAATTTAGTCAATCCATGGCAATTACAAAATAGGTAGCAACATAAGAAAATAATGCTTATCAAATTTATATTGTAAATGATAAATATCATAAAATGAATTTCTTCAAATCAAGGATCAAAGAGGAAAAACATGGTGTAAATCCAAAGAAAGAAGATGAATGGAATACACACAAAAAAAGAATAAAAAATAATAAAATAGGAAAAGAGAGATGATCAGCAAACACAAAATAAGATAGAGAAAACTGAGTAATAAACAAACCTCTAACAATTACTACGACATGGAAAAAATATTCACAGCAAAATCATTAATCAGAATAAAGGGAGACAAAATATAACCCTCAAAGGAACAATGCACTAAGAAACTCTCAGAAAACCATGACTATGTATACCCCTAGCAACATCACTTCAAAACACAAAAGCAAAAATAATTACAAGGAGAAATCGACAAGATCACAATCATAGTGGGAGTTTTTTGTTTCTTTTCTTTTTTCTTAACAAACATCTCACAAAAGCTGGTAGATTAACCTGGGAAAAAGTTACATATGAGGATTTTGTTGTTCTTGTTGTTAATTTTAGGGTGTTTTTCTGGGGGGGTGGTGGTGTGTATGTGTGCTTACTTTTAATTAATGGAGAACTTAAATTAACATTTTCTATGAAAACATTGTAAGTTAGTCATATACAGGCATAGAAAAATTGACCAAAAAAAGCAGAGAGAAAATGCAAAAGCAGAAGCAGATAGAGAGATGGACAGATAAGAGAGATATGAGTGACAAACACCAGCTCAGTGTATTCGTAATCTTGGAGAGGAAAGGATGGAAATTGGATTTTGAATGGATATAAGGAGGCTTCGACCCTTACCTTCAATATTTCTTTGTTTAAAAATAAACCAGAAGCAAATATGTAAAAGCATTACAATTTGTCAAGTATTAGCATTAGTTTTAAGCACATTCTTCACATTATTCTCTGCATTACAGTATGTGTGAATTATTTTATGAACAAAACAAATACATGAGTCTAATGGCTCCTGGTATACCTGTTATGAAGTGGGAATTATTGAGATTTATTTTTCAAAGATCAGTGCTCCCAAGTAAAAGACTATATATGTGTATATATACTTTTATAAAATATAGTATATATAAAGACTATATATGTGTATAAAAGACTATATATGTGTGCTAATACTTCTATTTAGAACTACCTTCTTTCCATATATATGAGGACAGTGAGATACAATGGCAGCAACCGTGCAGTGTTGATGTGCACCCTCAGGTTGTTATGGCACTATAGTAATTGTAAACAGTCTCACTACTGGATCCCAATCAACCGCTTGGGTATGGGATCAGGATCCCCAAGAGTTGACTAAGTTGACTAAGATCCCTCTAAGTTGCCTAAGAGTTGACAGAGCTGAGTAAGGTGTGAGGACCGGACCCCGCTCTACCAGGACTGTAACCTCTTCACTGGGATAGGAGGCATAAACTCGGCATAAACTCGGCATGTGTTGGGTGCATCAGTATTCTTTATCCTCAATCCCAACGCTTCAGAAGGGGCTCATTTCATATTGAGGTCCAGGATTGAACACATGACCCAGATCTGGCCAATCAGAGTGCCACATGCCTTCACACCCACTCAATGGCTCTTGGATATGCACATGACTCAAACTGTGCCAATCAAAGCCCCCCCCCCCCCCCGGGGGACTGTTGCTAAAATTGTCAAGGAAGAGAAACCCTATCTAGAAGCCATGCGTACTGAAAGGCTATGAATAGTTGAAACTTCTGGTGATCATCTTTTCTATTATCTGGGAAACCTAGCCAGGAAAGAGAGGGCAGGTTTGAAGGGAGGAATGCAGACAGGAGAGGAAGTCCATTATCCCCTTGTATTTTTCTGATAAATGAGCATTGATTCTCTTTTTGACGTAAGCTAGTTTTCATGAGTTTTTGTCACAAGCCAAAGGCTCCTGGCCCTATTATATCCCAGTCATAAAAATCAGGCAAAAACCCTAGTGCTAGCTAAATTAAGATTTTCATGGCCAATGAATGTGCTGATGTAAGAGTAGGCTTACATTCCCAGGGCGGTGATAGATTTTTCAGGGTCATTCGTACCTGTTTAACTCTGTGATCAATAGCATAGACCTTTGGGGCAGCTAGCAGAATGAAGGCGCAGCCTGTAGCAATGGAACTGGGAGTTTTTAATTGTGTGACTACCTAGCCTGAGTACGAGACCCACAGTCTCATCCTCTCTAGGACAGCCCACTAGGACAAACTGAGCTCCTCGGCCCAAAACTGAGACATTATTCTGCAGAACCTATAAAATCAACATGGGAACAGCCAGTGAAGAGGAGAGAATACTACTCAACAGTCACCTTTCTTTACATACGAACATTAGGGAAAGGACAAGATGACCTACAAAACTACTGCTTCTAAGAAGCATCTCCTCAGAGAAGTAAAACCAGAGAGTAAACTTGATGTCCCAGAGACGAGTACTATCCCAGAACCTGAGCTAACTTCCGAAGGAAAAACTTCATAAACAGAGTAAAAGGTGATGCTTCCCCCACTCACCTCCTGTCTCAAGGTCACAAGAGCCGGGATGCCAGTGAACACCAAAGGTTCTGAGAATAAGGAGCAACCACTCTGCCTGAGAGTGGGAAGGTTTGGGGAGTGGTTTGTGGCTCCAGAGAAAGAGGGAAGAGGAGGAGAAAACAACAGAGTGGGAACGAAGGAGTGAAAAGGGAAGTCAAGGGTTCCTAGGAGGCCAAATGCAGGAGGAGACAAAGGCCAAGGGGTTTTGAGCACAGGCCTGTAAAGGAAATGAACTGGAAAGCTTTCTTTCCTGGTACCCATGGTGACCACCATCTAACAACAAGCCCTTGGATTGAGTCTACAATGTTCAGGAATGTTTCTCTGAGTGATGTGCAGCAAAAAGTGAAGTGAACAGTTTCGCATGTGGATAAATATTGTGTAGAAACCCACAGCATTACAGAAGAAAAGTGTACACGCTCAGGAGATCATGAGAACTTAAGCCTTACAAAGTCTTGGAGATATCAAGAGACTTTAAAACTTCCACAATTAAGGTGGGCGGGCTCAACGCACTCTTTTCTGTTTCTCCGGGGGCCGTGAGACTCCCCCTGACAAAAGATTATCCTGCTCTATAAATGATGCCATTGTCCCTTGGCGTGTCCAAGTCACCCTGGGTTTCTCACGCTCCCTTGCCGCTCACATTCTGCCAGTCTGTCGTCTTCCATGTGTCCTCCAAACACCTCTCAGTGTCCTCCCCTCAAGCTCTTTCCTCCCCAAATACTCCTCTTCTCAGCTTGATGACTCTAATCCAGTCACTGTTCAGGTATCATGTCTCAGAGGAAGTTTCCCTGGACACTCAGACTGAGCAAACTACCCTTCTCCTGTATCCCTACACAACCTGGATCATATTCCACAGAATCTGCACCAAGTCATAAAGAAACCATCTTTCTGTGTCTCCGACTCCTCAGCACAGTGTGAACTCTGAAGGAGAAAAAAAATTATATTCTTATATAACCACAGTGCCAGACAAAGAGCCTAGAGAAAGTATATGCTCAAGAGAATTCTGTCAAAATGAACAGAATGGAGTTGACTTCAGTGAGGGTGACGACACTGTGATCATCCACATCTCACAGAAGAGGGGACTGAGGCTCAGAGAACTTACAGAGCAATTCCACCACAGACCTGGAGCTCGTAAGTGATGGAGATGTGGCTTGAACCCAGATCCTCTTATCCCAAAGTCTATGCTCTTTTAACACAGCAGATGCCTCCACGAAACAGGATGTTTCAATATTCTTTTTACTTGCAGGATTTCAATCTAATCTTGAAGTCACTCAACTAGTTTGCAATCAGTTTCCTTATCCATACCCCACTGATAAAACCAGTAAGGCTAAATGACAGTCACCAAGATAAAGAGGCAAACTGCAAAGCCTGGAATTGGACTTCTTGAATGCTGGTGATCTCATGCAGATAAATAAAAAGGATTGGCCGTAGAAAAATCCACCCCAAATTATCCAAGTTACAAAGTCATCCAAATGCAAAATGTTCCCCGCAGCTAACCAGATATCTCATGATATCTCATGACTTCCTGGCCCTGCGAAAGGCAAAATCTTTCAGAGGCTGCAAGAAAAAAATAATAATAAAAGAAAAGAAGAGGAACCCGTTGGTATAACCGAGCAGAGGGTTACAAATGGATTCATCACAGGAAATTGCTAAAATGCCTACAGGTGTGAGAGATCCCATATGTTCACTCTACTCAGGAATCCTTCGGGGAAAAAAATTAAGTTCTCAGAGCAAAGGCAGTCTGCACCCACTCCACAGATGATGAAAAGCACCCAGACCTAATTACTGCATCAGGAGTGACTTCTCAAGTGTAAAGATAACAGAAAGTCTGAGATAAGAATGGAGGCTGCGCAATGTCACAGGTGCCTTGTGCAACAATGGGCCCTTAGGAGTGCCTCACGCTGAGCCTTTTGAGATACCACAACAAACTGTAGTAAAAAGCCCTTGTTTTTGTTGTTTTTTTTGTTTATTTTCCCCATGCTTACTCCCTAAACTTTCTTTAAGTATATTATGTAGATCATCGATCTAAAAATACCACCCAGGGCACCTGGGTGGCTCAGTAGGTTAAGCGTCTGCCTTTGGCTCAGGTCATGATCCCAGAGTCCCAGGATCCACTCCTGCCTCAGACTCCTTGCTCAGCAGGGAGTCTGCGTCTCCCTCTGCCCCTCCCCCCCCACTGCTCAAGCTCCAGCTCATGCATGCTCTCTCTCCCGCAAAAATAAATAAATAAAATCTTTGTTATAAAATAAGAAAAGAAAGAAAAAGAAAACACACCCAACAATCAAGAGGAGCTCCAAAGGCAGATAGGATTTCCCTACCCTCCTTGACATCCTTTTTTTTTTTTTAAAGATTTTATTTATTTAGTTGAGAGAGAGAGAATGAGAGATAGAGAGCATGAGAGGGAAGAGGGTCAGAGGGAGAAGCAGACTCCCTGCTGAGCAGGGAGCCCGATGTGGGACTCAATCCCGGGACTCCAGGATCGTGACCTGAGCCGAAGGCAGTCGCTTAACCAACTGAGCCACCCAGGCGCCCCTTTCCTTGACATCCTTAAACGTGACACGTGCACCTGCTGTTAGTAAAATCTAGACCAGAGGTCAACACATCTTTTCCGTCCAGGACCAAACAGTAAATATCTTGGGCCTTGTGGGCCTGACCATCACTCACAACTATGCAACTCTGCCACTGTAGTGAGAAAACAGCCACAGACATTATGGAATGAATGAGCATAGCTGTGTTCTGATAAAACTTTATTTATAAAAATGACTTGCAGGCCAGATTTGGCTCACAGGCTATGATTTGCTGACTCTGATCTAAACCACAACAGGCCAGGTATGTGATTTATCTAGATCATCTATGCCATTGTTCCTTCTGGTTAAATTCTCTGCTTCAAAGTACTTGCTTATTTTTATGCTTTCTGGCTCATTCATGAAAGTGTAGGAAAAAAGTGACAACTCACTAATAGTCACATCAAGTAAAATGATATATGTGGAAACATTTTGGAAAATCTTACAAATGTAGGGCATTACCATCAGCACAAACAGATCCAACCAGATTTGACTAGAGTTCATTCATTCACTGTTCACTGATAAGCATTATTTTTAAGTGTATGTCAGATGTCAGGTTCTGGGCTCAACCCTGAAGAACAAAAAAAAAAAAAAAAAGAAAAAAAGTTCCTTTCCATTAAGGATTTTTGTTCTAGCACAAAAGAGCAAAAAACCAGGGCAGTGTAGTGCCACAGGCCCAATGACATAGCCAGATAAGGCTCCCCACTATCCCAGAGGTATTGTCCTTTCTTGATGTCCTTTGTCATACATCCCCTTCCCCCTGCCCTGCCAGTCCTTCTGCTATTAAGGCTAGTTAGTCCAACAGGCTGAAGATCAGTACTCCAGGAAATGAGAGAACAAAGAAAGAGCTCAGCTTTTTAAATCCACTGTGAAATGACAGTCTTGCAAGCCAAATTTCAAGCGGAAGAAAACTTACTACAAAAGTTTGGTCATGTCTTTCCCCCCAGATCAAGAACAAATGCTTGGAAGATTAACTCTATATAGAGAGACGGAAGGATGAATATTTGACGTCACGGAAATTTCTGCTACAAAGGAAGAAGAAAGCCCTCTCAATGCTTGGGAGAGACGTTCAAGTAAGATGAACGTCTCCGCATTGTTGGAACAGGCCCAGCAGAGAAGGATGATGAGTTGTCCAGTCATGTGAAGGAAGGAGGGTGCGCATCTAGAGATAAGAGGAACGGGAAAAGAGAGGAGGGAAGGAGGGGAGGGCAGAGGAGGGTGGGAAGGTTGCAGAGAGGAAAGAAGAGGCTCTGCTCTACATCTTGTGGATGGTGTTGTGGGCGGCTGGACTGGGGGGCTGCCTTTGTGACCCCCACATATCTCACCTGAGGCCCACATCAGAGTCTTATTTCTGACATTACCTTATCATCATGTCCCCGTTGAACTTCAACTGATCCATCTCCCTGGCTCAATCTTTGGCTGGATTTACAAGCCTAGAGCTGGGTCAGCTCCTTAATAAGAAGTGAACATCATTTGCAGGCTGGAAATGGACTTTGCGTCTTGGCAGCAATCTTGGGGGTGGGGGAAAGGGAAGTGCTTTTCAGTTGGGGTGGAGCGCATGATTGCTGGATTACAACACAGAATATAAATCTTCTGGTGACTTCCCAGCTGCAGAATCCTGGCTGCAATTAGCAACCTATATGTCTAGTCATTTTATCATTTTTATACATTTAGGAGCTCAAGTGTTTGCTCTAGCAGGCTGCAGCTGGCTGACTGTCAAGTCCCAGCTGTTGTTTAGCTGAAACACCACAACTAAAACTGTGGGCCAATATGACCGGAAACCAAATTGGGGAGGGAACAAAAAAGCTCAGGATTAGTTAAAGATGTTTCATGTTCTCATCCTTTGCTTCAACCAGGTGAACCCCACTCACGTGGAGGAAGGCAAAGGAGGGGATTTGAAACCCATCCAGACACTTCTGAGAACTCTTTAATGAAACAGCCGTTCCCTGCAAACCAGCGTTCTCTCAAGGAGAGAGAAGATAAACTTCCAGCAGGCTATGCAAAGACAAGTCCAACAGGTACCATGCCATCAGGCTGGCTTCTGGCTTTTGCCACTTCCCAGGGGTCACCCAGTCAGAGACTTGATTCCAGATTAGTAAGTTTGGCTGCTTAGAGAAGGAATAAACACAGCGTTCAACATTGGAGGGCAGTGTTGTTAGATGAGTCCTTGGACAACTGTAGGAAAAATATTAATCCTGCAGTTGGGTCCTTTATAGCTGAGATCGAGGGGCTACCCATTAGCCTTGCTATCTGACACTATGTTTCCTTGCCAACTAAGCCTTCAGCTCCCCTTGCGTTGGAGCCATTTTAAAAAACCAGGGGGCATTTTCTTTACAAATTTTTAGCTCATTTCATCGCTAAAGACACCTGGGTTTCTAAGAAGTATCTTTATGAGATGCATATTCTGCATTGATCCAGCGTGGTACAAAATGTTTGCGATGAGCCTAGAATGCCACATCACTGTTAATTATGGTGTCCGCCATCGTGCTGTTCACTGGTACTTTCTAGTCAACTGCACGGTCAGCACCCAGTGTTGGGGCTTCACTTCAGCTGTCACAGGGCTGGGAAGAATCTGCCTTTGAAGGAAGAAAACTCCTTTTTCAAGCAAAGAGCTGCAATAGCAAGGGAGAAGATTTCAGGCAGGCTGAACTTGTGTCTGGAAAAACGTTGTACCAGGTAGCCATCCCCTAGCAACGTGACCTCTCCATTCTCTCATTTCTGATTACAGAATGCCTTCTGGTGCCAGTTCTAGAAGGTCAGGGAAGACTGCAGATCAGAGCAAGGCAGAGCTAGCAGGCCCAAGGGCTAGCAGAGTAGTCAAAACCAGAGAGCACTGGATGACTACTGATCCTGGCCAATTCCATGGAAGGGGTGAGCAGTATCATTTGAGTCCTATGGCATGAAGATAAACTTCTAGCAGGCTATGCAAAGACAAGAATATGGAAAGCTATTCAGGGAGGACTGTCATTTAAGACTCCAGCTGGGAACTAGGCCACTAGGTAAAGATATTGTCAATGGTCACCAGGAACCAGCATGCAGAGATCCAAGGTGAATAAAAGCATTGACAGGACTAGGGTAAAGAGAGACAGGCGTAGTTGAGATCCAGGTCTCTACAAGCAGGGAGACATAAGGAGGGAGAAAGAGCATTTGAATCCCAAAGATACATGGATAGTAATTGCATTGACCAATGTCTTACTGATAGGAATAATGTTGAGAAAACAAAGTTATAATAAGACTCTGAATAATGTTAAATGGTATTCTCACAGCTCTCCTCAGGTTCTTCCCCCCGTACCAAGTATATTTACTCCATTTATCTCTTTCATTCATGCAGCAAACTTATGCCTTCTGTGGGAAATGGACTGTGCTAAGTGCTCAGGTTCAAGAGCTGAATGGACAATATCTCACTACCCTGCCAACAAGGCAAACTTATACATGATCATAATAAAATGTGACAACAAGTACGATGATGTGATTAACAAAGCGCAAGTAGGGAAGAACGACTTTTACCTCAGTGGGAGACAGAGGAAGTGGGGTGAGTTAGGAAAGATTTTATGAAAGGAGTGACTTGAAGACACAGGGAGCAGGTCAGATTTAGCCCGGGGGCCACCATTTGCCAACTCTTGATACATATTAAACTGTATTTAATTTTCACTCCAGGTACAGATTCATCCATTCAAAAATAATTCTTCTTCTGCATTTACAGTAGAGAATTCAATAACCATTCAAGGTAGTTTTACAAGATCACCAAAGACAGAGTCTGAGGATTGCAGAGAGGTGCCTTGATCCAGTATGCACAGAGAAGTAAACCTTTCCCCCAAAAGCCTGTATAGCTCGAAACTGAGTTTTTCTCTGAGAATTACTTCTTTCAGACCCCAAATCTGCCCTAGTCTTGGTCACATCCCCTCCCTGGGGGTAACCTACAAGATCTTCTATATGGGAATGGAAAGGTTTGGCCTCTTAGCCTCAGGCTCTTAAGAGCATCTCAGCTGCAGAACAATCTAAGGAAGCAAATGAGGCCTCTGTTGCTACTGCCTTGTAGCTCATCCTGCCCTCTGCCCATTCCTTGGGTGTTGATCCTGAGCACACTCACCAGTAAACTTTCTGCCCACAGATCTCTCTCTCAGAGGCTGCTACCCCAGGGAACTCAACCTAAGGCACCTGCTTCTTGGGGGCCACTCTTGTCTTCTTTAGTTCTTCAAACATACCACATTCTCTTCCTACCACAGGGCCTTTGAACATGCTATTCTATTGGACTAGACTGCACCTGCACCATCACTGCCTCTTTGTCATCCTTCTCATGTCAGTTCATGTATCTCCTTCCAGGAGAGAAGTTACTTTCCATCAGAAATCATTACTCTTGACTCAGAACACTTACTTTCGTTTGCATGGAAACTCTCTCTATCTTGCTCCCATTATGTTCCCCATCCAAGTCCCTGGCATTCAGTAAACCTTTGTTGGATAACTGGACCTAACACCTCCTATAACCACCATATTAAAAGCAATGTATCATGAAATGCTCAACTGCAATCTCAGTTTTCTAGAACAATACTGTTTTCTTGTGCTTGTCCTGAGCATGCTGTTAGCAGGTCCAGGCAAAAGTCTGACAGGATCTTCAATATGTCAGCCAACACCTTGCTCAAAAACTTGGCCCAGTCCACTTTGCCCATTGCCTCGCACTTGGCCTCCCGTGTGCTCTGCTCTTCTCTTTGTGAGGGGTTCTCAGAGATCACTGAGGTTCAATGTTAGTGGCTCTACTGCATCACAAGCCAATAGCAGGTGGAAACTCACAAGGACAGAGGTTCCTAAGTGAGGTGAGGGGTGTAGAGAAGGTGAGGCAAACTGGAAAAATCTAGGAGACGTTTCAGACCTTTTCAGTCACCTTGCGTGTTCCTTACCTAGCTTCACCCAGAGCTTTGAAAATGTTCTCAGAGCAACCACGCTGGGTAAGGAGCACAGTCGTTGAGGAAACAGACCCCAAGAGGCGGGGAGAACTTGGGAATTCTTGAGAAGATATGGAATAAAATGGCTACTAGACTGTCCTTTTGAAATGAAGCTTCTGCTCAGGCAGTACCATTTCAGTGTGCCTGGTGGGGGCTGGGGGAGTGCAACAACCCGGTTTCTATCATCGCCTGCCACGTCCTCCGTAAGAATAAATTTGGGCTCAGGACAGACTTAGTCACAGAATCAAAACAGCACCTCCCAGATGCATAAACGATCCCTCACATTTTCAGTTTGAGAAAATATTAAGTTCTCTGGTTTGCTTTCTTTACTTTGCTTTCTGTCTTTTTTTCTTTTTTTTAAGATTTTATCTATTTATTTGACAGAGAGAGACACAGCGAGAGAGGGAACACAAGCAGGGGGAGTGGGAGAGGGAGAAGCAGGCTTCCGGAATGCGGAGCAGGGAGCCCGATGCGGGGCTCGATCCGAGGACCGTGGGATCATGACCTGAGCCGAAGGCAGACGATTAACGACTGAGCCACCCAGGCGCCCCTGTCTTTTCTTTCTTGTGTGTTTGTTACTTTAATTAAAAAGTGGCGGGGGCGTCATTGGACACGTTACAAGAACCTCTCTACAGAAGCACAGATGAAAGGGAATCACTGGCCTAGGCTGTGTGATTCTTACAACCTCCAAAGCCCCACAAAGGCTGCCCCCTCCCCCTCTTCCTTGTCCCATCTCAGCTCCTCCTCACTGTTTCTGCCCAGGTCTGTGCATTCTTGCAATTACAGGTTCTCAATGACACACACTTGCTACTAGCTGGAGGGGCCAGAAAGTGTTCTTCCTCTCTTGGCAGCTGCTCAGGCCAGATGTTACAAGGGCGGGCTGCGATTGGCTGACAGATAAAAGAGAATGGCTCTTCATGGACAGGCAAGTGGAGAGTTGTAAACAAACCATTTCAGGCCTGGATCAGCAGGTCCTCATTAACCTGACTGAAAATGTCCTTCAAAACTTCACTGGAAAACAGGGAGGACATTGTCACAAGATCATTCAGCTGAATACCAGCAGCTCCCTCTCTGGCTAAAATAGCAAAAAGCTTCATTTGGAGACATCAACGCTGCATTCAAGATGAGCTGGGATTCATCTGAGCTGCATCTGCATTGGCAAGCAATAATTGTAGGGATGTAGAAGTTTGTTTATTTTAACAGCTAAATGTTTGTATCTCAAAAGCCAATGAGACTTTTCTGTAATCACGTTTGAGATGTACTTGAACCATTCCATCTGCCCAGATCTTTCCATTGTGTTTCTCATCCGATGACAATAGACAGTGACTGGGGGCAGAGTTAAACAACCACCAACTTTCTCCCTTGCCTCCCTGGGACACGCGTGAAACCGAGGAAGCATATTTTGGCTTGGCTCCTGAAGCTTCTGTTGGAGTAGTTAACACCACTTAAAATATGGTAATTGAGAAAAATCCTGGTAGAGGTTGACCATAGACAGACCTGGGACAGATGTTCTGGGTGGCAAAAGCTAGCCAGTATGACACAAAGTAGGCAAAAGATGCCACAGATAAAGCAAAACCACATCCCCTCTTCTTCATCTTCTGATATTACATAAATATACAAATCTGTGAGGTTTCTTTGCAGTGTTAGCCAGTGTGAAACACAAAGAATCTGGACAGGGTTTTAGAGCAGTTTATTCTCATTAGAGATACGAAAAGTCACTACATGGAACGGGGTGGGGATGGAGCAGTTTATCCAGAATAGATTATGGGAAGTCATTATTTTTTTTTAACCAATGTAGAGTTAATCCTTCTAAGGGATTAGACATTTATGGCACAATGGACTGGCACCTGTAGCTACACTCATGGGGATAAAAAATGGCAGAGACCATCAATCTCCATGACTCTGGGCAGGAGTCGACAATAATAATAATTAATAGCCATTTGTGTTCTCTAGCTCCCTTCAACTGGGATCTCAGAATATTTTACTAACACAAATTCATTAAGGCTCAAACCACACCTGCACATTCAGAAAATGCTTCAAGGTTAATTCTGTTATTATTTTATATTCATATTGCATCTTTCCTCCAAGGAGCTCAAAAGGATTATAAATACATTACCAAAGTAGGTTAACTCCTCACAGTTATGGGTCAGGAATATATTTCTTCTCTCTCCATAGCACGAGAGTTCCTAAGCTGTGAAAGATGGATAAGGCTGAAAACAACACAACAGACTCTTGGACTTATCTCTAGCACTATCTATACATCACTTTTTCTAATCAATGGTTAACCTCTCTAGAAGCAAACATGACTTTTTCTCTTTCATTCCACTCCTCAACCATATTAAGTGAGTCCTTCAAGTGTAATACAGGAAAGTTTCAAAGCAGAAAATATCCATCTTAGATGTGAATGAGAACAGTACAGGAGATGCTGAACAAGATGATCACTGAAGTTCCCTCTAGTTCTAAGATATTGGTTGGTCTGGGAGAATCTGCAGAAAATTATGTGCAAGGCAGGTAACTCTGCTGGGCATTCACTGCATATATCAACCCAAGCCCACTATGCCTTTGGTCTCAGATATATAAGCTAATAACAAAACCAAAAAAGTCCTGCTCATGAAGTCCCATATGCCCAGTGTAGGGCAGCAGTAAGAGCACGGGATCTGGAAGCAACTGATGTTTTATTCCCAGCCCTTTAATTTACAAATTGTATGATCTTTTTTTTTTTTTAATTTTTCTCAACAGATTTTTTTTTAAAGATTTTATTTATTTATTTGAGAGAGTGAGAATGGACAGAGAGCACATGAGAGGAGGAAGGGTCAGAGGGAGAAGCAGACTCCCTGCCGAGCAGGGAGCCCGATGTGGGACTCGATCCTGGGACTCCTGGATCATGACCTGAGCCGAAGGCAGTCGCTTAACCAACTAAGCCACCCAGGCGCCCACAAATTGTATGATCTTGAACAAGGTACATGACCTGACTAGTCAGTGCCTTCTTATCCATAAAATGTGGTTTAAAACCCAAATTGTTATGGACGCTCAATAAAAGGTTAAAAAAGCATCTAGCATTTAATAGTTACTCAATAAATGGTGGTTATCATTATTGTCACAAAACCATCAAGAAGTCCTGTATGTTAGGGACTCCTGGGTGACTCAGCCGGTTAAACATCTGCCTTCGGCTCAGGTCATGATCTCAGGATCCTGGGATCGAGTCCTACATCGGGCTCCCTGCTCGTGGGGAGTCTGCTTTTCCCTCTTCCTCTGCACCTCCCCCCCACTTGTGCTCACTCTCTCAAATAAATAAATAAAATCTAAAAAAAATAAAGTCCCATATGTCAAAAGACCAGGATAGAATGACTTTTTCTGTGTTTTTTCTCTGTCCCTCATCTGTTAATATTTCACTCTTTTTTTTTTCCTTCCTCTCCTTTGATAATACTGCCTCCCTTTGGACTGATAAATCCTACCCATTGGAAACAGTCACCAGCATTTAATGGCAGAAACAAAAGAAAAACAAAACCAAAAACACCTAAATAGTACTTTTGCCACTAGAACCAGGTTCAAAATTCTTAGCACATTGCTCAAAGCCCTTCACACTCTTTCTAGGTTTTAACCCAACTAGACTGCTCACCATTACGTAAATATTTCTAGCCTTAGTATTGTTCTTTACGGCCTTCAGAACGGACATTCTGAACATGGGCACTCACACACTTCAAGTAAAGTTGCAAGTCAGGACAATTCTCCAAGGGAAATTTGGTACAACTTATTAAAAGCAAGAAAAATGTTAAGAGGCTTAACCCAGCAATTCCATTATGGGAATTAATTCTGAGCTTATAATCAACGGTGTGGGCAAAGACTGACAACAACGGAGTTCACAGAAGTAACTAAAACTCTAATGACAGCATAGCGGCAGATAAATTACTTTCCATCCCTGTGATAAAATACAATACAGGCCTTTAAAATGGCATCTCAGCAGAGTTTTGATATGAGGAAAAGAACAGATTAACACAAAGTGGGTTCATGATCCTTTTTTTAATAAAAAAGGAAAAAAATGGCAAGCAAACTATACACACACAAAATGATGAAAATTTATACATCAAAATATTAACCATGGTTATCTCACAGAAGTGAAACTACAAGCAATTTTGGGTTTTGTGGGTTTTTTTAACTTTAATTTTTATTTCCTGAAAATCAAAGCAGATGAGACAGAGAGAGAGAGAGAGAGAGAGACAGAGGGTGGGGAGTGAGGGTAAAGAGAGAGAAATCCTCCTGAGCACCAAACAAGAAGCTTTTGTCTGGATTACCTCATTGGATACTTGGAATGGCCTTGTGAGGTGAACCTCACTATCATCATCACAAATTTTTCCCTGATACCTTCCAAGGTGGGAGGCACCCCTTCTTCAGGTCCTGGAGCAAATGCCCAGAGCACAAATGTATATTTGTGTACATAAGAAATTTGGGTGAAATCTAAACGCTACTCAATCAGGCAACAGTATTCTCTACAAAGGACTTTGTAAAGCCATTGTAATGATATTTTAAAGTAATATTTCACCTTATGGTGAGATACTCAATGTGATGGTAAAGTAGGATAGACTATTCAAATGTGCATAAATGTACAACTATATATAAAATGGGTGGAAGGCAGGGCACCTGGGAGGCTCAGTCGGTTAAGCGTCTGCCTTTGGCTCCGGTCATGATCCCAGAGTCCTGGGATCCAGCCCCATGTTGGACTCTCTGCTCAGCGGGGAGTCTGCTTCTCTCTCTGCCTTCCCCCTCCCCCCACCTGCGTGCACACATTCCCTCTCTCTTTCTCCCTGAAATAAATAAAATCTTTTTAAAAAATGGGTGGAAGGAAATCTATTAAAATGTTTACTGTGATTAATCCCTTGGGGTTAGAATAATAGGCTATTTTTACTTTATTTTCGCCTGTCTATATTTTCTAAACGTTCTCCAATTACCATTTTCTTGATTAGAATATTACAATCAGATATAAGAAAATGTAACAAACACTATAATAGCTGGTCTCTTTTCACTAGATATAAAATTGTTTAATGTTAGGAAATGCCTCTACTTCCCACAATGCCTAGCACAGAAGCACAGAAGAAAGTCATTATGTATTTACTGAATAAATTACTGGGTACATGATGAATTAATGAATGAACCTACCAATGGACCAACCAATCAGATATCAGAGAGAATAGTTTTGCCTAAGGCTATGTAAGCTACTAAGTAGTATGAGAACCTACACCTCAACCAAGGTTTTTATTCACCAAAACCCATGAACTTTGCCACTCTGCCTCCCTGATATATATTGCAGTTACCTGTACTCATTTCCTGTAGCCGCCAGAACAAAGCATCACAAACCTGGTGACTTCAAACAATGGAAATGCATTCTGTCCCAGTTCTGGAGGTCACAAGTCCGATATCAAGGTGTGGGCAGAGTGCTATGCTCTAGGGGAGGCTTTCGGGGAGACTCCTCACCTCTTCCTGCTTCTGGTGATTCCAGACATTGGCTTGCGGCTCCTCCCTGCAGTCTCTGCCTCCATCTTCCCACGGCCTTCATTTCTGTGTATCTTCTCTTCTGTCTCTTATAAGGACATTTGTCATCAGATTTAGGGCCCACTCAGATAATCAAGGATGATATGTCATCCTGAGGTCATGAACTTAATTATACCTGCAAAGACTCTCTTTCCAAACAAGGTCACAATTGCAGGGTCACAATCACAGATATATGTAGCTCTTTTGGGGGGTTACTCTTCAACACATTATATCACCCTTGAAATGGTCCCCAATCTCCTCCATATTCTGCTCTGAGATGCATCGCTCTTCAAAAACGGAAGCGAGGGGAGCCTTGAAGAGGAAACCACTTACACGGAGAAGCTACCACTACTGTAACCTGCTGTCCTCACCAACTACTGAAAACATGGTTACAAAATATCAATCACAATCCCCTCTGCCTTCCCCACTTCATTTAGCCAAATGAAATTCAATGAGAGGAGGTGGGAAAACAGTCTGTTCCCATTCAGTTTCAAGACTGTCTCTCCTAAATCCTCCATGCTTTTCTAACACCTACTATGCACAACACTCTTTTAATGCCATGATCACCGAAATATTAGCTAAGGAATTCACAAACCTTGCTCATTATTCCTTGGTGGTGAAGGGAACTGCCATAAACATGAGTGCTGCAATTCGGAAGAAACAAGGAGAGGAAGCTTATGAGTGACAGATTAGGCCCAATTCAGATCCCATCAGAATGGACGCTCTGCTCCTAAAGGGCCAGCAAGGGCTGATGATAAGATCACTTGAGACTCTTTATCAGACATATGAAATTGATTATCTCCCCATAAGAGTAACAACAAGCAAACTGTAGTGGTGCCCATTACAGAGGATTTCAAGCCCCTTTGTGGGGACCGTGACCTGCCCCTGGAATTCACCTGAACCAAAGCAAGGGAACCCAAGTGTCTGAGGTGCACATTCTGTCCATGGAGTCTGAGAAACTCCACACTCTTCTGCTTATTCTCTGGATAAACTCAGTCATCTGAGCTTCAGCGTTTCAAAACTTTGCAATGAACAGAATTTCTACATTTCCATTCTGAACACCAGACCCTGCAAAGTTTATGTAAAGGTCCACTTTAAGACCAGTTAGGAAAAGGTCATGAAGGCCCTGAACGCCTTATCTAGTGCTTTCTTCCCATGTAGCAAGTGAAGTAGCTCACATCCAGTCAAGGGTTCAGTGTGAATCATCCTAGCCTGCCAGGCCTCATGCTTTCATGATATTCTTATGTACCTGGCAGTAGGGATACAATGATTTAAGTCACATTCCTTCCCTCAAGAGTTTGTAGTCTAGGGGACAGAGAAATGCTACCAAAAGAAATGAAGGACTGTCTGTAAGGGGAGTATAAAGAGTGGAAATGAGGCCAGAGGGACATAAGTCAAGGAGTCTCCCTGCAGGAGTCAGAAAAGATCTTAAAAAAGAGTAAAACCTGGGGATGAAACTTGGAGGTTTGGCAGTGTCGGTAAGAACATCACTTTATTGATTGCTTATCAGGTACCACACGGATGTACTCCACTCCACACAATACATGACTATCTCAGTTAATCCTCGCAACAACCCAAGAGAAGAGGCACAGAATGGTCATATACTTTAAAATGCTAGAATCTGAATCCAGATCTGTCTGACCCCTTAAGTGTATGTTACCAATTCCTCCATGACTGGGCCTTTTGAAATAGATGCTGGTGGGGTGCCTGGGGGGCTCAGTTAAGCATCTGTCTCTTGATTTTGGCTCAGGTCATGATCTCAAGGTCATGAGACTGAGCCCCACATTGGGCACTATGCTCAGCATGGCGTCTGCTTAAGATTCTCTCTCTCCCTCTCCCTCTGCCCCTCCCCTTGCTCATGCTCGATAGATGATAGATAGATAGATAGATAGATAGATAGATAGATAGATAGATGACAGATAGATGATAGATGATAGATAGATAGATGATAGATAGAATCTTGGAAAAAATGAAAGAGATGCTGGCAATTAGGGTTACCATTATTTATTGCTCAACTGATGAAACAACTCAGGATTATAAGGAACTGGACTAAAGGGAACCAATATCGGACAGCAAAGATCTGTATGGACTGAGTAGGGCAGGAGGACTATTTGGGAAGATCTCAAGCAATAGATGCTCCCACAGCCTGACTGAGGGGACAACTCCCAACATGAGCATAGGAGAAATCAGCAAACACAGTGAGTGAACAGCCTAAAAGTGTAGCCATGGGGATTCCAGCAATAGAGATGAATATTTTTGCAAAGGGAAAAAGAAAGCAAAAAACAGGGCACTAAAGAGTAAAAGAAGGCTTTGAAAAGAACTACTGACAAATGCAAGCACAATTGGGGCATTTGTTTTATATATGTTATACTATTTTATGTGTTTTCTATATACATATATACACATATATACATGAACAGTTATGGGATGTAAATATTAACTTAGAAAATCATGGCACTTATACATATTTTTAAAATAGTGTTTCCAACATTTATATATTGGTGTGATACTCCTGTGAAATCTTAAATAAAAAAATCTGTGAGGATTAATGAGATCTTAAAAAAAAAAATCTCCATGGTATGTGCGCTCCAGGGAGACAAGTGCTATGTAAATACCAGATATTTTAACATGTTCTTCTCAGATGGGGGCT
The DNA here is from genome assembly GCF_003265705.2 of Callorhinus ursinus. Taxonomy (NCBI): domain Eukaryota; kingdom Metazoa; phylum Chordata; class Mammalia; order Carnivora; family Otariidae; genus Callorhinus; species Callorhinus ursinus. The sequence goes on from NW_027397107.1 coordinate 8,971,902, forward strand.
GGGGGAAATAGTAGCTAGGCATAAAAGGGGTTTGTTGGAATTTCTTCTCTCCTCGAAAAGAGAGTTCGGGTATAATATGCTACCTTGGTCGAGCCCTTCAAAGATGGCTTGGCAGTTTCTACAGTTGAAGCAAAGTTTGTTACAAATCCAGCTCCACTTCCCTATGGACAAGTTCAGTGGTTGAAGGACATCCTAGAGCAATGGGTCTCAACCAGGGGGCACATTAGAGGCACCTACAGCCTTTAATGACCACGACACCCAGGCCATGCCCCACATCAGAATCATGGTGGGAATGAGGGTATGATTTGCAAAGCTCCCTAGGAGAGCCCATTCAAGGTTGAGGTCCATTGACCTAAAATATATTTGCTTAGCATACTTATACAAAACCAAACAAACACGAGAAAAGGATCATTATCATTCTTTAACCTCTTGGGTTGGAAATGGTTTGGGCACTAAAAACTGCCAAATCTCTCAAGGAGGTCAAACGGACAAAAAATAAACTCAGGGTTAATAGCAGAAATAGCAAGGGGCTGTGACCCAAGAGGCAGGGGTGGTGGACAGGCAAAAGCTCAAGAAGATTCTGGGGGCTCCGGGATGGCGGTGCTGAGCTGAAATGTCAATGTTACAGAACTAGCAGTAAAGACTCAGGAATTCTAGAAGAAGGTGCAAGGAAAAGTCACAAGAAAGTCCAATTAATTCTGCTAGGCCACATTTTCCTTCCCTCAGCAGAGTATCTCAAAATTCTCGATGATAAGGATCTCCTAGGGTATTTATTGAATAGGTTAATAATGATATCCCAGACGCTCTGAATCCCAGCCTCGATGGGGAGTGCCCTGGAAAGCTCTATGTTCAACAAACACCCATTTACAGTTTTTAATATATAACTGGCCTCTTCATGTCTACAGAGCTGCAAATGACACCCAAGACCAGGAGACCAAATTGAACTGAGTGTCCAGTAAATATTCCTCTATATCTGAGTCTGTCTGGCCTTGACTCAAAACTGGTCCAACTTTAGAGCTCTTTCCTCTACCTTCTTCAGGAGCAGGCAGCTTTTGTCATCAATCCATGCTCAAACTTCACTCAAAATTGTTTCCTCATCTTGAAATGCTTTAGGGTTTCAAACAGGTAGCAAGTCACTAGGCACTGCAGCTATGCGAGCCAATTCTAATATAAGAATTGTTTCCTAAGGAAGCAAGTAAAATTATATAATTATATAAAATTATATAAAAGAATCAAGGCTTAAATTGGGCAAAATTTCATAGAATCTTAAATTTATATCCCCACATCTTTCTTCTTCCCTTAACTAGGTATGACAATGAGAATTGAAAAATTTATCTTCAGTGTTTGATATAAAAATAGTGACTGAGGATTTCGTTGCTACATATTTTTAGGCAAGCTAGACTATGGGGAATAGATCTTGGGGACAAATGAACACTTGCAATGACCTTGCCTTCTGTTTCCCTCCTGTATTTGAGTGTGTGTTCCTTGGTCAAAGTGAAATGAGACCAGAGAAATCTCAGGAGACCAGGAGTAGTACAATTCTTATTCATCTTCCCAAGCTGGCAGCAAGCTCAAAAATGTGAACCTTCTGTGAAAATAACAATACATCTGTTCTCCTTGAAAATACGTCCTTGAGGTGGACACAATTAGAGGGTGCCTATTATATAGAGAGGGTCCCATGATTATTGTACGTCCATAGGCTAAGAAGGCAAAAGTTACATGCCAAAATAAATGAATAGTAGTTTCTGCCCTTATCCACAGGGAACACATTCCAAGACCCCCACTGGATGCCTGAAACTGTAGATAGTACCGAACCCATTTATATTGTTTTTCCCTAGCCATACATACTATGATATGTAACTAGGAGGCAGGTAGCGTACACAGTGTGGATATGCTGAACAAACGGATGATTCATGTCCCAGGCAGGACAGGGTGGGACAACCCAAGATTTCATCATGCTACTCAGAATGGCACCCAACTTAAAACTTATGAACTGTTTATTTCTGGAACTTTCCATTTAGTATTTTTGGAATGCAGTTGACCACAGATAACCGAAACCATGGAAAGCAAAACTGCAGGTAAGTTGGGGGAGACTACTGTACAAGCCAGAGAGAAGCAGAAAATCCAAATTTTCTCAGGTCAAATGATAATTTGTGAACAACCATACTGGGGAGGAGTAGTTCACTTGAAGATATGTATGAAATTGCACTAAGCTTTTAAGGCAAAAAAAAGTGAGAATTGTTATAAGTTCATGATTAACTAATTCTGTAAAATATAATTAATTCATAAAGGCTTTGTCTGAGCAGTGCTCAGTGGGACCTTGATATGTCTATTTGACTCTACTACAAATCAGCTGCCATTTCCCATCTGTTTTCTTTCCAACTTCATCTTCCTCATAATACTGAACTACAAATGACAGCCTATAATACACCTAAAAATTCTCCAAAAAACCTGTGATCTCAGAGAATCAACCTGCACCAGCTCGTAGTGGTGGTGTGCCCTTGGGTGAGTATGCAACCTCTCTCTGCCTCAACATTCTCATCTCATAATTAGGACAATAAGACTATTGCTCACACACAGTTACTGGGAGAAGTATGAATTAGGACACTGGTGCAAATGCAGAGCTCAGTGCCTGGCACATACATGCAAATCATTCTAATATGGCATAATATAAATTATGTAATACGGGCTATGTTAATTACAATATTATATTTCATCGAATGAAGTTAATTATGATTATGATTTTGATTTTGTTCCACTTCTCAAAGTCATCATTTTTTTAAAGAAATCCATCTTCTGAATGCTGGGGAAAACTGGGTTGATTTTCACATTTCTTCAGATTGCTAATGAATCCCGTTAGTTGGCCCCATCTCATATATTCTTCTGAGCCTTGTTATTGGGTTTAAGTCATTTTTAAAAGTCACAATACAAGGGCATAGTTGATTTGCCCTCCAACAAGGAAAACAGAATGATATTTTCTCCCTATTCACCTCTCAGTCTTGCCACTTTTTTTAAAAGATTTATTTATTTGTTTTAGAGAGAGAGAGAGAGAGAGAGCACACTCAAGAACACGAGCAGGGGGAGGGGCAGAGGGAAAGAGGATCCTCAAGCAGAACTCCCCGCTGAGCACAGAGCCCAACATGGGGTTGATCCCAGGACCATGAGATCATGACCTGAGTCAAAATCCAGAGCCGGCCTCTCAACCGACTGAGCCACCCAGGTGCCCCTCATTCTTGCCATTTTATTCTACAACATTCCCTCTATCCCAGATGACAGCAGTTTCCCTTATCTGTAGGGATACATTCCAAGACCCCCATTGGATGCATGAAACCTCAGATAGTACAAACCCTATTTGTCTACTTTTTCCTATATTTTGATAAAGTTTGATTTATAAACTAGGCACAGTAAGAGATTAAAAACAATAACTCATAATAAAATAGAACAATTATAACAACACACTCTAATAAAAGTAATGTGAATGCGGTCTCTCTCTCTCTCTCTCAAAATATCTTACTGTTCTGTACTTACCCTTCTTCTCGTGAGGTTGTGAGATGATAAAATGCCTATGTGAGGAGACGGAGTGAGATGAATGACACTGGTGAGGGATGGAGTGTTAGGCTACTACTAACCTTCTAAGGATAGGTCAGGCGGATCATCTGCTTCTGGGCCACAAGTGGCCACAGGTCACTGATACCAGAAGTGAAACCACAGGTAAGGGGGGGACTACTGTACTTCTATGACTGAGGCACTGATGGATCAAAGAGGCAGAGCACCTCGCATGGAAGAATCTAGGGTCCTCCGTCATCTCAGGCCCAGACAAATCTCAGAGGAATTAGAACTGATGGCTGTAATATGTGTTTCTAAAATCCTTTCTTCTACTGGCAGAAAGTAAACGTTTATTTTGAATTTTCAAAAGTGGGTAATTTATATAATCCCTTGACACCCTTTAAGCCAACAAACCTGCATAATCCTGCATAATATAACTATTAGGCAGACACATCCTGCAAGAGTTCCCTGGAATGCTGCTAATCTTGTTTGGCTTCAAGATGGGGTCTTAAATCTTCCTACAAGATATGAAGTTTGAAGCATATTAGGGACACCTGTCCTTAGACATAAGATACTCTAATCATACTTTCCTGAATCTAGAATCCTCCTGAATGAGTTAAGACAAAATTTTATAATGATCCCCTTTGTGTTGAGTATTCCTTGGGTCTCCTGCCCTCTTCAGAAAGCAGAGATTTCAGTTGTTAGAACTGTCCCCAGTGGGATCTTAAGGAAGCTGCCACAAACCTGCTGAGTAACCCTCTCCTTCACCTGATAGGGTCAAAAATTTTAATGTGTCACTGATAGCCCAATCACAAATAAAAAGCCCTCTGTACATGCCCACAAGAGATCAAACTGTGTTGCATATATAGCTGACCAAGTAATTATTCTGGTGTTTAGCCTTTAAGGAAGGAGTTACGTTTGTAATGGAAAAAAATAATACTTATGTATTTAGGTAAAAATAAATTTAAAAAATAACAATAGAGATAGAGAAAAAGAGACATCTCATTCTGCCTCTTTGCACAGTTTTCCAGTGGGAAAATGTAGCTTTGGCTAGGCTCCATGATGAAAGGGATTTTTTTTTCCCATTTAGTTTACTAACTAGACAAAACATAGTGCGTGTTCTCCCCATCTATGTATAGATTTATTTTTTTAAATGAATAGCTAATAAATATATCCATCTGCAGAGTTCAGGCAGTCCTTTTTTGAGATGTTCAAATGTTGGACATTCCACCTCAATCAAAATAATAGCACAGGTAATAAAGATTGAACACGAAGGCATTAATAGATATGCTATCTTATAAAACCAATCAGGTAATGCTGACATGCATAAAAAATGCAACTGTTCCTTTCTTAGGTTGAAGCATCAAAACTGTCATGAAATATATTAAATTTTATTTGCTCTGGAGGCATCTTTAATCATGGTTTCCTCACTGAAACATCAGAACCAAGCTGTGGCTTTGACGAGACCTCCTCTAAAAACTTATGCTTATCTGGGATTCTTATCCCAAGTGTGAGAACCAGCCTTCAGACATGAATGCCTATCTGAAGAATAAACTACTCGGGCCTTTTGAGGTCTTCCCCTCTGAGGTCAGAGGTTCGTCTCCGTTTCTCTGCAAAGCACCATCACCTGTTGTGCCTAGCACTGTATGGTCCTCACGAAGAATGTTAATGAACTGCTGAGCATGAGCCCTTTAACCATTCAGCTGAAGAATCAAAATGTGGCCATCCCATGATAGATTTGGCCAACAGATGGATTTTCAATAGAAGGAGAAAAAAATCACCATGGATGGAATACGCAGGATGGCTTTCTGCAGGAATTAGCTCTTTGTGTTTCTTCCATTTAAGAAGGCATTACCCAGATAAATGTGATGTGAATTACTAATGTTAAATTTCCTGCCCAGGTTGGCAATAATAAAAGTCAAGCTGAGCCATCATTTTATTTGTTTGTTCATTCATTTTTGTTGTTGTTGATCTAACCTAGAACAGCAATTTCCGTTCTGAATAGGAAAAAGGTCAAAATTTCAACTGACACACAGAAATCTGCATAACTTTCAGCCTGTTAATCTGTACAGTCAACCAGCATGAGTAGTAATAATGTGACAGTATCACTGAATGAACATTGTTTGTCAGATATGTAGAAAGGGAAAATCCTGAGAACTGTTATTCTGGAAATGGATGGATGGATGGATGGGAGGATGGATGGATAGACTGGTGGGTGGATGGGTAGATGGAGAGACAGATAAACGGATGGATGGGTGGATGGATGGATGGACTGATGACAGATGGGTGGATGGATGGATGGATGGACTGATGACAGATGGGTGGATGGATGGATGGACTGACGACAGATGGGTGGATGGATAGATGGATGGATGGCAGAGTATACACTAATGATCATGAGCTATCTGAATACAGACTATCTGGATTCAAATTCTAGCTCTGTCACTTACTGCTTCTCTGGCTGGGAAAACCTACATGGACCGTGGTTTTCTCACCTATAAAATAAAGTTGACGATGATGACACCTGCCTCACAGGAACTGAGTGGTTATATATGCTATATAGCCCTTGAAACTGTGTGTGCTATATTGTAAGCACTCAACAAATGTCAGTTCTTATGATAAAAAGAAAGCCAAATTCTACACTTAACCATATTGCTTATTTCTTGCATTTTAACAAAGCTTTAGAGTTTACAAAGATTGTTCACATATTTTAAACTGTTTGATCATCAACACAGGAATATGACTTAGATATAATAACAATTTTACACAAGAGCAACCAATTTGGAAGTAGTATACTTTGTATTAAATCAAATTTTAATTTAATGGAAAACCAAATGCTAGAGGCCTGGTCTTACACCTGGCTTTGCCAACTATTAGCTCAGAGATTTTAGCAAAATCACTTAACCTACCTGACCTCAGTTTCCTTATCTATAAAATGATGATAAAATGATGAGACATTTTATAACATTGTTAGGAGGCTTGTCCTGTCATTCACTAAGTACTTACGGTGTGTCTGTTATAGGCCAGGCACTATGCTAAGTACTTCATGCAATGAAGTGAATCTCTACAAATGTGAGCCATTTCAAGCAATCCATAAATACCCATCATTTTCATTGCCTTTATCATTAGTTACTATTCCTGAGATCCCACAGGGAGAAGCCAGCAGAACCAGATCTTGAATTCAGAGCTTACTCCTTTACAATAATTTAACGAAGTGTTCTAAGACTCTCCTGATGGGTAAATGGTCATTAGTTTTGAAGAGGCAGGAGTACCTTTATGGACAAAGGGCTTGGCAGATGAAGAACTTGGATGAGATCTGAAACCTTAACCTACATTCATTTTGTTTTCATTTTGTTTGCTTTTATTTTAAACCAATGCTATTAAGGTTTGATTTACATATATACACTGAAATGCAGCCATTTGAAGGGTATGGTTTGGTGAGTTTTCCCAACTGTATACATCCATGCAATCACCACCATAATCAGATAGAGAGCATTTTCAATGCCTCATAAAGTTTCCTATTCTCTTTTATATTCAAACCTCCCTGCCCCCAAGCAACCATCAATATACTTTCTTTCACTTTCAATTAGCTTTGCCTTTTCAATAATTTCATAAAATAGAATAACACAGTATGTAGCCCTTTGTGCCTGGCTTCCCTCACTAAGCCTCTTTTTCGGGATCACCCATGTTACAGCATGTATCAACACGTTGTTCCTGAACACTGTTCCATTGCATGCCTATGCCTCAGTTGGTCATCCATTCATCTACTGATAAACATTTCAGTTGTTCCCAGTTTGGGGTGATTATGAGTAGAGTTGCTGTAAACAATCACGTGGGCATATGTTTTTATTTCTCTTGGGTAAATACCTGGAAGTGGGGATTACTGAATTGTATGGTAAGTGTATTTTTTAATTTAAAGAATTTAATTTAAACAATTTCAAAATTGTTTCCCAAGGTGGCTGTATCTTACTACACTCCCACCAGCAGGGCAGGAGGGTTTCTTTTTTTTTTTTAATTTTATTAATTTTTTTATTGTTATGTTAATCACCATATATTACATAATTTGTTTTGGTGTACTGTTCCATGATTCATTGTTTGTTCATAACACCCCGTGCTCCATGCAGAACGTGCCCTCCTCAATACCCATCACCAGGCTAACCCACCCCCCCACCCGCCTCCCCTCCAGAAACCTCAGTTTGTTTTTCAGAGTCCATCGTCTCTCATGGTTCGTCTCCCCCTCTGACTTACTCCCCTTCATTCTTTCTCTCCTGCTATCTTCTTCTTTTTCTTTTTTCTTAAAATATGTTGCGTTATTTGTTTCAGAAGTACAGATCTGTGATTCAGTCTTGCACAATTCACAGCGCTCACCGTAGCACATACCCTCCCCAATGTCTATCACCCAGCCACCCCATCCCTCCCACCCCCCACCACTCCAGCAACCCTCAGTTTGTTCCTGAGATTAAGAATTCCTCATATCAGTGAGGTCATATGATACATGTCTTTCTCTGATTGACTTATTTCACTCAGCATAACAGCCTCCAGTTCCATCCATGTCGTTGCAAATGGCAAGATCTCATTCCTTTTGATGGCTGCATAATAAGGGCAGGAGGGTTTCAATTGCTCTCCATTCTTGCCAATGCTCAGGTTGATGTTTTAATGGGCAGAATTGTCAGTGACAAGGCTGAAGCATTTCTCAAGCAGACAGACACAGAACTCTCAGAAGTCTCGCCAATCCTCCATATGCACCTGTAAGGGAACTTTCTAAGGTTTTCCCCATAGACTTAGAGATCACAACGAGCCTTTAGCACTGAGTAAAGAAAGCCAGCAAAAGACACATAGACGGGTGAGTGAAACTGAGGAAAAGAAACAAGGAGTAAAAAATAGACTATCCTAAAAAAGACAAGTTGCATCCATCAGCTACCAACATGGAACAGAGGGTAAATAGAAAGAGAAGCTCCACAAAATGTACAGAATTATTTTAATTAATTGTTTCACCATTAATTTAACAATGTAATTAATTTTGTTTCACAAAACCAGTAATTTGTTTTTAAAGGTACTAGACAAAAATTCTTTTTCCAGGGTTTGGTTGCTGGTACTAGGCTTTACTCAGACATCTAGAGCTTGAAGGTAGCTGGCGAGACCTCTTCATTAGCTTGCCACTAAGAATGTAAACACTGAAATCAGTTATTTTAGGGTCAGGCACTGGAAAAGTTTCTAATAAAATAAATTGACCAGCTTCCTATGGATGAGAAAACTCTAAAACCTGATGGCTTTTTGCTGGTAACTGCAGTAGTAAATTCAGGCAATCCTGGATAAATGTCAGGATGCTTTCTGAGATAAAATGCCTCTATCGAGCTACCAAAATATTATTTTTTTAAGATTTTATTTATTTATTTGACAGAATGAGAGATAGTGGGAGCAGGAATACAAGCAGGGGGAGTAGGAGAGGGAGAAGCAGGCTTCCCCCCGAGCAGGGAGCCTGATGTGGGGCTCGATCCCAGGACCCCGGGACCATGACCTGAGCCGAAGGCAGACAATTAATAACTGAGCCACCCAGGCGCCTGAGCTACCAAAATATTATTAGGAAGGGCATGGGATTGCTGTAGGGAGAAGTGCTCAGGCCTTCTCCTCTCAGTTTCCAATCTCCTTCACCAAGTGACGCCAGACATGCTGTATTTTGTATTATTATACCATGGTGCCTGTACTGGATTTGAAGCTTCAGGAACATGCATCTATATTTAAGGTAGGTGCCTGTAGAAAGGGAACTACAGATGGCTGGCGGGAACAGAATACCCAACACAGTCACTTTGTATGCTTTGTGCACTCTTACATCTTCCCATGCCTTTAACACATATTCACTCACTGAACAGATAGTAACTGAGTATCTAGGTACCGTGCTGGGCACCATTGTAGAAGCCGGAGATAGAGCAATGGGCTGCACAAAGTCCTTATCCTCGTAGAACTACCTGCCATAGACAGAGAGGGAGAAACCGTCCTACATACGCCAAGGAACATCTATCACGTCAAATGGTGCTGAGCGCTGTGGAAGCAATGAAGCAGATGAGAGCACCATGTGGGGAAGTGCCGTGTGATACTGGTTGACTGGGAACGTCTCATTATTAAGGTGATGTCTGAGCAATGCAAGCCATGTAAATATCAGCGGGAAGAGCGTTCTGGCCAGAGGGTACTTGATGTGCCCCCAAAAGAGCAAAGAGGCCAGCACAGAGGAAGCAGGATGGAAGGTCAGAAAAAGTATGAGAAGATGAGGCCAGAAATGTATCAGGAGTCACATTTTAGAGAATGTTTCTCTTTGGTCATAGTAATTACCCATGAACAGTCCAGGAAAAGAGACAGAAACATGTTTTAGTAAACAAGGGTACCTGGGTGGTTCTTGGGAGTCAGCCAAGAGAAACAAATTCAAATATAGCTTTGATCTCACTGGGTTCCTAGAGAGCTCTTCCTCCTCTGACATCCTTGTACTTAGGGACTGTCCATCTCTTTCAACACCTTTGTGTTGTCTTGTATCATTAGCTCTTTTTTAAGGCACGTGTCCCTCTCTTCCCTTAGTCAGCTCCTTGAAGATAAGAATTGGGGTTCACAACTCTTGATCTACCACACTGGCCCTTTAATAGTGTTTGGCCCCAGCATGTACTCAATAGGTATTTCTAGAGTCAAGTATGTAGTCGATGCTAATTTTGGATTCTCTACCTTTTCGAAGGAAAGTTAGAGCAGAGTTTCCTACATTTGGCAATTTGTGTCAGGTAGAACTCTTTTGGTTGTAACTTAAAACCCAACTTGTATTGGCTTAAGCATTTTGGATGATGTTACTGAAACATCTAGACATAGATTTTAAGCCAGACAAACCTGATCAAAAGCTCAATCGACTCATCAAGTGCCTCTCTCCCTCTCTCCACTCTGCTTTCCACAGTGTCAGCTTCATCCTCGGGCTGCACACAGTCGCCCCCAGGACCGCAAGGCTTTCCCTGGCTATAGCAAATAAAATGTCCATTGCAATTCCAAGGCTCACATCTTCCATCTACTGCCTTCAGAGGAGAAAAGTCTTTGGTAGTAGCTCAAGGACTTAGGACTCATTCTTCCACATTGGCCTGAGTGGGGTGAGGGTGGGTCTAGCTCACAATATAACCGCACAGTGGAGAAGTGGCCAGGCTAAATACACAGAGGGAAATCTGGGTACTCATAGCAGGAGAAGGGAAAAAAAAATTGACATTCAGGACACAACCAATATGTTCACTACACTGATCATCAGAACCCACTGGATAAACCTTTAAGAATTCAGATTTATGGGCCTTCTCTCAAAACTTCCAAATCAGAATCTTGTCCTGCAGGCTGGGATCTGCATTTTATAGAAAGTCCCCAGGTGATCCCAGGTAAGGGCATCAAAGCATCTTGCTACCTACTGCCTGTGCCTTTCTTAACGTCTACAACACAGGAAAGTAATTCAGACATATATTAAAAAGCTATAAAGTAATACTTAGAAAGAAATATGAGCCCCAAGGAAAGTGACTCTGTAAATATGAAAGTGTAATTATTTTCAATAAGCATTTCTGCCTCCAATCTCATCTAAAATAAAAGCATAGAAGCTCCAGGGATGTCTGGTTCTCATCTACTGGACTCACTAGTACAGATTTATTCTCTCAGATAATTTGATGAGCAGTTGCATCTTTGAAGGGAGTAAGGAATCCATTTATCTTCCCTCAACTGTTGGCGTGATGGTTTCATACACTCAACCCTCGACCAGTTAAATTTTTTAAAAACAAAATAAAGAGAGAGAGACAAAAGGGGCACGGAGAGTGGCAGTTCGCTGGAGGGACTTGCTGGGGCTAACTATCACTTTGGCTCTCCAAGGGTCAGCAGGTTCTTTCCCCATATTCTTCCAGCTGTCTTGTCTTGCTTTCCCTTAATTTGCACCCCTCCATCACTTCCTTCTCTCTCACTCCCTTCATTCCAAGTGTTCCAAGGAAGGAGGCATGATGGATAACAGATGTTCTTTGACATATTGTGTCATTTATCACACGACAGCCCCAATCCTGCTAACAGGCCCTTCCCCATATGTCACTGTCGGCTTTTCCGCAGCCCCAATGCATCAAGAAGAAATGGTTTAATACAATGTGCTGTAATTCCTGAGTCACAGTTCAATGGAGGGGTTTGGGATGCGGAGTTCTCTTCCCTTTACACCTTATTTGTTTTAATGGGCTCCTCTTCCTGAGAAATGGATGAGCGAACTCATTGGAGAGCCCAGGCGGAGGGGAAAATCGACCACAGAACCGTGCTCCGGGGTAGAAGACAACGGGAAGGGAGGTCTAGAGAGGGCGTGGTAAATGCAGGCTGCAGTATATTACCCCACTCCCTGGCAGGCTCTTGCTCATTTTCCATGGAGTACGGCACCTGCCGTACTTGACAATGAGGAAAGTTCAGTGGCGAAGATCTATAAATCCAAACTGACACGGGAGGGCCCTGCTGTGTCCCTGAAGGAAGGAGTTTACTCCATCAGCCAGAAAGGAAGTTCCCCTGACTGAGCCTTCACCAATGGCTGTTCCTGTTTTGGGTAAAGCAAAAAGGGTTCTAAGGTATTTCCTGTTATCACCCATTTGTCCCAGAAATATCGCCATAGCGACAAGTCACATCTTTGTAAGCACCAAAGGCTATCACAAGTGCACACACTTTGTGGACTCCTTTCTCTCCAGATCCCCCTGGTGAACTTGGCTGCTCCTCTCAGCTTGACAGGAGGTCAAGTCTCTCCAGAGGGAGGGGCTTCGAGTCAGCAGAGTAGTGGTGTACTTGTTCTTGACCTCCCAGGCCTTTGACTCAGTGTACACTCACTCCCGTGGGGAGCAGACAGGATGATGCCCACAGCAATAATGACACCCAAGGAACAGAGCCACAAATGTGCTCCACTCCAGCTCAGACATGCAAATACGATGTGGCCTCTTTCTTTTCTTCTAAGAAGACACCAACCTATTTCCAAATAAGGAAAATCTTGTATTTGCAAATTGGGATATCTCTGTTTTCTTCTGATTTAAATTGTCTTTTTAGGTTTAAAACAACTCTGCTGGGGGAAAAAAACTCCAGCCAGTTCAGAATTTAATTCTCTATTAGAGCTCTCTCCATCACCTTTTGTTTTCCCAAGATGTCTTCCTGGGCCATGAAGGCACAGGGAGCAGGGGCCCTCTGGCTTTGATCTAGTCCTTGGGCTACAGAGGACTGGGTTGACACATAGGTGTGGGCTGATGGCATCTATAAAGCATGGTGGCACTGGGGCTGGCCTAGACACCCTTCTATTTCCTAATGCTCGACATCCCAGGTGGTCCTCCTGCACTCTCCTTTTGCTGCATAGACAATGTTCCCAAAGATCCTAATTGCCACCTTGGTTCTCAGTGCCTGGGGCTCCCATACAGCCTGTCCCCAGGTCGACTTTTGCCCCAAGCTCACTTTGCCCTTATTGTAATGAACTCTTCTGGTAAACTCTCCAGCTAGATATCCAGGAACTTTTCATTCCCTGAGAGACATGTGGAAATTTCCAGATCTTTTCCCACCCTACCACACAGAAGTTCAGCAAGATCAAGGAAGGTTAATCCCAGTTCTCTCTCTCACTAACCACTGTTTGTCTTTGCCAAGGTTTTCCAAAAGCAGAGCCTGAGGCAAAGATTTTTAGCCAACTGATTTATTGGGGTGGGGAATTCTTTGGAGAACAGGGGAGAGAGGGAAGCCAGAGAGAGAGCAAAATAAAGAGCTAGCTAAACTGTGGTCTCATTGGGAAACCACACAGGGGGGGCTGGAGTCCACGGACTGCACCAGTGATGGTCATGAATCCCAGCTGGAGACCTGCACACCCGTACAGCCAGTCATTAGCCAAGGGCCACAGGGGAGGAATGGAGAGAGGGAGCTACTAAACCTCCCTGGCTTGGTGGCCTGTCTGCCTGAAGGCAACTTTCAGGAGAAAGAAACAACGGTTTCTTGTTATAGCCAACATGGCATCCGGGGAGCGGTATACAGGGGAGTGGTCAAGGGGGTATCCAGAGAGGATAACTAGCCCTACACTAGCCCACCACTTTCACTTTCCTGCAGCCACCTCGCTTTGCTGGGGGACCCTCCTACACAGCCATCTCACCTCTCTGCTTTGTCTTCCAGATTGCTAAACAGAGAAATCAATCTCTCCTGCTCTGTCTTCACCCCTCTCTAACACATTTTCCCCCAAAAAGTCTTTAGCCCTGAGCGTGGAAGCCAGGATGCATATGACTAACCACCTGCCTTCTTGCCCCCCTCTTGTTTCCTCCCCATAACCTACCAGAGCTACAAGAGATGGGCTCCTTACTTTGCTTCTTTTCTATGATTGATTGGTTTTCTCACTGTTACATCCTTTTCTTTCCCAAAGTGACATTCAGTGGGGCCCATTTTCTACAGCCATAATAGTGAATGAAAGAAGAGAAAGTGGTTTAGCAACAAGGAAAGATCTAAAATTATCCTGTCGTTATTATTATTAATCGCAATATTGAAAATATAATTTGGGTCAGGGTCTGTGCTTGAAATTCTAAATTATTTTATTCTAGAAACCGCCATGAAGTGGATAGGATTCTATTCCTTTTACAAATGAGGAAGTAGGGTCTAGTCAGGCTACTAAGTTGACACCGGTGGCAAGGAATGAAACCAGCATTTGATAGCAGCTCTGTCTGATTCTGAAATTCAAGCTCATTCTATGACACTGTACCCCAATAGCTCTTTATAGGACAATGTGGCCCTAGGTATATTTCGGGGTGGGGGAAATATCATCTATTTCACTCTCAGTCTGCTCCTACAGATTCAAAGAGAGTGTATATTTTATGACCTGACCATGGGCTTTGAAGTCCAGCTGAGCACTACACACCACATGGCTGGTCCCCAGTAAAAACAGGCACAGCCTTCTGGATCCATGCAAACAGTTGTCTTAAACCAGGTTTTGCTCCTACCAGGTTTCATTTCCTTCTCAGTTCCTGAGGCCCCTGGGCTCCTAATGTCCCAAACTCCATCTGTTGTCTTACCATCTGATCTGCCCTGCTCCTATGGGGACTGTTCTCCTTTGGATTCCTTTTGATGTTCAGAGCTCTTCAGAGCATGACCTGAACTTATCCTTAACCTTCTCCAAGGACTTATCCCACCCCAGTCCCTCAGCACTCAGCTGGACACTGGGCTGCTGGGTTGGTGCCCTGCTGGTCTTATCTCTCCACACGCTCACTGTGGTCACCACAGGTGGAAGAGGCTGGCTTAGCTCCCCCCACTAATTCCACCATGATTACATTCAACCCAGTGAACTGACCCTTTGGTTGGACAACTGGCATGGTTAGATTCTGGCGAAGGGAAGCTGCCTAACTTCTTCCAATGACACAGACACAATGTCCCTGTAATACAAGTGTGAACACTGTCATTCAGTCATTTAGTCCCTTTATGGGGTATGGTGGCACCTTGACATGGGCCTGTTGGCACAGATACCTGGACAGTCTCCTAGAAACATAGCTTTAGTACAGACACACCCACTGTCATATCACCTTCTACAGTTCTCCAAGTCATTAATTAAACAGAACTGGCCATTAGAGGGACACCTGGGTGGCTCAGTCGGTTAAGTGTCTGCATTCAGCCAGGTCATCCCAGGGCCCAGGAATAGAGCCCCACGTCCCACTCCCTGCTCAGTGGAGAGCCTGCTTCTCCCCCTCCCTCTGCCCCTCTCCCTGTCCTTGCGCTCTCTCTCTCTCTCTCAAATAAATAAAATCTTATAAAAAATGGAATTAGCCATTAGAAGCAGGCCACTCTATGTGCTAATCTCTCTACAAAAGGCCATAAACCTTGTTTGAGCAAGAATCAGAGAGAGCTGCTGGATTTTTTTTTTCTTTCCATAGCAGGAGATGAAGGTTTGAGCTCCAAAGCAAAATACTGGGTCACTATGAAATTTAAAAAGTCAAATTTGGACTTCACTACTTTAAAGGATTCTTCAGTGATCAATGGCAATCATATCCGGCAATCCAATTTGCTATATGAGCAACCATCACTCTTAGAACTACTTAATGCAGTCACATGGCACAATGAACACACAGACTGCCCTTTACAAAGCAGGTCTGTGCCGGTAAGCCTTCATCTGCTCCATCTGAGCAGGCTGTCATTCTTGAGTCCTTGTGGTCTGGTGGTTTCTGGCCTTGCGCATCAGCTACGTTTCTAACTATGGAGGTTAGGGCTCCACTCCATCTACTTCTGACTCCCACGCTGATGTAAACTCTGACTGTACTGCCCATGCCCACAGCTGTGTTTGATCATGATACTTCTCGATGTTCCTTCCCACAACTGACTAGGACTCTGAGATGTGTTCCCCTTAACTCTTGGTGTTCCATGTCTTCAGGAAAGGTCCTTTACTCTGACTTTGCCCCTCGGTTCCCCTCACTTCTGAGAGTGTTTTGCAGTGTAACTGCTGCTTCCTGGCTCCACTTCCTTTGTGTCCACTTTGCAGCATCACAGCAGGTGGTCACACTAAATGCATGGTGGTAAGCGCTTCATCTTGGGTTAGGGTATCAATGATGTCATTCACTTGCTATGTGGGCTGGGGCAAAATACCGGACCCGCCTCCTCGTCCAGTAAGAAAGCCAAACTTAGAGGTTGGTTGTCAGGAATAAATGAGATAGTATCTACAAAATACTACACACAGTGACTGAAATAAAATAAGTCGTTAACCTTCATTCACTATTAAGGGTCCTGTTATCATCATTAGTATTATTTTCTCTATCGGATGGCAGGGTGAAACAATCACACATGTCAATATAGCCCATGATGACAGATTCTTTTTTTTTTTTTGGTTTATTTATTTATTTTAGGGGGGAGGGGCAGAGGAAGAGAGAGAGAGATAGAGAGAGAAGCAGACTCCCTGCTGAGTGTGATGCCTGACACGGGGCTTCATCCCACAACCCTGAGGTCACAACCTGAGCTGAAATCAGGAGTTGGACACTTAAGTGACTGAGCCACGCAGGTGTCCCCCATGATGACAGATTCTTGATCAAACTTTCAACTTCTCCTTTCTTGATGAACTAGAAGACTTTTACAAAGATGTCTACATTTGACTATACCCAAATAATAGATGAACCAATCATGAGTGTATTATGGGCTTTCTAGCATTTCCCCAGTTGGGCAGATTCCCTTATGATTTTTTTATACATTACTCTGTGCATCCCCCATGAAAATGGCATTAAATTTTCTCACCCAAAATGCCTCAGATCCCAATGAATGATTTTCAAAGTATTTTTGCTCTTTTACTGCATTATGCAGCCTACGAACACGGTGTTTCCATTTCATAAAAATATAATATGGCTGCGCAGGATTTATAGACAAATTATGGTGGAAAATTAGTCAATAAACTTCTATTCTACCAGTCCTTAATGTTTCTATTAATATTGAGGAACTTAAAATTAACTTCTTTCCAGAGCTAGATTTACTGCTGAAACTCCACAGATAAGGCTAGCCAGGACACCTGCCAGAGGCCCCTTCAGTGCCTCAGCGGTACTCTCTCACCTGGACTGTGTGCACTGACATTAAGATCCTCCCCAAGCAAACTAGGCTTGCTTCTGTTTATACAACCTTTCTGCCATGGGCTGTTTGAGTCAGTGAGGCCTATGGAGTGCAGCTGTTGTAGGGAGGAATCATTCACTCATTTCACAAAGCCTGAAGAGAATATAGATAACACAGGACCATATCATTATGGAATCAAGTTGTCCCTCCTGGCTATAGTTTACAAATCTGTGCTTTGCTCAATGTTGCCCTTTTCTTACTTTTATTCTTGGCTCTGTTGATCATCTTAGTTGAACCCAGCTAAGCTAGAATGTATTTATTGATTTATATATTCACTCATTCATTCATTCATTCATTCATTCATTCATCCTTTCAACCAGTAATGCATTAAACAGGAAGCCCTAGAAAATCAGAGATGAACAGTGTCCTTCCTATCTTGGAGTTGACGGTCTTCTTGGAAAACATCAAGATCTACCATCCCGGGCCATAAGTACTGGGCCATCAGAACGGAGCCACTCACGGAGGTCAGCTGAAAGAGACACCATCTCTAGGACAAGCCATCACAGAAAGTCTGCATGGGAAAAAAGAAATGTATCCAGCCAGAGTTTTGGCATTGGTGACCCATGAATACTTTTTTAAATACTTAACTAGTTCTAACATTTAAATGGTGACAGACGGCACAACATTTACTTTTTTAAAATTCCTAAATACACTTGAAAATGAGTACCGTGAGTCCCCATCCA
The DNA here is from genome assembly GCF_003265705.2 of Callorhinus ursinus. NCBI lineage: Eukaryota > Metazoa > Chordata > Mammalia > Carnivora > Otariidae > Callorhinus > Callorhinus ursinus. The sequence goes on from NW_027397107.1 coordinate 8,989,730, forward strand.
TTCGCACATAGAAACAACCAGCTGGAGATGAGATGCTGCTACGCTGTGTACATTTCTGGGTTACAACAGCCTCCCCAGCCTCCTTCTGAACCCTCTGCACCCCCTCCCTGGCCACCACAGACATTTGAGCTTGCCACTCCTGAACAAGGCTTTCTGTAACACACAGTTGTTTGGTAGGCAAAAGGGAGCGAGTGAGGGAGTTGCCAGATAAAATACAGACTCTCCTTTAAGTGTGAATTTTAAATTTGATAACTAGATAAAACTTGAGAAGAAGCACAGCCCATAAATACTGCATTGGATATACTGATCCTAAAAAAGCACTACCTGTTGTTTGTTTAAAATTCAACTTTGGGGCACCTGGGTAGCTCAGTCAGTTAAGCGTTGGGACTCTTAATTTCGGCTCAGGTCATGATCAAGGGGTCATGCTCTCTCTCGCTCTCTCTCAAATAAATAAATCTTTAAAATTTTAAATTTAAAAAATCAAATTTAACTGGGTGCCCTGTATTTTTACTAGCTAAATCTGGTCACCCTGGATGATTTGGGGACAAGGGAGGTAATGAGGAGGTCATTCTTAACAAAGTGAGTGGTATTTGAAAAGTAGAGAGAGGGACAAAGCAACTTCCTGGTCAGGGAGTATCAGGAGCTAATAAGAAAAATAAGAACTTAGCCATATTGAGCATTTTGTTGAGACCCGGCTAGATCACATCCAGTGATATCCGGTTGGCAAACGGGAGGCCGATTTGACCTCCGATGGCTCAAGCTCATTCTCTTCCCCTACACTCTGCACAGCCACCCCTAACAAGAATGGGAAGAGAGGAGGAAAGAGATGAAGAGGTTGGGAGTCCTTAAGAATAAAATTTGCCCTCTTTCCAACTTTTTCTCCCCTGACCCCTAACCCCCACCCGGAAGTATTCAATCAGTATTAAATGGAATTGTCGATGCTCTAGTAAAACGGGCAGTCCCATTAGTCACCTGCCAGGATTAGGATCATGGGAGATGGTGCCAGATAGGCAGCAGGACCCAGCTAAGTTGGGACAATTAGATGAACAGTAGGAGGGAAAGAATGTGAAAGGACAAGATAAGGTGGTTCTAGGAAGTCACTGGACTGTGGAGAAAGGACTGCATCTCACTCTGCTTCTTGAAATTATGGTGCTCAATAAATGTCTCATCATGATAACACAATGAAGCCCTGGAGGAGGTGCCGTACTGGCTCTCTGATTTACAGCCCTCTCTCCTGTCTGCGCTGGGGAAAAGTGGTAGCACATCACTGGCCTGGTGCTCTACACAAAAGCCAACATTATTTCTATAAATACCAGGCCTCGAGGAGAAGAGTTTAAGTCAAAGCATCAAGAGCCTTAGAATTCTTTACTCAACAGCAATATTTATTATCAATGCTTCTCATTTAACCTTTCTGAACGAATCCTAATACACAACCTCAGTGTCCTCCAATTGAGTTAATATATAAAATTATGAAAACAAGAATGCGTTGAGAGTAATTGGTGAGAGTAACTCGAGGAACAGCTGTTTTAAGACGGTTTCAATGGAAAAACTCTGAGAAGTTCAGACCCATCTGATGGACACAAACACATGAGAATCTTTTTTTTTTAATTTTTTATTGTTCTGTTAATCACCATATATTACATAATTTGTTTTGGTGTAGTGTTCCATGATTCATTGTTTGTGCATAACACCCGGTGCTCCACGCAGAACGTGCCCTCTTTAATACCCATCACCAGGCTAACCCATCCTCCTACCCTCCTCCCCTCTAGAAACCTCAGTTTGTTTTTCAGAGTCCATCATCTGTCCTGGTTCGTCTCCCCCTCTAACTTACTCCCCTTCATTCTTCCCCTCCTGCTATCTTCTTCTTTTTCTTTTTTCTTAAAATATGTTGCGTTATTTGTTTCAGAAGTACAGATCTGTGATTCAACAGTCTTACACAAATCACAGCGCTCACCGTAGCACATACCCTCCCCAATGTCTATCACCCAGCCACCCCCTCCCTCCCACCCCCCACCACCCCACTAACACCAAGTTTTTTCCTGAGATTAAGAATTCCTCATATCAGTGAGGTCATATGATACATGTCTTTCTCTGATTGACTTATTTCACTAAGCATAACACACTCCAGTTCCATCCACATCGTTGCAAATGGCAAGATCTCATTCTTTTTGATGGCTGCATAATATTCCATTGTGTATATATACCACATCTTCTTTATCCATTCATCTGTCGATGGACATCTTGGCTCTTTCCACAGTTTGGCTATTGTGGACAACACATGAGAACCTTGTTCAGCCCACTCTGCAAGATGCTATTTCCAGATTCTTCAGGGCAGATTTGCTTTACTTTGGTGGAGTCTCGAAAACATGAGCAGGGCTAACTTCAGTGCGTATTTATTCTTTATTCCCTGACAGTTATGTTCCAGAACCAGAAGCAGGTCCCCGGGCACTCTCTCTGAACACCGTTCATACATTCCTTCCTCAATCTTTCCTTAACCGAGTCATTAAAAGTCATTAACCTTTGGGTACCTACCTACTCCTTATTAACAGCTGCTGCTTTGCTTTGTAAAATAATAATTTTGAGATCATGGTTGTCAAGCAATATTATTACTAATATAATGCTTCCCATTCACTTCGTGAGTCTGCTGTTACAGCAAAGGCCATGCCTCTGGTATCTGTTACTCTGAAACAATGCTTAGCACAGTGCTGGTCACTTAGTGGGAACACGTCAACTCTCCACTGAATGGATGGAGATGAGCTAGGATTTCCTGGCCTCCAAATTCTCCTTGTACATGAAACCCATCCTAGAGAAGGCCATCCTTCTCAACAACAAACTTGCTCCCACACACCCAATGGACACACCTGTCCCACGTAACATCTATTTTGTTCCTTAACTGAATGTTACTCTTCCCTATATTCAGCCATTTTTAGCCACTTAGTCTGAATCTCTTTTTTGGTTTATCACCTGTTGCAGCCTTCCCCTTTCTCCTCCATCCCATCTGCCTCTAGAGATGCATAGCTCATAGCAGGAAACAGAACTTCCAGTATCTTAGTCTCAGTGGGATGCCACTAGACACCCACACACACATACTCTTCCTACCACCACATGGACGGGTAAGTCGGCAATTGTCTACATGCATGCAAGGCTCAGAATTTTAGGGAGTTCAGTAAGAGATGGACAAGCAAAAGGGCCCATAAGAAAAGCTAAGAAGTCTGCATTGTTGTCAACCCAAGGAGACACTCAAAGTACTGGAAAGGGAAGAAACTGAATTTGAATGTCTCCTGAGGGGCGCAGGGGTGGCTCAGTCGGTTGAGCTTCCGACTCTTGATTTCAGCTCAGGTCATGATCTCAGGGCCCTGGGATTGACCTCTATGTGGGGCTAGTGCTCAGGGCAGAGTCTGCTTCTCCCTCTCCTCTCCTTCCCCCTCTGCCCCTCAGTGTGCATGCTCTCAATTAATTAAGTTTTAAAAATAAAAAAAAATAGAGGTCTCCTGAGACTCTGATGACTCATGGTGAAAATAAATTTTAGCTAAAGAAGCCAATACAGTTGTTAGTAATTATTATTGTATTGTTAGGATATTGATATTAACTACAGTAATAATAACGTAAAATTTATTGAGTGTTAACCCAAGCAGAGGGTTAAGCACTTTATTTGGTTATCTCATTTGACTGATAGGTTCTATTCCCTACTCCACTGGTGAGGAATGTGACCCTGGCAGAGTTAACTAATAACATGCCCCAGGTTACCAGCCAATCTGGGGATTTCAGAGTTCTGGCTCCAGAGCCCACTTGCTTCAACGCTAGTGCACCCTAGGTTCCTGACCAACCTGAAAATTAACCACAGATGTCCCAAATTCTAAAGAAGTCCACTGCATCTTAATAAAATGAAACAGTGCCGTAAATCTGTCATGTGGTTCAAGCTAATTCATGTGGAAATGATTCTTGAAAAATTAGCCTAGGGGCACCTGGGTGGCTCAGTCAGTTAAGCATCTGCCTTCAGCTTGGGTCATAACCCCAGGGTCATGGGTTCGAGCCCCACATCGGGCTCCTTGTTCAGCAAGGAGCTTGCTTCTCCCTCTCCCTCCGCCCCTCCCCCTCACTCGTGCTCTCTCACTCTCTCTCTCTATCAAATAAATAAAATCTTAAAAAAAAGAAAAAGAAAAATTAGCCTACATGGAGCACCTCTTCTGGCTTAAAGCTTCAGATTCTTTAGAAATGGGAATTTATCCAAAGTCAGATTCAAGTGAAAATACTGTGTCAGGTTGTTTCAGCTGGTTAAACCCTCAGTCTTCAGAGCATCCTCACCACACATCTGCATCCTCACACAGACCCAACAGTTTCCTGCAACTGCCCACCGGAGCCACATCTGCAGGGTGTTGAAGAACAAGTGCATGAAGAAATCAAAGCTCCCTGGAGAGCAGCAGGATGAATGCTCAGCATCGGCTGAGCTAGATCTCCTTTCATACAGATGGGGAAACTGAGGCCCAAACCCAGCCTGGGCCTCCCCTGGCAAGAATAATCCTCCCTACCACACTTAGTGGAAAACCTTCATCACCCACAGTTGATCTTCCCCCTGCCTGGTCTCATATTTCCCCGACTTCCTTCAGCATACCCAGCACAACCTCAACTGAGAGCTGAAATAGAGGTGGAAAAAAATCAAGAACATTTTAAATGGGAGAAGGGATTTGTAGTGTGGGACTCCTTTGTGTTTATGGACAGAATTATTTGGGTAGGTAAATGCAAAATGCGTTTCCTGCCCTGTCTCTTCCCCTCCTCCTAGAGATTACGAGAGGAGCCATCTGAGGTGGCCAATCGGGTTTTCTCCCTGTCCTGCGTATGTTCCAACTGAATGGATTTACAGTAGCTCAAGGATCTTTCAGCATATATATTCAATCAAGAAAACTCACTATTGGATGCACATCCTAATTTATAAGCTTCAGTAATTGCTGTGGCTGTGAGCAAAATGAATCCAAAACAATTGGACATATAAACCCTGAATGTTATGTGTTCGTTTCTTCTGTATCAATTATGGCCGGACTATAAACCACTCTGGGAAGGCAGCCGTGCCCATTCAATCAAGCTGTGCCCACTACCTTGTATGAGCCCAGAAACACAGCGGGTATCAAATGTCACAAGAGTAACAACACAACTCCCCTGACTGATTCCTACACTCTCCGTCGCTGGATCTTTTCGGCAGCAGGTAGAAAAGTAGAGGTGGGGGGACCAACTCATGGATTCTATTTAAGGACATTTGATGAAAATGGTGACTGGCCCATGACTGATTTTATTCTTAGCGCTTAAATGTTAGTTAGTTAGTCAATTTGAATGTTAATTAGCCATAATGACAAGGAGTGTCTCTTTTTATGATCCTCTTAAAATGTACCCAGGGGCTAATAAGCAATGGGCGCATCCCATAAATATAATAAGTAAATAAATTAGCATCAGTTAATTTAAATGTAAGCAAACTACACAGTGAGGCCTTTCCTCCGCTCCTGCTCACTCTGGGTATTTTCCTCCCAGCATCCCTTCACCTCGCCTCATCAATTTCACGATCTAAACAATACATGCTACAGCCGAGGAGCAAGGTCAGATATTATTGAATTCAGTGCAAAGCAAGTGGACCTTTTTCACTTTTTAGACCCATGTTGTCAGGTAAAGGGGTAGTTAGAATAAAGGTCAAAGAAAGTGAGACTCATAAAACCCTGCTGACGTGAACAACTGGTTACATGGCGGTGATTACCCCAGATGGTCGGCATAGTCATCAGAAAGGTTAGTTTGGTCAAATAACTACCTGGATTCCGTTTTGTTGAAAAGTGGAAATGGCTAAGGAAGTGAGTGATCAAATATTTCAGGTAGATTGGCTGGGATTGTGAATGCCTGCCTCAAGATGCCTGTCAATTCCTCCACTGTCTGGGTCAATCAGAATGCCTTGCACCTGCCCCACTTTGGATGCTGGGATACAGTCGGGAAAACCTTACAAACTGGGTCCCATCGTGAATGCTTTGGTAAACCATTGCTCCTAGGGGAAGAGGGCTGTAGGGATAAATTCTAGATGGCAGAAGAAGAAAGAGAGAGTAGCCTAAGAAAGATACTGTGTTTATCCCCACCCCCTCCTCCCTCCTTGACTCAATACTGATTTCTGGATTGTCCTAGTGGACATTAATGAGTTCATCCTATCTAACAGAAAAGGCTAAAGCTTGGAGTCTGCGTGGGTGTCATCTGTCACTGGTAGGTTAGGTTGAGGGGTGCCCTCCCTGAGGGTGCCAACAACCATAACATAGAACAGAGTTCTCCCAGGACATGCGCCTACCTAGCCATAGACATAGGTGCTCCAACAATGAAACTTCTCTCTCCAGTCACATTCAGAGTTGCTGATCTGCATGTCAAGGGGAGGATTTTGGAGTGACTGGTTTCTTTAGCTGGCTGCATTCCACTTAATGTTTCCCTGAGACTCCCTCTCACTATATATACTGACTTAATTTCTACGGCACAGCCCTAAATAGGAGCGGTCAGCTTCCCCTTCCACAAAGAGCTAAACCAGCCTGCTTAGAATGATGCCATCTACCCTGACCCTAATTACAGGTCCTCCACCCATCCATTATATATGTGGCCACTGGCCAAAAAGAAAGTGAGAGGAGATTCATCTCCTTTCAAGGAATTCACTCAGAATCCTCATCTGTCCGAGGCCAGCTGGGTCACTCCTCCCCATTCCTGCTGTGCTGCTGAACATCAGCTGCAGCTGGTGCCTCGAGACTTCCCCTGGCGACTCTGCTCCCAGGCACCTAATCACAGGGAAAGCTGGCCCGGATGTGATCAGCAGGACTGTCCTCCAGCATGGTCCCTAGCATCCCTCCAGTATGCAGCCTGCTCCCCACCCCATACCCAGAAGGAGTACGGAGACAGGGGTCACTGCAGTCAGTGTGGCCTGTCCCTGTACCGACACACCAGCTTACAATCACCTGCCTGGGCCCGCTCCTCATTATTCTCAAAGAAGAATTCTGTCCATTTTTCCTGCCACTGGACCCAGAAAAAAATTAAGCCAAAAACAGAATAGCCTCAGGCTTTTGATCTCCCAACCCCTTCAGGCTTTCATCCAAAGCTCCTCTTTATCTCTGCCATCCTTTGTGGTTACCTGATGGTATTTAAGTGAAAAAGGCTCGTCAAAAAGAATACAGTAGAGAAATGGTAGAACGGGAAAGGCAAGGAGGGTGGGCAGTAACCCTGAAGTGGAGAAACCTGACAAATACAGCTCTGCCAGGTCCACAGCACTAGTGACAGATCATGTTGGTAGTTCGTACCTTTAATACAATGTGATACAAAGGGCTCTGTACCCCTGTGGTCTTCTTCCCTAGAACCTATAACCCTAGTCTAACCACGTGAGAAACATCAGGCAAATCCCAATGAAAAGGCATGGTATGAAACAGAGACCAGAACTCCTCAAAACCTTCAAGGTCATCCAAAACAAAGAAAGCCCAAGAAACTGAGAGCAAAGTGGAGCCTAAGGGGGCATGATAACTAAGTGTCATGTGGTGTCAGGGATGGGATCCTAGGACCAAAAAAAAAGCATTAGGTAAAAGCTAAGGACATCTGAATAAAGTGTGGGCTTTACCTAATAATGTATGAACATTGGTTTATATTAACAGCAATTTGGCATATACATAGTCTTTTGTTGGGAGGGTGAATGCCTGAGCAAGCCCCCTGATTTGGGTCCTCATGAACAAAATCCTGAGCCAGAAAGTTAAAAAGTCCTGTTCTGGAAGTTGTGGGTGGGGGGAGGCAAGAAGCATGGAGGGAGGAGGAGCAGGATGGCGGAGGAGTAGGAGACCTAAATTTCGTCTGGTCCCAGGAATTCAGCTGGATAGGGATCAAACCATTCTGAACACCTACGAACTCAACAGGAGATCGAAGAAAAGAGTAGCAAAAACGCTCTGAACAGAGAAGTGACCACTTTCTGGAAGGTAGGACGTGCGGAGAAGTGAATCCGAGGTGATATTCAGGAGGATAGACGGCGGGGGAGGGGGCTTCCGTGAGCCGCTTCTGGCAAGTGCTAGAGCCGCGGAGCACAAAATCGGAACTTCTAGAAGTCGGCTCCGCTGAGGGACGTCGCTCCAGTGGCTAAGCTGGGGGTGGAATCCTCCCGGGACAGTGTGGTCTCAGGACCCTCGGGGTCACAGAAAGACCGGGGATGCCTGAGTGCGGCAGAGCTCCCGGGTATCGGAGCAGGGAAGCCGGCTGCAGAGACGGAGCCGAGGCGTGGGCTCTCAGTTCGGGGTTGCCATAAACTGTGATCCGCGGCCCAGTCAGGCCACTGCTCCTCCAGCAGGGACCCAACAAGTGGCAGATCCGGGGAGACTCCCCTTCCTCCCCCAGGAGGAGCGGTGTGGGAGCGCACCGCAGGGATCTGCTGGATCTGGAGATTCCACACCGGGTCGGGTGCCAGAGAGAAAAACGCTCGGTCACAGGCCGGGTGAGCACGGAGTGCGGCCGGAGACCGGGGACACGGGAGTGACTGCTTTTCTCTGGGGGCGCACTGAGGAGCGGGGCCCCGAGTTCTCAGCTCCTCCGGGTGGAGATTGAGAGGCCACCATTTTCACCCTGGTCCTCCAGAGCTGTACCGAGAGCTTGCAGGGAACAAAAGCTCCTGAGAGCAAACCAGAGCAGCTTGCTTAGCCCGGACACACAAGGGCGGGGCAATTCAGCCTCCAGCAAAGATATTTGGGAACCACAGCAACAAGTCCCTCCCCCAGAAAATCAGCACGAACAGCCAGCCAAGACCAAATTTACCAATCAATGAGAATGGCAGAACTCCAGTGCCAGGAGAATACTGCACATAAAATCCATGGCTTTTTTTCCCCATGATTCTTTAGTCTTCAAAATTAATTTTTTAAATTTTCTTTATTTTGCTCGGCGGGGAGTCTGCTTCTCCCTCTGACCCTCTTCCCTCTTGTGCTATCTCTCATTCTCTCTCTCTCACTTAAATAAATAAAATCTTTAAAAAAATATTTTTCTTTATTTTTTTGTTTTCTATTATTTTTTGAATTTTTCTTCTTCCCTTTTCAACCAACATCTTATCAATTCCTTTTTTAAAATCTTTTTTAATTTTCATTTTTACACTCATATTCTATCCCTTCATTGTAGTTAACCTTATCTTTTGTCTGTGTGTGTGTCTGTGTGTGTGTGTATATATATATATGTGTGTGTGTATATATATATATATATATATATGTTGTTCTCTCTTTAAAATTTTGGGATACAGTTTCTTCTACCAGACCAAACTATACCATAAATCTAGTGTATAGTTTTGTTCTAGTCTCCTGCCTGATCAAATTCCTTTTTTTTTAATTTTTTTCTTTCTTTTTTCAATCAACTTCTTATCAATTCCTTTTTTAAAATCTTTTTTAATTTTCATCTTTACACTCATACTCCATCCCATCATCGTATTTACCCTTATTTCTGTATATATGCAAGTTTTTCTTTCTTTAAAATTTAGGGAGGCAGTTTTTCTAACAAACAAAAATACACCCAAAATCTAGTGTGTGGTTCTGTTATATTCACCAGCCTGATCATGTTCTTTTTCTTTTTTTCCTTTCGTTTCCCCCCCAACCCTGGTTTTCTGGTCTCTTCTGATTCTTTTAGTGTATATTTTTATGGGGGCACTGTTACCCTGTTGGCATTTTCTTCTCTCATTCACCTATTCTTCTCTGAACAAAATGACAAGGCAGAAAAACTCACCTCAATAAAAAGAACAAGAGGCAATACCGACTGCCAGGGACCTAATCAATACAGACATTAGTAAGATGTCGGACCTAGAATTCAGAAAGACAAGTATAAAGATACTAGCTGGGCTTGAAAAAAGCAAAGAAGATAGTAGGTAATCCCTTTCTGGAGAAATAAAAGAATTAAAATCTAACCAAGTCAAAATCAAAAAGGCTATTAATGAGGTGCAATCAAAAATGGAGGCTCTAACTAATAGGATAAATAAGGCAGAAGAGAGAATTAGTGATATAGAAGACCAAATGATGGAGAATAAAGAAGCTTAGAAAAAGATAGATAAACACCTACTGGACTACAAGGGCAGAATTCGAGAGATAAGTGATACAATAAGACGAAACAGTATTAGAATAATTGGGATCCCAGAAGAAGAAGAAAGAGAGAGAGGGGCAGCACGTATATTGGAACAAATTATAGCGGAGAACTTCCCTAATTTGGGAAATGGAAACAGGCATCGAAATCCAGGAGGCATAGAGAATCCCCCTCAAAATCAATAAAAATTGGTCAACCCCCCGACATCTAACAGTAAAACTTATGAGTCTCAGAGACAAAGTGAAAATTCTGAATGCAGCTTGGGACAAGAGGTCTGTAACCTACAATGGTAGAAACATTAGACTGGCAGCAGACCTATCCACAGAGACCTGGCAGGCCAGAAAGGACCTGCATGATATATTCAGACCACTAAACGAGAAAAATATGAGACAAGAATACTATATCGAGCTAGGCTGTCATTGAAAATAGAGAGATAAAAAGCTTCCAGGACAAACAAAAACTAAAAGAACTTGCAAACACCAAGCCAGCCATACAAGAAATATTGAAAGGGGTCCTCTAAGCAAAGAGAAAGCCTAAAAGTGACATAGACCAGAAAGGAACAGAGACAATACACAGTAACAGTCAGCTTATAGGCAATACAATGGCACTAAATTCATATCTTTCAATAGTTACCCTGAATGTAAATGGGCTAAATGCCCCAATCAAAAGACACAGGCTATCAGATTGGATAAAAAAACAAGACCCATCTATATGCTATCTCCAACAGACTCATTTTAGACCCAAAGACACCTCCAGATTTAAAGTGTGGGGGTAGAAAACCATTTACCATGCTAATGGACATCAAAAGAAAGCTGGGGTGGCAATCCTTATACGAGACAAATTAGATTTTAAACCAAAGACTATAATAAGAGATGAGGAAGGACACTTAAAGGGTCTAACCAACAAGAAGATCTAACAATTGTAAATATCTATGCCCCTAACATGGAAGCAGCCAATTTTATAAGCCAATTAATAACAAAATAAAAGAAACATATCAACAATAATACAATAATAGTACGGGACTTTAACACCCCCGTCACTGAAATGGACAGATCATCTAGCAAAAGATCAACAAGGAAATAAGGGCTTTAAATGACACACTGAAACAGATGGATGTCACAGACATATTCAGAACATTCCATCCCAAAGCAACAGATTACACATTCTTCTCTAGGGCAAATGGAACATACTCCAGAATAGATCACATCCTGGGTCACAAATCAGGTCTCAACTGGTACCAAAAGATTGGGATCATTCCCTGCATATTTTTGGACCACAGTGTTTTGAAACTAGAAATCAATCACAAGAGGAAAGTCAGAAAGAACTCAGAAACATGGAGGCTAAAGAGCATCCTACTAAAGAATGAATGGGTCAACCAGGAAATTAAAGAAGAATTAAAAAATTCATGGAAACCAATGAAAATGAAAACACAACTGTTCAAAATCTTTGGGATACAGCAAAGGCAGTCCTGAGAAGAAAGTATATAGCAATACAAGCCTTTCTCAAGAAACAAGAA
>NW_027397107.1:9011328-9025180 GCF_003265705.2 Callorhinus ursinus
TCAAAGGCATCCAAATCGGCAAAGAGGAAGTCAAACTCTCACTCTTTGCAGATGATATGATACTGTACGTGGAAAACCCAAAAGACTCCACCCCAAAACTGCTAGAACTCATACAGGAATTCAGTAAAGTAGCAGGATATAAAATCAATGCACAGAAATCAGTGGCATTCCTATACACCAACAACAACACAGAAGAGAGACAAATCAAGGAGTCTATCCCATTTACAATTGCACCCAAAACCATTAGATACCTAGGAATAAATCTAACCAAAGAGGCAAAGGATCTGTACTCAGAAAACTATAAAATACTCATGAAAGAAATTGAAGAAGACACAAAGAAATGGAAAAACGTTCCATGCTCATGGATTGGGAGAATCAACATTGTGAAGATGTCAATGCTACCTAGAGCAATCTACACATTCAATGCAATCCCCATCAAAATACCATCCACTTTTTTCAAAGAAATGGAACAAATAATCCTAAAATTTGTATGGAACCAGAAGAGACCCCGAATAGCCAGAGGAATACTGAAAAAGAAAAGCAAAGCTGGCGGCATCACAATTCCGGACTTCCAGCTCTATTACAAAGCTGTCATCATCAAGACAGTATGGTACTGGCACAAAAACAGACGCATAGATCAATGGAACAGAATCGAGAGCCCAGAAATGGACCCTCAACTCTATGGTCAACTTATTTTTGACAAAGCAGGAAAGAATGTCCAATGGCAAAAAGACAGTCTCTTCAACAAATGGTGTTGGGAAAATTGGACAGCCACATGCAGAAGAATGAAACCGGACCATTTCCTTACACCACACACAAAAATAGACTCCAAATGGTTGAAAGACCTAAACGTGGGACAGGAGTCCATCCAAATCCTAAAGGAGAACACAGGTAGCAACCTTTTCGACCTTAGCCGCAGCAACTTCTTCCTAGAAACATCGCCAAAGGCACGGGAAGCCAGGGCAAAAATGAACTATTGGGATTTCATCAAGATAAAAAGCTTTTGCACAGCAAAAGAAACAGTCCACAAAACCAAAAGACAACCGACAGAATGGGAGAAAATATTTGCAAACGACATATCAGATAAAGGGCTAGTATCCAAAATCTATAAAGAACTTATCAAACTCAACACCCAAAGAACAAATAATCCAATCAAGAAATGGGCAGAAGACATGAGCAGACATTTCTCCAAAGAAGACATCCAAATGGCCAACAGGCACATGAAAAAGTGCTCAACATCGCTCGGCATCAGGGAAATCCAAATCAAAACCTCAATGAGATACCACCTCACACCCGTCAGAATGGCTAAAATTAACAAGTCAGGGAACAACAGATGTTGGCGGGGATGTGGAGAAAGGGGAACCCTCCTACACTGTTGGTGGGAATGCAAGCTGGTGCAACCCCTCTGGAAAACAGTATGGAGGTTCCTCAAACAGTTGAAATTAGAGCTACCGTTCGATCCAGCAATTGCACTACTGGGTATTTACCACAAAGATACAAATGTAGGGACCCGAAGGGGTACATGTACCCCAATGTTTATAGCAGCAATGTCCACAATAGCCAAACTGTGGAAAGAGCCAAGATGCCCATCGACAGATGAATGGATAAAGAAGATGTGGTATATATACACAATGGAATATTATGCAGCCATCAAAAGGAATGAGATCTTGCCATTTGCAACGACGTGGATGGAACTGGAGGGTGTTATGCTGAGTGAAATAAGTCAATCAGAGAAAGACATGTATCACATGACCTCACTGATATGAGGAATTCTTAATCTCAGGAAACAAACTGAGTGTTACTGGAGTGGTTGGGGGTGGGAGGGATGGGATGGCTGGGTGATAGACTTTGGGGAGGGTATGTGCTACGGTGAGCGCTGTGAATTGTGCAAGACTGTTGAATCACAGATCTGTACTTCTGAAACAAATAACGCAACATATTTTAAGAAAAAAGGAAAAGAAGAAGATAACAGGAGAGGAAGAAAAGGGGAGTATGTCAGAGGGGGAGACGAACCATGAGAGATGATGGACTCTGAAAAACTGAGGGTTCTAGAGGGTAGGGGGGTGGGGGGATGGGTTAACCTGGTGATGGGTATTGAGGAGGGCACGTTTTGCATGGTGCACTGGGTGTTATGAACAAACAATGAATCATGGAACACTGCATCAAAAACTAATGATGTAATATATGGTGATTAACATAACAATAAAAAAATTTGGGAAAAAAAAAAAAACCTCAATGAGATACCACCTCACACCAGTCAGAATGGCTAAAATTAACAAGTCAAGAAACGACAGAAGTTGGCGACGATGCAGAAAAAGGGGAACCCTCCTACACTGTTGGTGGGAATGCAAGCTGGGGCAGCCACTCTGGAAAACAGTAGGGAGTTCCTCAAAAAGTTGAAAATAGAGCTACTCTATGACCCAGCAATTGCACTACTGGGTATTTACCCCAAAGATACAAATGTAGGGATCCGAAGGGGCACATGCACCCCAATGTTTATAGCAGCAATGTCCACAGTAGACAAACTATGGAAAGAACCTAGATGTCCACTGACAGATGAATGGATAAAGAAGCAGTGGTATATATACACAATGGAATATTATGCAGCCATCAAAAGGAATGAGATCTTGCCATTTGCAACGACGTGGATGGAACTAGAGGGTATTATGCTAAGTGAAATAAATCAATCAGAGAAACACAAGTATCATATGACCTCACTGATATGAGGAATTTGAGAAACAAGACAGAGGATCATAAGGGGAAGGGAGGGGAAAATGAAACAAGACACAACCAGAGGAGGAGATAAACCATAAGAGACTCAATCTCAGGAAACAAACTGAGGGCTGCTGGAGTGGTGGGGGGTGGGAGGGATGGGGTGGCTGGGTGATGAACATTGGGGAGGGTATGTGCTATGGTGAGCGCTGTGAATTGTGTAAGACTGTTGAATCACAGGGGCGCCTGGGTGGCTCAGTCGTTAAGCGTCTGCCTTCAGCTCAGGTCATGATCACAGGGTCCTGGGATTGAGCCCCACATCGGGCTCCCTGCTCAGCGGGAAGCCTGCTTCTCCCTCTCCCACTCCCCCTGCTTGTGTTCCCTCTCTCACTGTGTCTCTCTCTGTCAAATAAATAAAATATTAAAAAAAAAAAGACTGGTGAATCACAGACCTGTACCCCTGAAACAAATAATACATTATGTTAATAAAAAAAAAAAAAAGCAGCAGCAGCACAGAGGACCCCAGCTTAGGGGAAGGAGGGGAGGGTAACAGGTGAGTTCCTGAGTTCCACATTGGCTGGTGGGAAAGGAGATTCAGAACTCTCCTGGACAAGCCCTGAAGCCCTGACATGTTCAGATCTGCTGGAGGGATGGGAAACATTTGAGGTTATTTAAAACTACCTGGGGGCGCCTGGGCGACTCAGTCAGTTCAGCATCTGGCTCTTGATTTCGGCTCAGGTCATGATCTCAGGGTTATACATCAAGCTGGCATAGGGCTCCACACTCAGCAGGGACTCTGCTTGAGATTCTTTCCCTCTGCCCCTCCCCCCCACTTGCTCACTCTCTCTCTAAAATAAACAAATCTAAAAACAACAACAAAAATAAAACTTCCTGCTCCAAGAAAGGGCAACCACGAGTCTCAACTGAGGGTGTCATGGAAGGTAGGTCCCAGGAAGACAAAGAGGGAGGTCACACTTGCCAGCCCCATAGCAGAGCTCTAATATAATTACCACAATTTAGCTCCCAAGCTGATACAGTCTATTAGGTAAGCATTAACATTTTAAAATGCATGTGGAATCCTGTGGCTTGTCAGACACTGCATAAACACCCAGAATTAGTAATCAGGTGAAAGAGAATCATATTAACTAAGACTAATTAGGATGAAGGTCAGCCTGAGTTACAGAGGGGTCTCACAAGTAGTTCTTTCACTTTCTAGTCCTGAGTGAAACCAAAGCAAACTTTGAGGATGGCTTTACTGCAAAGGTTGGGATCATCCAAATTGGTAGACTGCAAATTACTTGGAAATTTATATAGTAACCAATACCTTCATGAATCCCTCATTACACGCCAGGCATCATACTAAGCCATCTGTGAATGTCCTTTCCTTTAACCTCCCTAAATACTTCATCCTTACATTCATTTTACAGATGAGGAGATAGGGCCATCTGACTATATGCAACTTTTCCAAGATCCTTCTAGTAGTGAAACGGACACAGAAATGGAGAGTTCACATTCCAAGTCAAGGCACCATGCTCCCCTGACATCGTGTCAGCCCCAGTTCTGGGAAGCGGTTTCCTAGTAGGGTTTCAAATACGGTTCACTAATTAATAAGACCACCGTTTATAAGTAAAAAGATGCTGTTAAAATACTGACCATATAAGCGTATTGAGTGATATATCTCATCAGAGCAGAGCTGTCATTAAGCACTAGCCTCTGCAGACAGACCAGGTTCAATTCCCAGCTCCACCACTTGAGAGCTGCGTGACCTTGAGTAAGTTACTTAACCTCTCTGAGTGTCACTTTCCGGACCTGCACAAGGCCTTTCAATATTGCCTCTCCCACTGAATGGTCATGAGATTTAAATAGGCTTTTGTAATATTAAGTGCCTGACACTGTTTCTGTCACATAGTAAACACCCACACTAAGAATCCTTTTTTTTTTAATTTTTTTATAAAGATTTTATTTATTTGATAGAGAGACAGTGAGAGCAGGAACACAAGCAGGGGGAGTGGGAAAGGGAGAAGCAGGCTTCCCACTGAGCAGGGAGACCAATGTGGGGCTCGATCCCAGGACCCTGAGATCATGACCCGAGCCGAAGGCAGACGCTTAATGACTGAGCCACCCAGGTGCCCCAAGAATCCTTTTTTTAAAAAATATGTAACACAGAGTTAAACTATAATCCAATCTTACTTCCTCACAAATCCTATAAAGTCCTTTTATGTTGAAAGTCCAGCTTAAAACCCTAATTACGTCCTGTAAACAGGGATACTTCTGGTGTTCCTCTGAAGCAAAATTAATTCTCTGTGTGGCTTTACTTTGCTTCCACAACTTAATTGATGCATCCATTAAAACCCATATTATGACATGTGGTGATTAGTTCTGCTGGGTCTGCCTCTCCAGCTTGATCGTGTGCTTTTTAGGACAAGATTATGTCTCTGCTTCCCTGAGACCTAGAGCGGTGTCTAGCACTTGGCAAAAAAAAAAAAAAAAATACACACACACACACACACACACACACACACACACACACACCTTCAAATCACTAAATTCTGCCTTGGGGTGCTGAGCAAATCCTGTGTTAAAAAAATCCTATATATCACAGCTAAAACCTATGCACTGATATAATGACTTGCATTTTGTAAGTACTCTCCCAATATACAGTAACATTAATACTACGCTTTAGTTTGCAGTGTTTTGGAAACTCAAAGACTGGATAAGTCAAAGCCGACACTCTATTTCCAAGTACAAAATGCTGGAATTGAAATAAGCTGGATTTAGTTGTACGGATCTCCCAGAGGAGCAACCCCAACTGTGACTATTGAAAACTAAAGTGCTAACCAAACCCCAGGCCCGTATGTGGACAAGAGCAAAGAATATTCATCAAAGTCAATATATTATTTCTGTTTGTTGCAACATGGGTTTTTCTTTTGTTCCTTTTTATTTATGTCTCTGGCTATCCTGGCATTACAAGCAGCAAAGCTCAAAGGCCAGGATAAGGGTATACAAACAACATGTCCTGTGAGGAATTCATTTGCCTGAAATAAAATGAAAAATGTTGACATGGTTCAAGGTTGTAGTCACCCACATGGTGAGAACAGAGCCTGAAATTATAGGGCCATGAGTATCCGGGAGAGTAGACCTTTCACGTTGATTCCTCGGAGATGAACTGAAGTTATGATCCCAGGCAGCATTCGCGCAACACTCGGCTGTTGCCCTATCTGTCAAATTTACATCGTGAGTCTGCCGTGCCCACTATAATTTTAAGTTTGATGGTGTGGTTGACAGTCTATTATGCTCAATGCATTTTTTTTTAACTTTAACTTTCAAAGAAAAAGCTTTCCTATTCATCATACATATGTTGCAAATGTGGAGTTTTAGAGTTGTTTTTTTCCAATTTCAATGGGGTAGAACAGACGCACCCCATATATCTTGGCCACAAGGCTGGCCCTGGAGGAAGGCACAGGTGAAGCTCCTATATTTGACCTGTTTTAAGCCGTTCTTTGGAGATGCACCTGCCTATCTGTTTTCCCAGGGTCCCAAAGTAAGACAGAAATCTCCCAACAGAGAGACCACACTGCTTTCTATTCCAGACCTAAGGCTCTCATGACCTAGTCACCCAGGGAATGGGTACCCTTTGCAATGCCTTCGTGAAGCAGAAGAACACTGCTTGTTTCTAGAACCTTCTCTGAAGTCAACAGCCATACTTGCCCTCCTATGTCTGCTCTGTTTCCTGGTCCACCACATTGTTCTCAAAGAGACTACCTCCTCTGGAACACACAGAACAATCAGGAACTCCTGGAAGATAAGCCTTTTTTTTTTTAATAAAGATTTTTATTTATTTGACCAGGAGAGAGAGAGCACAAGCAGGGGCAGTGACAGGCAGAGGCAGAGGGAGAAGTAGGCTCCCCGCTGAGCAAGGAGCCCCACGTGGAGCTTGATCCCAGGACCCTGGGATCATGACCTGAGCCGAAGGCAGTCGCTTAACCAACTGAGCCACCCAGGCGCCTTGAAAACGAGCCTTTCAATGTATTTTTTCCTTTGAGTGATAGCTGAGAGCATGAGCCCCCAAAAGGGCAGAGTTATTTAATCACGAGGCAAGAAAGGGGTTTCAAGTGGACCCCTGCCTCTATTTTGTGTTACTTCTGTCTATAAGGTCAAGAATAAGAAAGGAAAATGGATAAGATCTTCGTCTTTATGCTTTGCCGACTATTGCTGTTATTACGTTCACCATGTTTGGGTCCCAAGAAAAGTTCTGGAGCGGGAGTTTCAATTCTTGGAGGAGACACAGCTTCTCGAAGAGTAAGTCTGACCAAGGAAAGAAACTGTGAATGCCACAGTTAAATTCAAATAAGCTGTGTCTCTGTTAACTCCTTTTAATATGGTCACGTAACCTATCATCCACACTTTTGAGAATAAAAGGATATATACTGAATAATTACACTGGGAAACTAGATATAAAATGCCCGGTGAAAACTGGTATAAATTATCAAAACCATAGGAATGGTCACCCGTGCTAAATGCCAATGGATGTTTTCCTTAAACCACATATCAAATTACACTGCTTTATGATAAATTATAGGTCTAAATGCTTACAATAGACTGAAAAAAAATAAAACAACATAAAAGACAGTGAATGGCAGCATAAAGTTGGAAATGTCATTTAGGACTCTGGAGATGTCCTAGTTTCAAACTCATAGAAATATTGCCTAATTAATGGCATCAGTATGTACTAAAATAGCTTATGAAAGACACTAATATTCATTCCTATTCAATTTCTGTTTCTTGGTTAT
This sequence comes from Callorhinus ursinus, assembly GCF_003265705.2. Lineage (NCBI taxonomy): Eukaryota > Metazoa > Chordata > Mammalia > Carnivora > Otariidae > Callorhinus > Callorhinus ursinus. The sequence goes on from NW_027397107.1 coordinate 9,018,831, forward strand.
GGATGTTACAAAAAGGTCTAGCACATTTGTCATCCCTTACAAAATGAAGCTTTTATAATTTTGTTCCATGAAAGGTTCCTCTTCTTCCTTCTTCCCATGAAAAATATTTCTATGCAATGTCTATCCCCGTAATGATTTGCCCATTCAGTCAAAAACAGAGTAATTTGGTGGCAAAGAAAACATGAATTAATTTCTTTCTTTAAATGATCACCATTTGACCCAAAATAAATAAAGACAAAGTATACAGCAAAACAGATGAAATAAATAACTGAGAAGCCCCACTTGGGCAGCTTTAGTATAGGTTCCAGAGAGGATTTCAACTGATGTGTGCTCTTATATTGCATTGTGTTCTCAAGAGCAGACCCCCCCTCCTTTGGCTGCATTCAGTGGAGGCATAGTTCCTTTCCACTGTTCCCTCTGCCCACCACACTGGAGGCTTCAGTTGTCAGCTGGTTCTAGCTGGCTAAAGTAGATAGTACCTGAAGGAATCCTTTTAATTAGGACCAAAGGAATGTAGGCAATATTGTGCATATGTGAATGAACCCACACTATGGAACCATGTGCAATTGATTTTGGGGTTCACTTCAGCAAATGGCTGATATATATGAAATATTTTACATACCCACCATTTGCTTAAGTAGACATAAACAATGATATAATTCTCCAGTTAGGATGACCTTCCATACCGCTTTACAAAGGAACAGGTGAAATCTGGCCAAGGAGATTTTCTTGGTCCTGGATCTGTTAGAATGCCCTTCTTTAGTGAAGCTGAAATTGGTTCTAGGCTGTCCACTAACCTTTTTTGTACCTGATGCTGATTTACCCTGCCCCTGCCTGGGGCAAAACGGATATCCCTTGATATAAGGGCTCTGACATCAATCTCAGAGAATTCTAGGTCCTTCTGCTTACAAAACTTCAATGTTCAAGCTCTGAGTACAGAGTCTTAGCTAGTTTTATTTCTATATTGGTTCCTATTTTCTACCACATGTGTTCTGCTACAATGTTCTACCGCAAGACAGAGATGTGGCAAAACTCATCTCTAGGGGATGCTTGAAAGAAGCGTTTACTGCCTCTCCTGCCCTGGAGGAGTCTCCTTCCAGTTTCTCTTGATGAGTTCTCTTCCTGTGTATTATTTTTTGTTTTCTCTCTCTCCCCCTCACACGTGTGCGTGCACAACACACACACACACACACACACACACACATGCCCATGCTTACAGTCTTTCTCCATAGTCCTCTGACAGCATGACAGTCAGAAATATTCCACAGACAAATAGCATACAATTGGCCTATTTTCAAAATTATCTAGTGTATTAGAAATACAAACTTGTGGGCCCCATCTCTCCCTCCTGAATCAAAAATCAGAAACTCTACGGAGGTTACCCTGGATTCTATGCTTTTAGAAAGTTCCTCGGGGCATTCTGATGATCAACTGTATCTGAAAGTCAGATATAAAATAAAATTTTAGTTGAAGAACGAAACACTTTTGTAGAAAAAGTCTCTAACACTATGCAGGAATCACTGACTCGAAGTCGCTTCCCAAGTTATATTAATAGGAATTTTGCTATTTACTCCTTCCAGCTTACCACATGTGGAAAACATTTTCACATTAAAAAGTGCCTAAAATATACAGGATATACTTTTTGTAATGTGTCAGACAATCTTTATAATCTATGATCTAATCATATCCAGGAGGGAACTCTGTTGGTACAAAAGAGCATGAAGTCAACAGAAATAAAATAAATAATTTTCTAGATTAAAATACCTGAAGCCACAATGATTTTGACCCATGTGTATCACATCAGTTCAGTGAGCTAAAGTCAAGAGCATTGCAGTTCTCATGCCTCCAGACTAAACCATCCTGACAAGCATGGCGAATGGTCTGTTCTGGGGACAGGGAAGACGAAGAACTGTAAGCTAACAAATATGAGAGGCGCCCCCAGGAAGTCTGAGTCACCCAAAATCAGGAGCTCAGGTCTCCTCCTCACTTTTCAAAGACTCCGGCTGAGCCCACCTTTAGCCTGAGGCAAGGTTAGTGATCTACAGAGAACTCTGAATAACCGTACTAGCAAAGGGAAAATACCCTTCCATTTTTGAAAATAAGAAAAGGCAATAAAATCGTGAGCTTGACACTGATCTTTAACAAAATTCTGGAACATACTGGCAGGGGGGGCCTTTGGGCCCCCTGGAAAAGGAAGCGGAAATCATAGAAACCAGCACTGATCACCAAGAAGAACTTCGTGAATCGTTCCAGCTGTGCCAGCCCAACTTCACTTCACACTTTGACAGGTTATTAGATAAGGAGACAGAGTTGAACAGGCCTTCAGTGAGGAATTTGCAAGAATCTCCCAAGATATCCTTGCATGTTATATGAAGAAATATAGGTTCAATGGCACACTAAAATAGATTAGAAAGTGGCTGAATGATCATAACTAAGTGCATCTATGTCTTTGGTGATATGTATTCTAATATATTGTTCTTGTTCACTCAAGTTCAACAAATGTATCAATGACATGGTAAAAAGACTGCAGAAATTCTTTTCAGCAGTGAAGGCTGCATTACATGAGGAGGTAGCCAAATGAAATGGATGGCAGAGAGTCAAGATCCAAAGTGGTCTCATAAGAATGGAATCCAATGATTCCATTGGATGAAATTGGGGTAAGTGTAGTTCAAGCACTTGGTTCTACCGGATCAACCACACAGCCAAGCAGCAGGAAACATTCATTCTGATGGCAATGAGTATGAAAAGGGACTTGGGGACTTTACTGGACACCAAATGGAAAATGAATTAGCAAAATGATTAGGCCATCAAAAGAGCTTCATGCTACATGCTACAGGCTTCATGAATAGCAGTTGGGTTTTCAGAATGGTAATGGCGGTCATCTAGGAATCCCATCTTCACCAGGACCTGCATGCTAGTTTCTTCTGTAGAAAGCTCTTGCACCATCCTACCTCTACTGTCTCACACGTTTTGCTCCTGGCTAACTCTTCCTTCAACTCCCAATGCAGATGGCACAGGAAGTTGTCCCTGACCCCGGGGTTAAGTGAGGCACCCTTCCTCTGGGCATCAGATCACTTCTAACGCTATCTTGTACTGTTTTTAAACTGTCTATTTCCACCTCTATACTGTGAACAGCTTGCTGTGTTCATCATTACATTCACAGGTTTACAAACATCTCTTACCAGATGTTCCATAAACTTTTATTGAATTAACGAGCAAGATAGTTCAGAGAGTAATCAGGGCAGTGGCAGAATCCAAAAATACATCACAAAAGTGGAAGAAACTGGATGCTTACCTGAGAGAAAGGAAGACTCATGGGAGTAATGTGAGGACAGTCTTCAATTATCACTCCAAAGAGGAGTGACTCAACTTATTCTATATGGCCTCAAGGATGCAAGTTCCAAGGAGAGCTATTTTAGCATAGTTCAAGAAATGACTTCCCAACAGGACTATCAACAATGGGTAAGTTCTGAAGAGAGAAAACGAGTTCACATACTATCGACACAGACTGTCTGGATACATGGCAGAAAAGCCATAAATGGATTCAAGCACAGGATGGGAAGTTGAGCTAAATGCTAAGATTCCCTAAGACCCCACGGTCCTATCACCAAGCCATAGAAATACATTCATCAATAACTCACACTACCCTCCTGTGTGGAATCATCCATCAGGGGTAAAAAGTCCCTCCAAAAGAAATTACATTCATGGAAATATCAGTGGATATTCAGTTGTCTTTTGCCTTGATGTCATCTATGCTAGGAAACTGGGTGAACTTTTATAAGAGGCATCGAAATTCCAAGCCTATTTCTTTCTCTGTGCAATGAAATATTGGGCTGAATCAAATGATTCTGAATACTCTTTTAGATATATAATCTATTTTATCCTATGCAATACCTTTAATGACCTACCCTAGGAGAAGAAGTGATCTTTCAGAGGGTATCATTGCATTACATGCATTATAAACTAAATCTCTCAGTGGCCAAATCCACTGAGTTAGAACATCCAGTAATTCAGTGACAAGATGACTAGATTAATAGCTAGATGTTGAATTAGATTTAAAAAAAATTTCTTCCCCACATTAGATCAGATGGACTTCTATGGCCTTGATTACTGTTGAAGGGAGTCTTGCTGTCTGAATTTCCAGAATTACTACTACAAATGATGGGCATTAATGTGCTGCAGTCTCCTTCTGGAAAGAGGCCCAGCCCAATCAGGACTCACAAACACCGGAATTCTTTGCCCCGACATTGGAAAGTATAGCCCAGACTTTGGACATTTTCACTTAACATTGCACTTAGAAAAAGATCTCAGCTCATCTCTAGCATCGAATCTCCTGACATCATTTTAGGAGGGGCCATCTCTTCCTTTTAGTTCCTTTTAGATCAGGGCAACATCACAATCAACTTTATAGGCACTGATCAATATTTAGCAATCTCTATTCAATTCACATCTTGGCCTGGATAAATTTTTTTTTTAACCAAACACATGGGCTGTCTAAGGGAGTGCCTTCTGAAGGAGTGGTCTGCTCTCATCAGATAATTACATTATTAGGGAGAGAACACACCAGAAGATGCAGTAGAGGTCTCTTCGTCCCAGCCTAAGGAAGCTAGGAAAGGGCCGACTGGTGTGAGTCTATGGTTGCATACAAGCACTAAAATAGTTTTTAATTCACTAGAAGTAAAAAATATGTTCTCTCTTGTTCTTTCAGTTTTCACTGGCTTATCTATAATTGTGAATTCCAAGATAAACAACTGTATTTATCTTAAGTATTTACCTGATTTTTTATCTTTTTGGAATTCGTATATGGCATTAGTAAATATCAGGCACACTGTATAATAACTCATTTTGTTCACAATGACCTTATTAAGATACTACTGTTATTCCCATTTCACAGACAAGGAAAGTAAAACACAGTGGAGGCTGTGCTGTGTCCCTCAGAGTACCCCTTTAGGACCAAATAACTAATTCTTCAGCTGCTGTTGATTGTTAGGGCTCACAGCTGAGTACCTCCCTTAAGAACTGCCCTCAGGGGTGCCTGGGTGGCTCAGTCAGTTAAGCATCTGCCTTCAACTCAGGTCATGATCCCAGGGTCCTGGGATCGAGTCCCGCATGGGGCTCCCTGCTCAAGAGGGAGTCTGTTTCTCCCTCTCCCTCTGCTCCTCCCTCCCCCTGCTTGTGCTCATTCTCTCTCTCTCTCTCTCTCTCTCTCTCTCTCTCTCTCTCTCTGTCTCTCAAATAAATACATAAAATCTTAAAAAAAAAAAAACAACAAGAATTGTCCTCAGACAAAGGGACTTTCTTGTGCAAGTTTGCACCCCCTCTCTGGAGGCGGTGCACATTCAGTGATTGCTCAGTGATGGTTTGTACAAAGGACAGGCTCAATCTACTTGCCTTAATCCAGGACACTGAAAGGCCATCCCAGCTGCAGAGTTCGTCACTGAGCATCTGAGACCTCTGTAATAATCGTGTCACAATTCAACTCTACCCTATGCCTGATCCAGCTTCCCCCATTCCCAAGGACACATTACAATAAACCTCCTACAGCAAATCTCCATCTCAGAGTCAGTCTCCCAGATAACCCAACCCATGCCAGGTGCTTTTCCAAGGTCACACAGCTAATCAGTGGTAAACCCAGGCAATCCGGCTTCAGAATTCATGTCCTTAGCCACGAGGCTAATGCACTTCTTTACAAGTAGGCTTCATTTTATGTCTGTATCTCAGTTAATACATGGGGGCAATTTATTTCCCAAGTTGAAGGATCACTAATAATCCTCTAGATATCCTAGATATGCATCAACAAATGTGACCCTGTTCACATGAATTCAGTAAATGTCACAAATTCCATCCCCTATGAGACAATTTCTAGGCATGTTAATATTTCAACACAACTGGTAAGTTATGCAATAAAGAAATCTATTTATATGAAATCTGAAATGTGGTTTCCAACCTGAGCACTCTTTTTTATTTTTTATTGTTATGTTAATCACCATACATTACATCATTAGTTTTTGATGTAGTGTTCCATGATTCATTGTCTGTGCATAACACCCAGTGCTCCATGCAGAATGTGCCCTCTTTAATACCCATCACCAGGCTAACCCATCCCCCCACCCCCCTCCCCTCTAGAACCCTCAGTTTGTTTTTCAGAGTCCATCGTCTCTCATGGTTCGTCTCCCCCTCCGACTTACTCCCCTTCATTCTTCCCCTCCTGCTATCTTCTTCTTTTTCTTTTTTCTTAATATATGTTGCATTATTTGTTTCAGAAGTACAGATCTGTGATTCAACAGTCTTGCACAATTCACAGCGCTCACCATAGCACATACCCTGCCCAATCAATGTCTATCACCCAG
>NW_027397107.1:9025280-9066521 GCF_003265705.2 Callorhinus ursinus
CCACTCCAGCAACACTCAGTTTGTTTCCTGAGATTAAGAATTCCTCATATCAGTGAGGTCATATGATACATGTCTTTCTCTGATTGACTTATTTCACTCAGCATAACACCCTCCAGTTCCATCCATGTCTTTGCAAATACTTTTTTTTTTTTTTTTTTTTTTTTATGAAACATCTCTTAGTACCAGTAGGTCCCTCAGAACCAGTTTGGGAAACGCTAGCCTGGAGAAATCTTCACTATCCTTCCAAGGCCTTTGCCTCCCCTTTTTAAACTCTTTGATGTCTGACTGCTTCTGCGAAGCCATCTCAGACAGACTGAACTGAAGTGTTTCTAACACTTTATCCTTTTCTGTGCAGAACTTCCCATTCTCTGTCTTACGAAAGCACTTTATATGCATAAGATTACTTATAACATCTGCATGTATGTTATCCTTCTACTCAATGGCCATTCAGTGGGAGAGGGCTGGCTTCTCAATTCAGCTCTAACATTGTGAGAATTTAAAACCCTGGGACACCTGGGTGGCTCAGTCATTAATCATCTGCCTTTAGCTCAGGTCATGGTCCCACGGTTCTGGGATTGAGCCCTGCATCGGGCTCCCCGCTTGGCGGGAAGCCTGCTTCTCCCTCTCCCACTCCCCCTGCTTATGTTCCCTCTCTCACTGTATCTCTATCAAATAATATAAAATCTTTAAAAAAATATTTTAAAAACCTAACTGAAGCTTACTGGGCATCTTTTCCTCTCTTCTATAGAGAGGGGACGGGTCTGGATTTTTGAAATGCAAGAGCCCTTCCAATGTTAATTTTATAGGATTCTACTAACTTCTGATTTCCTATATAATGAAGTGGTTGAGTTGGCGGGTTCTAAAATCACACACACACATACACACACTGTGATTCAGTACCCTCTTTATCCAATTACTGCCTGTGTTCTGCATGTCCTTATGATGTGGAAACAAAGGCGGAAGAGAAATTATTAAATTTTCTTACTACCTACAGCCCATTGACAAGTCCTTGAAACGGGCAGAGTAACATTCCTCTAGGGACTCAACTGCCTCCATGTTGACACTTTGCTAAGGGCAAAAGGCAGTCCTAGCCTGACCCACCCCACCCCCGGGATCCTGTAAGCCCATCTTAACATAAAACTTCCTTTAGAAATTTCCTTTATCTCTAAACCCCCCCAAAATAAGTGCTGGCAATCATCCCTCAAGCATATGGCCCACCGATATACATCTGAAGAGTCTCATGACTAAGGTTTTATTAGATGGTAGTAAATGACCTTTACCCAACAATAGCCAGCCCCCTCAAGGTCCCTTGCTTCCAAAATTCTTTAGAGACTTGTGCTATCCCTAACCCCCTCCCAACTTAAAAGTATATAATGGGCCACTCCTCATGACTCCAGTGTAGCTCTTTCTGCCCACAGGTCCTATCCCGATGCTTTAATAAAATCACCTTTTTGCACCAAAGACGTCTCAAGAATTCTTTCTTGGTCATCGGCTTCGAACCCTAACATCTTTCCTACATCACTTAGACATTTATTTTGCCCTGAAAATATTAGTTTCCTCCTGAGTAAAGTCATATTAGTATGTACCACAGAGAATTGTTGTGAGGACTAAAAGAGGTGATGTGTGTAAAATGTTCAGCCTTTTCAAGCACATGTTAAGCGCTCAGGAATATTGGCCATTTTCTTGTCATTGATATTGGTTGTGATCATGGACACAGTGGTGATGGTGATGGTCAGGAGAGGAGGTGGTATGACAACAAAAAAATAAATAAATGAACTATGCATTTGTCCCAGATTTCAAATGTGTGGATGACTAAGACCAATCAGCCAGAATAAGCTAGTAGAGCACATGCCCATGTGCTTATTAATGAGTTAATAAGTGTGTCTGGGGTTGAGATGATGCTGACATGATGCCGAGAAGCATGGCTAAGCGGGTATACCCATGTCCGGTCTGCCTTCCACACTCAAGCCTGACTTGGAAACCAAACAGTGACAATTACATTATTGTTAAAAAATACCACGTGTTGAGACTAACTGCAAACCATACATGATTTAAGTTAAAGAGGAGAAGTGAACTCAAATAAGGAGCTTCTCAAAAGGACTTGGAAAGATGGCTCTCATAAATAGGATGATAGTCAGACTTAATGAAGAAAAATAACTGTTCCCATTTCTACTGGGGACCATGCAAGAACAAAGGGAAAGAAATTGCTTGCAGATAAAATTAGATTGGCTACAAGGAGAAACACTTTAACTCTAAGAATTGGTCAGCACCAGCCTGTTTGACGGAGGGATGCTCTGTGAACTCTACTCAGATTCACAAATGTCAGGGGAAATACCCATCTGTTTGCATGGTTAAGGGGAAGATTATCTACAGTCACAGGGAAGCATGCCAAGTAATTCTTCGCAATTCCCAAGCTTTGATGATGATACAACGTAACATGCTAAATGGTGCTGTTCCCAGCATGGGGCTGCTGACAAGGAAATTTCTCAAGGGATTCCTCGGGCCAGAATTCGCCTTTAAAGGCCCAAGTATAAATCAACTAGGGGTGGGTATGTATTCAAAGAGCAATAACAGCCCTCTCTAATTAGACACGATCTCCTAAGAGAGGCATCAACAGAGCGGTGAGACTGGCACTAGTAAATTAAATTTTTAAAATCCTGTCGCAATCACTCCCCTGACATGCCCCTTCCTTAGGCTCCACTCTCAGTTATTTTTTATTTATTGTAATTACTTTAGTAATAAGATTTGTTTTCTTGTTATTATATATATTACTGTGCAGAGTAAGAAAAAAAATAATAGCCAAAAAGAGTTATGTTTCTTATTTATCTCCTTGGCCGTTATTGGGCCAGGGGGAGGGGTGGGAGGCAGGGAGAAGCTGTAAATAGAAAAGAAAGTGTTTCCTACAGAGTGAAGATGTATAGGAGCATATTTGCAAGAAGGAAGCAGGGCAATGAAGGAATCAGGCTAATAATTCAAAAGGGCTAGGTGGCTCAGAGAGATAAATAACCGAGGAAAAGACACCATGGACGTCAGGCCAGGGAGGGTGGCTCCACATTACCGAGGCTGATGTGCTGTCTTTGACTTTCCCGTTTATAAACTCTGACCTGCTGGCAGAAGGACCCAGAACTGGAGAGCATGAAGCTCCTGGCAATTCTCCAGTGCAGCCTGACAGGTGCAATTCCTTCTGGTTCCTGATGGGGCACACTTTCCTAGGAACCAGGGCTCCCAGGGATGGATGGGGGGTGGGAGGGTGCATAAGGCTCTGATGCTTAGGCTGGGTACACCCGGGAGGCTGTCCGCAGGCAGAGAAGAAGACAGGTTCCACCAATCACAGACACTGCTCCTGACAGACACCCTGAAACACTATGTGAGATGGCCTGAAGCTGATTGTAGGCTGGTTTCTAAAAGTAAAGAAGCCAGACTTTTGTCCAAGGAAACAACTAAATCTATTTTAAGAGCAAGCATGAGGAGGGGCGCCTGGGTGGCTCAGTTGGTTAGGTGGCTGACTCTTCGTTTCAGCTCACGTCATGATCTCATGGGTCGTGAGTTTGAGCCCCCCATCCAGCCCCCCATCCAGCTCCCCACCCAGCTCCCCATCTAGCCACACAGGACTCAGATCAGTTGGGGAGTCTGTTTGAGGATTCACTTCCTCTGCCCCTCCCCTGACTCATGCCCTTTCTTTCTCTCTTTCTGGAATAAATAAATAAATCTTAAAAAAAAAAAAAAAGAGTAAGCATGAGGAGGGAAAAAGGCATTGGCTGAATTCCTCCAATTCCCAAGCTTTCTCTACTGCTATATATTTTATAAAAGTTATTCAGTCCTACACCTTCTCCATAATTTTAAAATCACAAGGACAAGCAAAGCTTTAGTAAAATATTATGCATTTAAAATATCTGTATATTTTATATATGGTAAGATAAATATTATATATACTATATATTATGACATATAAATTACATATATTATATTATGTATAAATAAAGGAGTTTTTTTCACCTTTTTCGTCTTTGACCTTGTCCCTCCCTCTGCAGAATTTCTATCCCACTGCCATGCCTTATCTTGGCTCTCTTTGAGAAACTGAGATGGAAGTAGGAAATCATTAAGCCTGCTTGTCTCGACTACTGAGAGGAGCTTTGCATGGCTCACCACTGAAATTCAGGTATCTGAACGCAATCAGAGGAACCTTTACTTTTGTATTTTCAGACAGTACTTAAAGTTTCAAAGTACTACGGTATTTGATCACGATACTAATCAAGTGAGGTGCCATGGTTAGGGCTTACTAACCTCTTAATAAGTTGAAGAAATAGGAGTGGAGAGGTTAAGTGATTTGTCCAAAGCCCCATGGCTGGAAAGAAGCTAATTCTGACCAAAGCCTGGGCTTTCTGATAGCCCAGTAGGAATTCCTTGTACTGAATCATGATCACAGTCATCCCAGATGAAGAAAAAGAAAGACAGAGTCAGCCAAACAAGGAAAAGCACAAACTATTTCCTTTGAAAAAGGCAGTGCGATCTTATTATGACTCTGATAACAAGGAGACTGGATCGCCTCTTCCTTTGCAAAAGCAGAACACTCCAAGAGCGAACGGCAAAAGGAATAGCACCCTCGGTACTGTGGGGGTGGTTAGGGCTGCGCCTCCTATTCCCAGATACAGACCCTCATGTATTTCAGGGAGCTATGGAACATACATCACTCAGTACATGGTAGATGTGATGGGAATTGAGAAATACATCTGTATTATACCCAAGGGTTTGCTTTATAAAGACTTCTGTTGAACGAAAGTGTAAGGCAGCGGATGCTGAGAAGAGAGAAAGCTAAAGGGGAAATTGAGGCAGAATAGATGTTCATCTACCTCCCTCCCTGCCTGCATCCCTGCCCCTGTTTCTTCCTCCAGAGAAGGAATAGAGAAACACCAGAGCACAAAGATCAGAAGTTGCCCAGCCAATGAGGGAGCAAAGCATTTAACAAACAAGCGCATTTCCCCAAGAGCCTCGGCCCCAACTTGATCAATGATTCTGCAACATTGAATCATTTTTAATTTAATGCTTCTGGGAAGTGGGGGGGGGGGTGGAAACCCATCAGCTACAGGCACAGTTGGCAAGAGCTGGGTATTAGCATTTGGCAGCATTTATTATTGCTGTTTATGATGGCATAAATTAGGTTTATGCTGATATAATTAATAACCCTAAATTTAGGAATAATAAATAGTAATATTTGTTCAGAACTGCAACGTCTGAGGAAGGCAAATGGAGTACTCAAGCTCCTGACTCCTTCTCTGTATGTAGGAATGGGTATGGCCAAGGAAGCCCTTGGGAAGGCTCTCCCACAACTCCCTGCCCCTAGGACTATGCATCACTAAACACTATGCAAATGACTTAGCAGCAGGATTTTAAGAGTTCCCAGAGCAAATAATTTTCTTGTTGATCTCTATGAACAAGTTCATCTGTAAGATTGAGTGTGCCACAGTTCCCTCTAGAACCAGGACCCTCAGTGTTCTCTTAGCCCACACTGCTCTATGGTGTATGTCCAGAGGTTCGGACAACTGTGCCAAATGCCATGTTCTTCATGGATCCCTCTACCTCCTTCCACATCCTAGAAGGAAACTCCTGGATGTCCCACAAAATCCCTGTAGACCATGATTTCAGAATTACTGAGATATTTGCAAAGGAAGAATTTAAGGCAAAAAGTCACTTCTGCATCTTTAAAAAAAATTTAAATGTGTAACTGCCTTTCATTTTACAATCTGTAAAAAAAAAATCAGTGAGATTAAAATATTCCTATAAATGTTCCCTTTCTGTATCTAGGAGAATATCTTAGCATCCAAAATGGACTGAGACCTCCTTGTTTCTAGTGAAGGCAGGAAGTAAACGGAGAAAATTACAGTTCCTCAGACCAAATAATCCCTTCCGGGTCAGAATAACATTTTCCCCTGTTTTCAATTAATAAGGAAAGTAAAGCAAAGAGAAAGATTAGGGGCACCTGGGTGGCTCAGTCAGTTAAGCGTCTGCCTTCGGATCAGGTCATGATTCCAGGATCCTGGGATCAAGCCCACATCGGGTTCCCTGCTCGGCGGGGAGTCTGCTTCTCCCTCTGCCTCTCCCCCGCCCAACTTGGGGTCTCTCTCTCTCACGCTCTCTCTCAAGTAAAAATAAATAAAAACTTAAAAAAAAAAAGGAGAAAGATTAAATGCGCTTTGCCCATCTCTCCCCAGAGATCCTTAACACAGAGACATACAAACAGGCTAGAACCAGACCCACACTGACATGTCCATCCAAATAGCCAACCTTCGCTCCATGTCCAGAACATTTTAATTTTCCTAAAAACAAATAGAGCCAAAATAGCCAACCACTGATAATTCTGCCCTGTTCCAAGCAGTACAAACTGGCAAAACAGTCTAAATTTTACAAGTACATAACTGCAAGTTGACGTTCCTTTGTCAGCTCCCAGGGAGGACCGTTGGGCTCCACAGTAGAAGAGTGGATGACTGGTATAAGCTAAGCTTTACTTGCTAAGAAATACGATCTCTGGCTAGCAAACATTCCACAGGGAGATTCCACAGCAGAAATTTCAGATTCCCCTGGCCTCGCTGGAGGGAGAATTTGGAACTAAAACTCTGGAATGAGGGTTTTAAGGAGAGTATTACTCTCATATCCCATCATGGCATGTCATCATGACCATCAGCGTCATTTGGACAGACCACATGGACCCCATCACTCAGCTTCCCAGAGACCACACAGCATGGAGAACTTTCTCCTGATACCCTCTTCAGCTTGTGGTCATCTAAGCCCTCAGAGAAGGGGACACAGTGCCTTGCTGAGGAAGACGGAGACACAGACCTACTGGGAGGGTGCCCATGTGATAACTAGTGTCCTTTACTGGTCCCCCCTGCTTTTCCCTGCCCCTCTTTCTCTCCTGGACAGAGGATTCCTGCTCTACTACCTTTGCTTTGCATGAAACACTAAAGAACTCACCCACAGGCACACTGAAAATCAATGCTTTGGAAGCCAAATATGGACAGTGAGTCCATAAAGGAATGAATCACTTCCCCCTAAGGGTATAAACCCTCCCAGCTTGGGAGGATCCAGAGGCCCCATATTAAACCCTAGTCTTTTGAAGACTGCCTAAGACAATCAACCAGGCTCCCCAGCGTGTCCTCAGTTGTTTGTTCAAGACAGTGAATGATGACTAAGACAAAGAGAAGAAAAGTAGAAGACCAAGTAATTATGGTGCCCATAAGTTCAATAGGAACCACCCCTCAAATGGGTAGGATACAAATTCGCCCTTGTAATCCAACCTATAATAAAACATTATGGGTGGTGCACCAATACTTAAGTACTAATATTTAACTAAATATATATCCAACAGTTCATTTCTCACAGAAGTGGCTCAAAGCTTTTTAGAGCCCTTGCTCTGGTCTAGAATGATGTAGAGGTCCACAACTTAAAACACTTTAGCAAGGTCAGGTCCACCCCAGGTTAGATTGAACAAACATCTATGAGGCACTTACCACCTCCCGGACTCTATGCTAAAAACATTCAAGAGGCGAGTCACCAAGATGACTGCCTAGAAGCTTGGACACGAGTGGAGCTCACAGCCAAGGGGGAAGAACATGAGCTTTGCAACCAGGCCAACCTGACTTTAATCCCGGACTCTGAAACATCAGATATGTGGGTGACCTTATGTATGTCATCCAATCTTTTGCCTCAGTGTTCTTTTCACCTGCAAAATGGGAGTAAATTTTTTCATAAGTTTAAAAATTAAAAAAATTAAAATGAAAACCATATCTTTATCTTACCAGATTGACCAAAAAGATAAAAAGATTGATACAATGCAGTATTTACAAGGGTATGGGGACCAGGCACTTTCACTCATTGGTGGTAGAAATCTGTATCTACACATTTTCTAAATAATCTGGCAATAATATGTCTCAGATATAAAATACGCATAACATCAACTCAACAGACTTCTTTGAGAATTTATCTTAAGGAAACAGAGAAATTCACCAAGAGAATAAGAATATTCCCCTACCTACTGTTTATAATGGAGAATTGTTTAAATTAATTATGTCAATACCATGACATAGCTATTTTAAAAACTAATAATATTATTTGTATTCTTTGCCATAGGAAGATGTTGTTCATTTATGAACTATACTACAAAATATATGATTTTACTTAAGAGAGATAGAAATATATTTAAATAAATAGCTGACATTCCTGGAGTTGTCAGCTTACAATCAAATGGCTAATGAATCTTCTCCAACTTGACAATAGTGTTTATGTCTGGGCAGCCTAATTCCTGAAGGGCCTCCATGTTACCAAAGCCTAGAAGCGCTATGTAGTTACCATAGATTATAATGTGAACAATGTCCCTTGGAGTCATGCAATGCAGTAGTCCTGAATTTGGATGTTTTTTAATTTCTTCCCTCAGCTTCTTCTCTACACTGGAATTTTCTACAGTAATGATGCACTTTTTTTTTTTTTTGCCATTGGAAACCATAAACAAAACCATTTTATTTTTTGAAAAGAAGTCACATGTATACAGTAATCAGCCCAAGGCTAGGGCATGTCCAGAGCTCAGCTAATGGATGCTTGGTGCTTGCTTCTCACCAACCACCTCTGAGCTGTCTGTCTGCTCTGTCGCACTGCAGCTAAAACTGCAAATTACAATGCTCAGGCTCCCTCATGGTATGTTCTGCCAACAGGAGGTACTTGAGGGAGAGAAGAAGGCAGGGGGAGAAAGTAAAGGACGCCCTTCCTGCTCTCCAGTGCCAGTTAATGAGACGACAGCCGCAGTAGGCAACTGGGTCAAGGCCTGCCCCCTAGGCCGCGGGACACCAGCGTCACTGCCCCCTCACAAGTGACAGCAGATACATCCCCTTGGCATTCAGACATAGGTTGCTCCACACTCTTCCACCCTCCCGCTGTGTCCCCTGGGCCAGGTCAGACCCCCCTTCTCAGCATTCCAAATACCCATCTCTACATAAAGCTCCCCCCACCCTAGCCCCTGGGTTCTGCTCCCTCCACCGCTTCCCCCTCCTTTCCTCACCCTTATAGGGTGCCTATCTATATTTTTAGATAAAGTCTGTGAGTTCTCTTATTGTAGTAAAATAGGTGGGACCTGCCTCTGCAATTATTAATCTCTTGGCTTCTTTGGCATCCCTTTTTGAACTTCCAGACGTCTGCCACCTGTGTGAACCAAATCTCATCTTTAGAAACATCGAACATCTTGGCTGTTTTGTGGATCACTTTTATAATTAGAAAACAATATTGCTATTTTTTTTTGATGTGCCAGTTTTTCTGAGCATAACTCTAAAGACTTATCTACTGTATTTCTTCTTCACTGTTCCCTGAGGAATTTCTTGCCTAAGTAGGACGCCACTTATCCCCTTCCCCAGTCTTGGGCAGAGATACTTTCTTTAAGTCTCAATAGCACAGCTGAAACAAGACGGAAAGGCTGATTAAGACTTTACTAAAGCATAAATGATGTAACGGAAGGTAACTACTCACAGAAAATTGGGAACTGATATGGGTATAGCTGTTCTCATTCTCAAGTAGCCACTTGAGGGACTGATCGCTTCTTCTGGCTTCTTCCAAATGGTACGTGCCTCCTTTCCTCTATGACCTCTGGTTAGACCAGAGTTTCTCCAATTTCAAGCTCAGGGGAATTACCTTTTCTCCTTAAAGGCCCATTTGTCAGGCAGCTTTTCTTGTTCCAGGACCTGCTTCTTTACAGGATGCTTGACAATAGGAATAACCAATCCAGTCAATGACTATACTGCTTCCTCTGACAGGGAACGTTCACGGACAGTAGCACCATGTATCATAGTACAAATAGCAAGGATGCCTTGATCTGCCATGATCTAAAGACCCAGCGCACAAACCCTCCGTGTTACTTGTATGTATGATCACGTGCAGGTGGGGAGGTAACCCAAGCAACATCCGATGTGGAATTTCTCACCAGTCTGTTATCTGGGGGCTCAGAGAGTATCTTCCATTCTTACTTATGCAAATTGAAAAAAAAATTACATACTTCCTATGGCCCATTTTTTTCAAATGGAACTGCTCTGTGAGATCCAAAAGTCTGAGAAGCAACCACGGCTCTATGTAATTATATTGAAGAGATTTGAAATATATTAAAAAGTTAGAGTTGAGGTCATATCAGAGGGGAGCCCTAAGCATATCAAAACAGGAGGGAATGGAAATGGCCCTGCCCAAGCTGAAGTCAGCCAAAGAGGGATAATCATCAGCCCTTTGGGACCCTGAAGAGTTCAGCTGAATTAAAATAGCCTACGGAGTGGGCGGGGGAATAGAAGCCCCCTGACAAAAAGAAAAATATTCAAAATTAGCTGGGTGTTGCCTACAGCCAAAAGCAGGCAATAAGAAGAAAGGATGTATTCTCCGATGGAGAAGGCTGCCAGGACAAGGCAGTATAGAGGCCAAAGCCAAGCTGGAAATTCAGATCCCATGAAGGAAGACTGAGGATGAACCGATTCATTCATCCTGGGCCCAAATTACAGAAATCTGCAAGGCTGTGTCTTCGTTTGTCCCAGGCATGCTGGATATGGAGGTCCAAGCCAACAAGACTAATTTCAGAGACCACCTGATGGTTGCAGTGAGGAGGGCTGAGGCTCTACTTTCATCTCCATCCAGGGGTGGGAAGGGCTGGTAGTAGATCAAAATGCACATGGGCTTTGGAGCTAGAGAGTGGGTTCAAAATCCAGCTGTCACAAGCCGGCCACATAACCTTGGGCACAGTTGTGTTTATGTGCATGTATTTCAATTATCTAGACAACTTCTCATGCCATTTCTGCCTTGAACTAACTTTCTTAATCTGGGATAATTCATTTTTACCTCTCTGGTTTCAGTTTCCTTAACATTTGAAGGACCAGGGGTGCCTGGGTGGCTCAGTTGGTTAAGCGACTGCCTTTGGCTCAGGTCATGATCCTGGAGTCCTGGGATCGAGTCCCGTGTCGGGCTCCCTGCTCAGCAGGGAGTCTGCTTCTCCCTCTGCCCCTCTTCCCTCTTGTGCTCTCTATCTTTCATTCTCTCTCTCAAATAAAAAAAAAAAAAAAAAACAAAAAAAAAACATTTGAAGGACCAGGACGAAATAATATACATGAACCCTCCTAGCTAGAACATATTGTTTTATCCTAATGCCCTTAAAAATTCCTTACAGAAAAGTGGTATAGCATAGACAGAAGTTCTGGTCCTGCCTCTGTAACACCGGCTTCTTAAACTGGACCCAAGATTTCACCCTTATGTCCTCAAGATTTTATATCTAGATATTAGATAGAAGACCTGCATTTGGGGGCCATAGTTACAATTACATAAGAAAATCTATGTAAAAACAAACAAAAAAGAACAAACAAGCAAACAAACAAACAAACAAGAAGGTTCTTGGCCCATGAAAGGTACTGATTGATTTTTTTTTTTTTTAAAGTCTGTGAGTTCTCTTATTGTAGTAAAATAAAGTCTTTACAACCCACAGTGGAGTAAAGGAATATTGGCACTAACTTTAAATGGTCCCAGATAGTTTAAATTGTCAAGATTTTTTATCTGATTTTTACAGTTTCATTTGTTTCCCCTAGAGCATTCAGCTATTACTTCTTAATACCTTGGTGTGTTTACTCATAGTATGCCCTGCTCTTTATTGTTGCTTGTTTCTGTTTCACAATGGCCTTGGAAGAAGAAAATCAAGTTTGTAGAGTTGTATATATACTAAGAATCAATATAGTCCAATTCTCCTGTGAATAAAATGTTGGACTGTGTGTTGACTTCATAAAAATTATTTTATCACTACATTCTACCCAACAACAAAAGTCCAAAAATTGGAAACCATGCTAGATCTCTCCAACCCCTCACTTACACACCATGCCAACCTTTTGCACCAATCACCTGCCCTCTCCCCACTTCACACTCTGAATAAGCCTCCATTGTCACTTCCACCCTGACCCAATTTGTTGACCCCCTGGTTCTTATCCCAGGTAGCAACGAATGATAAGAGTCAATGATCCTCCTGGAATCTTTAGAACTCAGCCCAATTCTATATAAACAACCAGGCCAGCAAGATGGCAGACTGTTTCTTTTGGAAACCATCTTTACAGTTTGTTTTCCTGTTACAGAAACATGTTGCTAAGAGATCTTTGGCTTGGCAAGACCCACTAAATTTTTGCTAGAAAATCCTGGCTTTGTCTCTCTGACCACTGTTATCAAAACCTCTCAGCCATCCTCAGAGGCTCCATTACCATCACCACAAAAGGAAACTATTCTACTTTTACACATTCTTGCAAACTCCACGGGGGCCCATGAGTATTTATGAAAGAAGAGTACAGTCTAGTAAGTTAAGCATCACACATAGGTTTGGGCTCTCCAATCTTTATGCAAAGATTGCTTCTTTGCTATTCAGACCACACACAGGGCAGTTCAGTTACCTTATCCAAAGAAGATCAGAACATCAGAAACAATATCACATGAGCAGCGTTTAGGCAAACTACATAAAACTCAGAGCGGACTTCACATGGGGAAGTTGAGGCATGTAAAAGGGGTATTCAATTTCATCTATGGCGTACCCCAAGGTAAGACTGCATAAAATGTTTGAAGTTCACAGGGCAAAGATCAAAGCACAGAAAAACACAAATCCACCTAGTTATGCACAACGGAATGGTCATGCTCTGAAATGGAATGCCAATCACAGAAAAAGTTCAAGTAGAAGTTAGATGAACCATATGTCTGGTGGGTTCTAAGAAGGATTCATGAGCTGAGACTTTTAAGGGCTTTTACTGTGAGATGCTGTGCATCCATTGTAGTCTCAAGTCTTTTGAAAATGGTGTGCTGTGGCCTATGGATTTCCTATCAGTATAATAACACAATGGTTTCCAAGTCCCTTTCAGCCAAAATTGTTTCAGTGGGCCAAGTGATCTATGATGTGCCTTGAGCTCCATGATAAAAGATGCAATATAAAAAAAAGGGTAATTTTAGTCATAATAAATAATGGTAATGATGATGAATGGTAGTGTCACTGAGAAGAAGCTGGCCTGCCATTAGGGAGTCTAAAACAACCAGCTATGAGCTGAAAATGACTGTGTCCAGGCCAGGAGGATGCTCCATGACTGAGACCACATTAACCTTTCAACCAAAGACCTGGACCAAGCCCCTGATTTGGAGGTGTGAGCAGTTGTAATGGAAGAAACTACAATACTTATCCCTGAGCTTGAATATTTGCCTTGGGCTTAGGAGACATTCTCCCAGACAGTTCAATAGGGAGCATGTTCCCTTACTCTTCCAACAGAAGAGGAAACTGAGTAGGTCAGGGTAAGAGCCAGATTGCACACTAGAGTTACGACTCTAAACCCAGTATGCTTTCCATCCTCTACCAGTCCCCCGACAATTCAATGGAAAGAGAAACTTCAGGAAAGAGCCAACTTGGATGAGAACATGCTGAAATGGGATCATGTTCCTCAAGATGGCTTGCATAGCTGTTTCCCATCCATTTAGGCTGATAGAGCTTGCTAGTGAAATCCTGGGTGCCTCAAGCAGGGAGGAGTCACCCATTAATGTCCTAGACCTGTTCTCCGGAGCCAGTGTAACATATGGCGGGAGGCTGCTGAGTTCTGCTGGACCAAGAGGGAACACTGCTCTAGAGCCTTGTCCAGCTTGAGAGCTAAGAAGGCTAATTGCTTCCAGAGGCCTAATTAATGCTCCTAAATGAGGAACTCGGCCTCCTACTCCTCACATGCGCTTGAAGACCAACCAGTCGCCACAGGCAAAGACAAAGGACCCTACTCTCTGCCCATCAAAAACCTCCACCAAAAACGAGGGAGTCTGGGAGTTACAAAACCAGGAAACTTGTTAGGAACACACGAATCCTTTACTTCTTTGCCTTTTTTATTTTTTTGGTATATACTGAAATTTTATTTTTAAAGTCTATAGCTTTGACTTGCTTGCATTTTGGCATAGTTTAACATATTTTATCATTTGGAATGTACTCTGATCCTCTTTTTATATTTTATCATGATTTTTTAACTGATCAGTATTCTTTTTTGTGCTTATCCTCTGAAGCTAGTCTATTCTCAGCTGCTTAAAATGTATTTCATTTTTTTCCTTAAGGAAAATAATTACTATTTTATCTTTCTTAAAATGGTCTCTTATTTAGTTGAAGCCATTTTAAATTTTATCTCTTTGAAATTTTTGTTTTCTTTTTTATATTTTTTAAATAACTCTCATTTTATCTCATTTCACCTTTTGATATTGCCCTATTTTCTCTGTTTTCTAAACTTGTGCTTTGCTTCTCTAATACTGACATTTTAAACTGTAAGTTCTTTTCCACATATAGCCTCTGAAATTACTTTTCTTTTGATTTTTTTAACTTATTTTATGTTCTGTTTTTCCCATAGGACACCAGTGTCCATTCCCATAGTGAGAAGAATCCTCGATGACCATAGGAAGAGGCCTTAGTCTCTTTCCACAGGGTTTGAGAATTTGTGAACATTAATCCTGCTGCCCCCATCCACCAGGCATGGCACCTCGGGGACCCGCTCTGGTTTCTGCACTTCAGCTCGCAGAGTCTAAACGCCAACTTCTTCCAAAAGACCTCATCAGACCCTGGACTTCCTTGTTCCCGCCATGTGTTCTGAAGGTGGCAGGAACGCAGTGAGGAGAAGCATCGCCCCTTCCGTCTCTCCTTCAACCAACCATGACCCTCCAGCCATTCCACAGCCCCTTGCAACCCTGCCTGCCAGCCCGTTCGGATACGGCGACACCCTTCTTGGGGCTGTATCCAGAACCCAGTAAAATACAACTCAGAATAAAGATCCCCCTGCAGTAAATATCAGTAAGGAAATAAAAGCACTGGTCTTAACTGTGGAGAAATCAGAATTTGAGTTCTGACTTTGCCACTAACCCACCATGTGCCCTGGGCAAATCCCTTGATTACCATGGACACTAATTTTCTCCTTTAAAAAAAAAGACTTACACCAGATTATTTCTAAGGACCCCTCTGGAGTTAACTGCCCAATAATCTATGCCCCTTTAAAAAACAAAAAAAAAAAAAAAAAAAAAAAAAAAAAACCTGAAACAACCTCAGTGTGTATGGAAAGTGTGTTGTTATTTGTACCCACTAACAGAAGCCCAAGAGAATTTATTCCCGCCAGAGTACCAAGGCCTCTCCAACCACACCCTCTGAGCGACACAATGCATTACCATGGTGACATAAGTGAGGACCCAGTTGATCTGGGTGTCTGACATACTTGCCATTGATGACACCATCTGGATTGAGCATGGGGATGATCTTGAAAATGAAGTTTTCCCTCAGGAGTCTAGCCACGGGGTCACTGCTGACCAGGAACTCCAGGGCCCCCTTCATCACCCAGCTGGCGTTGCTCTCTCCCGGGTGCACTCGGGCAGTGATCACCTGGTATGGACGCTGCCCTGCCAAGACAGAAACATGAGAAAATTAAACCTAAATACACTTTCCATTTCCAGCAAGATAATCTCCCAGGGGCCAGAATTACACCTGACTGGCATAAAGTCCAGAATACGTTGATTGTTTCCCATACACATCTGATCCACACTGATCCATTTTTCTATTTGCTTCTATAGTTTGCAAGACTCAAGAAAGTATAAAGTGAAAGCTCAAGGCTGTTATCAAAAGCTAAGTACTTAGTGGCATGAAAAGAAGCCAAGAAGCCAATTTTATCAAGACCACCAAAGGAACAATTAACTCTCCAGAATCCAATAGCATGATGCTGTATGTCACAGATCTGAAATTGAATCTTATCTTCATACTTAGCAGTTGTAAGATCTTAGGTGAATAATTTCATTTCTGCAAGGCTAACATCTCATCTGTAAAATGGGGACAATGATGCTGATCTTCTGTGGGTATTATAAAAACAGAAAGATGTAAATAAGGCACTTGGCATATTACTTGCCATTCACTACATGTTAGTTTCTCCCATCTCAACGATGGTGTCTGTGGGTAGGATGGCCCCCTCTCATTCCCCAGTAGAAATGGGATTCAAGGGCAGAACTTGTGCTGGGAACTTTATGTCTGTAAGACACTGAACTCCAACACTGAGAAAGACTTGTCAAGAGTGAAGCACCTGGAATCTCAATCGTGCAAAAAGAATCAGGAAAACACTCTCTGCCCAATCACAGGGAGCATATTGATCTGAAGAGACCTTATGGAGAATGCATTGATGAGAGAAAGATGGGCTTGTCTTCCTTCCTTGTTGAGAGAAAACATCTGGACCATTATAATGTTGAGATGTACTCTAAGACCACATCCTGCTTCAGGTGAAAAGTGTGTTTTGATTGATTAATGGTGTCTGCCCCCTACCCCCAATACGTTTGGGGAAGGAGGGCGAAAGATGTGGCCTCATACCAGAAGTTGACCACATCTGCTGTAACCCCTTGTCCAATTGTGTGTGTGTGTTTTCTGACTCTCTTTTCCTTTTGTATCCTCACCCAACTCCTTAAAGCTCCTAAACCCACCTGAATGACAAGAACTAAACATTCGCCAAGTATAAATACCCCAGCCACCAAGCAGCCTAAAAGTTAAACTAGTCATTTCTTTCCATCTCATTCAAATCACTGCCAGCTAAATACAGCTTTTCTTCCCTTAAACAGTAGCCTTTTTGAGGGAACAAACCGTGTCTCGAATTCTGTGCAAAGAAATACAAAATTGAGGGGCACCTGGGTGTCTCAGTCAGTTAAGTGGTTAAGGGTCCTGGGATCAAGCCCCGAGTCAGGCTCCCTGCTCAGCGGGGAGCCTGCTTCGCCCTCTCCCACTGCTATTCCCCCTGCTTGAACTCTGTGTCAAATAAATAAATAAAATCTCTAAAGAAAAAAAAAAAGAAATACAAAATTGAATAACTTTCAGGAACAGAGCTAAAGAACAGGTAATTGTGAATTATATTACTATTATCATCCATTTAGACCAAAAAAAAAAAAAACCTAAAAAACCACCATCTGTTGACAATCACTGAGATCTCAGTTGGAGGAGCAGAGATCGGTACCTTTTTACTGACTATGGTGAGAGCAAATCACGTCAGCCCTTTATAGATCATTTATATATTGGAGATAATATTTGGTTGTTTTTCTCTAAGCAGGTGTCTTGAGCATATTCCAGGAACTGCAGGAGCCGTGGAATATGAAAGTTGAATAAATTATAGTCCTTTTTCCGTAAGAGGCCATAGCCTTTGCCAGTAGTGACAAATGCAAGCAAATACTGGCAAGTGAGCTAATGGAAGTGTATATAAAGTACCAAAGACAGATCTGACTGAGAGAGGGAAGGATGTTTCCAGAGCTGTGATGCTTTTTGGACTGAGTCTTGCAGAATGAGTCTCATCCTATGGGGCAGAAGGTGAGAAAGCGTCTTCTAAGCAAAGAATAAGACACATGCAAAGAACAAAAAGGAGCAAAAATTGGAACATTGAAGAATAAAGGAAACCACAAGTGGCTGAAACGAAGGACTGAGGATGGTAACACATGTATTTAGAAAAGTAGGCTGGTGTCAAACTAGTAAGGTCTTCCTGATATATTTTGTTTAGGGATTTGGACTTTATTCTACATATCAGAAGTTCTCAGCCATGGAGTCAGTGTCTCACAGGTATGCTATGGTCATTGATGGTGCCTACTGAAGAATCATTGGTTACCAATAAAAGTGTAAATGTTTGCTTATGATATTGTATATGTGATATATATATCTATACATACACTATGCACACACATGGCACAAACTGCTGGTTTTCTGTCCAGTAGCCTTTCTTCTTTTGTTTCTGACAATGAGACCCAATTCTGGGGGTGAAAGGATGTGTCCAGATTCAAAGAGCCAGATGCATGGATCCTCTTGTAGGGAAGAGTGGCCATGTGATCAAGTTGTGGCCAATGAGATGTAAATGGTAGCAGGAGGTAAGTCTTTCTAGCGAACTAATTGAAGAGGACAGTTTCACCTGGCAAATCTGTCGTAGTCTTTGTCTCTTTTCCTTGCCCTTCTTCTTCCTCTTGCATTGAACACAGATACAATACTCTCAGGTGAGGAAGTCAACTTGAGAACCAAAGTCACATGCTAAAGATGGTGACCATAAAGATGGGAAGAACTTGGGTTCTTGATAAATTCCTTAAGCAGCTACCCTACACCTTCATGAGCTTCTTCAGTGCTTCTGGATATTTGAGACCAATAAACCACTCTCTGGCCAGGCAAATGTAATCACAGTTCTGTTACAACTGCTTAAATTCTAGTCTAACTTATATAAGATCAGATTTGAAATCATCCTGATAATATTACTTTGTTTTTGGGAGGGTTACTTTGGTTTTGGGTTTTTGTTTTTGTTTTTTTTTTAAAGATATTACATATTTATTTGAAAGAGAGAGAGAGAGAGAAAGCACAAGCTGGGGAAGGGACAGAGCGAGAAGCAGACTCCCTGCGGAGCAGGGAGCCCGATGTAGGGCTTGATCCTGGGACCCTGAGATCATGACCTGAACCAAATTCAGATGTTCAACTGACTGAGTCACCCATGTGCCCCTAAATATGTTACTTTGAATGGAATGCCATTTCGTGCGCTTTCTGGATTTGGGAGGAGAGCGTGAAAGAGAGTCTTCATGAGACTATTTGATACACATGTCCCAAAAAGGAACAGCCTAGAGCCACTGTTTTCAGTAGAGAGTCCAGAGGCACCTGGGTGGCTCAGTTGGTTAAGCATCCAACTCTTGGTTTCAGTTCAGGTCATTATCTCAGGGTCGTGAGATCGAGCCCAGAGCTGGTCTTGGCATGGAGTCTACCTGAGATTCTCTCCATCTCCCTCAGCCCCTCCCCCAAATCATGGGTGCATTCTCTCTTTCTATCTCTAAGAAATAGAGAGTCCATGATGGTTTTTCAGCAGGAGAAAGACATGCCAAAGGCTATGCTTCATAAAATCATTTTGACATTATTGTAGATCATGCATTTGCTAAATCAGACAGTATGGTCTGTTGAGTAAAGAACAACTTTCTGGAGCCATATTTCCAGAGTTCACATTCCAGCCCCACCATTTTCTACAGAATGAGTTATGGAAGTTTCTGATGAAATCAAGTATTGGATTGGGCATCCTGCAGGTAAGACTAATGATTTGCTAACTGGAGCTTACTAAATAAACATATGGAGGAGGAAAAGAGATATACAGTTAGCTAGCTGAGCAGAGCTGAACCTAACTGAAGGCCAACTTGCCCCTCCATCATTTGCTTACAATTACATCTCACTCTTTCCAAAGCAAGTCGTATTGGCACTCCAATAAAAAGCTTGTTGAGAAAGAGGCTTGATGAATTTGTACTCAATCAGCAGACTATTTTCAGTTCTATAATTCCATACCACTCTCTTCGTGGTCTTTGAACTAAGTTCATTTACAGCATATAGAACAACAATAGTAAGTACTCCCAGCCCAGCAAGAAGAAATAAAAAATAGCTTAAGCTCTTGTAAATTTCCAATACCAACTGAACACCCTCATTGTCTGGGCCAGTTGGTTCCCACCGCCCGTTACCCAGTACAGTTCGGTGCATTAGTCATTAAGCAAATGCAGCCCTTGCGAAGACTTGTCCACAGTGTTCCTTCCCTTCTGAGAATCAGGTTGATAACCTGCTATATTGTAATACACCACAAGACCTAACAGGCTGTTCTGAGCATCCTGACGAAGCAAATGGGGAAAACTGTGGGTTCTCATGAAGACATAAGCAGCATGTTAGCCATTTCTAGTTGATTTTTCTCTTTCCTCTGTGATTTAAGACAATTTTACAGTTGTATTGGTGAGTTAAACTTATAAGACCATTCAGCTGCAGCAGCAAATGGTGCTCCAGAGAACCCATAATAGACAACAGCTGTAAATACTATGCGACACATATACTATGTGTTTTTTTTTTCTTGTTATTGACAATTTCAGTTTTAAAAACTCATTTCTGCTTAGGGTAGGGCAAAGGGTATCAGGTATCTGCATTTTTTTTCCTCTGTAATTTATAAAATCTATTCTGGAGGTCACCAAAATCTGTGGGGGAGTCATGGTTTGGCAATATGCTAATTCATAAAGCTAGGTATTGAATTTATGTCAGTGGTAACAACATCTGTAAAAAGAGGTTAGAAACAAGTAGGGGATTATATGAGGCTCATGGCCAATGAAAACCTGAGTAAGAACTGAAGACATATGTGATGACACACATGTGTACCCAGCTATATAAACATCCATCCAGTTTTTCCTTTTTTCTTTCAACAATATATATTAAACTCCTACTGGCACTCTGGAAGGTTCTGGAGGTTCCAAGGGTAATAGTGGTTTTTGCCCTCAGGGAACTAATAATAGTGTGGTGGGAAAGACAGGCACACAGATAATTATGATCCAGTGTGATCAGGGACATTTGTCAAGACATTTTCAAAGCGTAGCGGAATGCTCATTACAACATTATTTATAGTGATGTGATCAACTGGAAGTGACTTAAATGTGCACCCACAGAAGGCTAAGGAAAAGATTCGTAAACAAAATGCTATGCAAGCGTTAAAATGGCACCTAGATCTTTCTGTTGACACTAGAAGATATCTGTGACACTATGATGAGTGACAAAACACAGGCAAGAGACCTGCATCAGAGTGGATCCCTTCTGTATGTAGTCGTCACATTCACTTAAAGGTATCTATCTATACATAGGACACCTCTGTGGGTAGAGGTCATCTCAGTAATTTTTATGTCTGCTATATCCCTATCTAGAATGTTCTCTTCTTCAGAAAATAATAATCATATGTCAATTTTCCCAAAGGCAAAACATTTTCAAATAGTATACCACAGAGGAGAAAGAGGAAAGAAATGGATTTTCGCAGAAGAGATAACATTGGATCTCAATCTGGTTTGTCCAGATTGAGTGAGAGTTTGCCAGATGAAGAAAAGAAAGGAAGGAGGTGATAGGAAAAGGCTAAGTAGGTGCATTTGCCAAATAACAAGGTCATAGAGCACAAAATGCCTGAAGAAGAGCAAAGTGATTTGATGTGGCTGGAGCACTAAACTACATGGAAGGTAAAATGGGAGTGAATACAAAGTAGTTTGCACCTGTCTCTGCAGACCTTTGGAACCAATGCTAAAGGAGACTGAAAACCATCTTGCAAGCTGTAAAAGCCCCATGAAAAATCCTTATGGAGGGGTGTGATCAGACAGCAGTGCTCACTGGAGCTGAAGACTCAGATACTGGGCTTAAGAGGTGGGAGAAATGGCCAAAAGAGCGGAATGATTTCCAAAGTCAAGGAAGACTACCTGGGCCTTCACTCTGGAAGAGAGTGCATAAAAACAACTTGATTGTGATTAACATAACAATAAAAAAAAACAACTTGATTGGGGTGCCTGGGTGGCTAGGTCAGTTACGTGTCTGACTTCAGCTCCGGTCATGACCTCAGGGTCCTGGGATCAAGGCCCGAGTCAGGTCTGCTTCTTTCTCTCTCCCTCTCACTCTGCCCCTCCCCCTGCTCATGCTCACTTGTACTCTCTCTCTCAAATAAATAAATAAAATCTTTTTAAAAATTTGATTTAAGGCCAAAGGGGTAAGGAAGGAGTCAAGGAAACAAATACGGGAAAAACTGTCACTGAAAGAAGATTCTGAAGAAAGAGAAAATCTGAAAATAGGTGTGGTGAAAAATTTGTATACATTACAGAATATACTAATGTTTCCCACCAAAGGTGGCATACTATGTACATTTTCTGCACCATGGGCTCCATCTCTTTTTTTTAATTAGCTTTATTTATAGTATAATGTACAGTCAATAAATTTCACCAATTTTACAATTCAGTGAATTTTGGCAAATGTATGCAGTGCTGTAAAACCACTATGATCACAATATAGAGGATTATTACCCTCACAAGAATCCTCCTCATTCTGATTTGCAGGCATCCCTATGTCCCTATCTCCCATCCCTAGCCTACGGTAACCAGTGATCTGCTTTTCATCTCAATAGCGTTGTCTTCTCTGGAATTTCATAAGAATTGATTCATACAGCATATGACCTTCCTGTCTGGCTTCTTTCACTCAGCATAATGCTTTTGAGAGTCATCCACGTTGTTGTATGTATCAATAATCTGTTCCTTTTGGCCACGGACTCATATTCCAGTGTGCCACAAAGCAATGGATATGCCACCATTAGTTTATCAGCTCAATTCAATCAATCAAACATTGCTTTAATATTTGAGTTCTTTCCAGTTTAAGGCTATTATGAATAAAGCTGTTATACTTTGTGTACATGTTTTTCTTTGAAGTGAATGCCTACCTATAGAATTTGTGCATATTACAATAAGGTTAATATTATAGTAGGTTATTACAAGGGGCTGCCAAACTGTTTCCCAACGAGTATACCATTCTGCATGCCCACAAGTAATGTCTGAGAGTTCCAATTGATCCACATGTTGATCAACGCTTAACATTGTTAGGCTTTTTAATTTTAGCCATTCTAATGGGGAGGTAGTATCTAATTGTTATCTCAATTTGCATTTCCCTGATGACTAATGATGTTGGGAACTTTGTGTTGTTTTTTCGCCACTTCTATACCTTCTTAAGTGAAGCGCCTGTTCAAATCTTTTGCCCATTTTAAAATCAGGTTGTTTGTCTTATTATTGAGTGTGAAGGGTTCTTGATACCTTCTAAATGCAATCCTCTGGCAGATATATGTTCAGTCAACTCTTCTCCAAGTCTTTGGCTTACCTTCTTATTTTCTAGACCATGTATGTTGAAGCACAAAAGTTTATTTGATAAAACCAAATGTATGCCCTTTTTTCTTTTGTAATTTGGGTATTTTGTGTTTCACTAAGAAATCTCTGCCTAACTCAATGTGACAATAATTTTCTTCTGCAAGAGTTAGTCTAAATTTAACATTCAGATCAATTAACATAAGGTGTTTCAAGTTAATTTTGGATTATGATCTGACATAAAGGTTGAGATTCATATTTTTCCTCCCATAATATCCTTTAGCATTTCCTACGTACTCAATCTTATCTTCTGCAAAAACAACAGTTTCATTTTTCCTCTCCAAACCTTACGGCACTTTTTTTCAACTGGGTGGTGTTATCAACCTGACATTCCTGAAATATAATCAATTTGATTATATTATCCTTTAATGTAATTCTGGATTCAGTTATTTCTTTAGAATTTTTTCATCTACGTCCCATGAGAGAGATGGACTTGTAAGGACTTTTTTTCTTATGATGTCCTTGTCAGGCTTAGTTATCAAGGTTATGATGAGTTGGAAAGCATTACCTCTTTTTCTTTTCTATGTAAGACTTTTTGAAGATTGGAAATATTTCTTCCTTAAATTTATGGTAAAATTTCCTAGGGAAGTCACCTAAGCCTAGAACTCTCTTTCTCAGAAGATTTTAGTAACAACCCAATTTGTATAACAAATCCAATTTTATTTTTAAAGATTTATTTATTTATTTTAGAGACAGAGAGCTCACGCATGAGTTGGGAGGAGAGGGAGAGAGAAAGGGAGGTGAGGAGGGAGAGAAGCAGACTCCCTGCTCAGCTTGGAGCCCGACACAGGGCTTGATCTCATGACCCTGAGCTCATGACTTGAGCCGAAATCAAGAGTTGGATGCTCAACTGACTAAGCCACCCGGAACCTCCAAATTATTTTAAAACATATTCAAATTGTGTAATAAAAATCCAACTGTTTAGATTTTCTATTCCTTCTTATGCCCATTTGGTAATTATACTTTTCTGTTATTTTGCATTGAAAACTGTATTTTCAAATTTGTTGGCACAAAGTTGCTTTTAAATCCCTCTTATTATATATAAGAATCTCTAGTGATGGTCCCTGATTTTTATTTCTGGTACAGAGGCTTTTTTTTTTTTCTTAATCATTCTCAAAAAGGGCATATCATTTTAGTTTTTTCCAAAAACTATTTTATAATCATTTTTTCTTTCATTAATTTCTGCCTATAATTTTTATTTATTCTTCCTTCCACTTTCTTTGCCTTTCATATTTTTGTTCTTTTATAAAGAACTTGAAATGATATTTAGATCATTAGCTCAGAATGTGATAAAATTTTATAAATATCATCTATGTGTTTAAAAGAATGTTGAGTGCCATGTTCCATATACACCAATTATATCAGGTTTGTTAGTCATATTGTTCATATTTTCTTTATTCTTGCTTGATATTATGTCTCCTTATTCTGAGTTCCTGAAAGACGTATGTAACAAGTCTCCAAAGATACTTCAGATTATCCATTTCTCCTTGGAATGCTGTCAATTATTTTAAAGCTATACTATTAACAGAAACTAGATTTCGAGTCGCTTTGTAGTCCTAACTGGAATTTTTTATTGTTATAAGGAATCTCTCTATTTCTGTTAAAGCATTTTGCCTTAGTTTCTCATTTATCTGTATTCATATAGGCTAGATTTCTTCCGGTTAGTATTTACAATGTGTATCTTTTCTCATCCCTTTCCCTTCAAACTTTCTATAGTTTTTCAGCAGGTGTTTCTTTCTTGGAAGTATGATATAGTTGGATATTGTATTTTATTCACTCTAACATCTGATTTTATTTGGAGTATTTATTCTATTTACATTTGATGAAATTAATGATATATGTGGGTTTAACACTATCATTTTATTATTTGTTCTCCATTTGCCTTAACTATTGTATTATCTATTTTCTGTCCTATCTTGTCTTCAATTGGACTGATTGCCTATTTTTTTTCACATTGTTCCTTTTTTCTTCACTATTAGTCTGGTACTTATATGTCTTTTGTTCTTTAATTAGCTACCTTAGAGATTATAATATGCACCTTTGATTTATTATAATGATATAATCTATTTTAATTCCCATTATAAATCTAAAATTCACAAAACATTTACATGGTGTTAATTTCAATTAAATTATATATTTGCCCTTTTTAATTACTCTTCACTCCTTCTGGCATCTAGGTTTCAGTTTTCTTCTGCCTGGAAAATCATCTGTTAGTATTGCTTCTAAGAAGTATGGGTCTGCTAGAATTGAGTACTCTCCCTTTTTGTGGTTCCTTCACTTGTCTGAAAACAAATCCATCTCATCTTCAGTTCTGAAAAGTATTTTTGCTGAGTATAGGAATGTGACACTCCTGATGCTGAACTCTGTTTTCCATTTCTTTTCATGTTTCTTCCACCAAGATCCTGCAGGAAGCTGGCTGCTTTTCACAGCCCTTACAAGTACTCAGAAGTTTGTCTCTTTGTTTTGCAGATGTAAGAATGCCTGTTTTTGTTTTCTGCCATACACACTCTCTTTTACATGGTTTCCAAAAGAAGGGAGAAGGTTTTCATTGGAATTTTCAAGTTCTTGAACTTTCTTATACTTTTTATTTTTGAAACATTGCAGTTGATCATGTTGAAACTAGCAGGTGGGCAATCCTAATCTCTGCAAATAATGAAGCATTTCCTTATCTCCAAAGGTTATATCACTTATTCCTCATACATTTCTAATTTCTTAGAATTTCAACAGTAGGAACTAGAAAAAAATCTTTGATTCCATTCGATGTTATCATAACTGCTGGATCTCTGACAGATTAATACACCACTGGGACTTTTTAAAAGAGTGGGATTATATGGAAACACACGGATGGCATTGCTATAGAACCCTGCAGCAAGGGAAGGTATTTTCCCCTCCATTCTTTCTTCAGTCCTCACAGTAAATCTGGGAAGTAGGAAGACAGGTATTATTCTCTTCTTGTTTATAAGGCTAGGAAGGAGAGAAAGCATGAAAAAAATTGGGGTGCTCTGAATCAAAATCCAACGTTCTTTTCATTTGATCATGTATTATTCTGTGTGTGTACTTAAGAGGAAAGCTGAAATGAATCCTATTGAGACAATATCTGATGATACATTGAGGGGCAATCAAGTATCACGCAAATTATGAACCAGGCAACCAGGTTCTGCCTCGTACTGATTAAATGGATTTGGGGAAATTAAACCCTTTTGAAATCTCAGTTCCTGACCTATAAAGTAAGGCTTTCTTAGGTCTTTGCAGCACTAAATTCAATGATTATCAATGGCAACTGAAATATGGTAGATAAAAATAAAATGCCTTAGCCAATGGTTTCAATCCCCTTTGGTTCTATTATGTTCTCCTGTATTATTTTAATAGAGCTCCTAACAAGAAGCAAAATTACATGAAGCTTCAACTCTTTTTTCACTTTTTCCAATATTCAGATGCAAGTGCTAGTAAGTGGTGAAGTGGTCAGAAGTCAGATGGCAGCACAAGAGTGAAGGTGATCCCTGCTAATAATCTGCTTCAGAATGGCCAAGTTGGGCTGGATCTCTCTTGCTGCCCCCAAGCACCGGGCATGATCCTTCCCAGAGGAGTGGGGTCTGCCTGCTCACGTGACCTCCTTTACAAACTCTTGAGCTACAGTCTTCCTGGCCATACACCATCAGAAGAAGAAACTGACCAGACTGCAGTTTCCTCCAGTGGCAAGAAGTGGCCTCAGATCTTGCCCCTCCCAACTTTGCACCCTGTCTTCCTCTCAAAGCCTGAAGTGTGACCTCCATACCCCCAAAAGAATGACACAGAGCCTGAGAAGCCCTGACTTCTTTCTGTGAGGAGATTTCTTCATTTTCACCAAGGAGATGTGCAGGTACATGCACTGACAGAGCAGGGAGAGAGCACGGCCCCCTGAGGAGTCTTGGGGCAGTAGGGAGGAAGCCATGAACCATAGGCTCTTCACAATGATGAGCTATAGAAATTCGAGGGTCGCCATCTTGCCATTGGTAGACCGTGAATCATTTCCTGAACTTTGTTAAGCTTCTTCACAAATCCTAAGTATGACATACAGCAGGGACGGGAAGTTTTAAGTACAATGAGTTCCCCACTCATGCCCAGGACCTCCAAGGCCCCACCCTCTCCCATTCCACCTCTCTCCATCATCCATCCCTCCCACTTCACTACAGACAGGCAACTTCCTCCTCACCAACTGCTCTAGCCACACAGAAACCCCAGTGATCTACAAACAGAAATCCCAAATCTGACTGCATCACCTTCCACATAATAAACTGTGCTGGAGTCTACACTCCTCACAGAGTCCTTATTGAAAGCCCCCACCAGCTGGCCTCAGCCAGACTGTCTGGTCTTGTTTCCATCACTCCTGAACCAAACATTCTTCCTTCTGTTTCATGCTGTTTCCCAAACCAGCATGTCCTTTCCCTCCCATGGCTCTGCCTTGTTACCAGAGCTATTCCCTCTAGTTCCTGAGCCTTGTTTCTCTCTTCCTAAAGCTGTATATATTGGGGGTTTCAGAAGATGTTTGCTGAGTAGAAGGGTATAATTAACTGTAATTAGCTCCTGTAATTAACCCCTCCATGCCCAATTGTGTCACAACATATTAATTCACTGGGGTTTTTTATTTTCCCAAAATTCATTCATTCATTCATTCATTCAGCAAGTATGTATTGAGCTCTTAAGATACATCAGGCACTATAATGGGGACTGGTGCTACACCAGGGTGAGTCAAAGTCCTAGCCATCAGCAGCTTGCCTTCTAGTGGGGAAGGCAAACAATAACACCTAAGGACTATGGAAAAAATAAAGAAATAAAGCAGAGAGGAAGCAACAGAGAATCCAGAGGAGGGGTGGAGTCATCATCTTAGAAAGGATGATCAAAGAGAGGGCTCCCTGAGGAGTTGACACCTAGGTATGGACCTCCTTGGATGGAGGAAACTCAGCCAATTCAAGACATACACTTAATCAGGGCTGGCACAGAGTGCGTGAAGTGGATGAGAGCCAGATAATGCATGTCTTACAGAAAAAGACTGTGCTTGTGATGGAAAATCACGGAGACTTCGAGTAGGGCAGTAGAAGGGTCTAATTTGTACTTTTGCTCCATTGAAGATACTTTTCCATACCATAGTCAGAATGATGTTTTTCAAGTCCAGACATGGAGGCCAGTTGGGTTCTTCACGTGACAATCACACACTGCTCTGTGTTTCAGGTACCAAAATGATGCCATAAGAAGACAGATCACTATAAATTATTACCCTTCAATAGTGATTACCCATCTGATTCTTTCACTTTCTATGACCATTATGAAAGTTTCCATCCACCAAGTAATAGGCAGGATGATGCACCCATTCTTTTATTCAACATTTACTGATTATCTTTTGTGTACCAAACACGATATCAAACACTGGGGATGCCAAGGGGTTCCAGACCAAGGACCTATCTTCAAAGACCTCCCAGTTTTCCCAAGGGAAATAGTTATTTATTGCGAGTGAAAGAATTTTGACCTTTTGGAAACTTCTCTCAACTAGGGCAGTGTTTCTCCACCTGGATTGTGCACGTAAATCCTCCAGAAATCTTGTTAAAAAGCAGATTCTGAAATCGGAGAGGGAGACGAACCATGAGAGACTGTGCACTCTGAGAAACAGAGGGTTCTAGAGGGGAGGGAGGTGGGGGGATGAGTTAGCCTGGTGATGGATATTAAAGAGGGCACGTATTGAATGGAGCACTGGGTGTTATACGCAAACAATGAATCATGGAACACTACATCAAAAAATAAATAAATAAATATAAATAAATAAATAAATAAAGCAGATTCTGTTTCAGTGACTGTGGAGTAGGGCCTGAGATCCTGCATTTCTACCAAGCTCCTGGGAGGGTGCCAACACGGCTGGTCCAAATCACACTCTGAGCAGCAAAGCTCTCCCTGTCCAACAGAAACAGAATGCAAGCCACAAAAATAATGTGCAAAATTCTGTGTTTTCTAGTAGCTATGTTTTTCTAAAATAAAAAAAATATGAAGGGGCGCCTGGGTGGTTCAGTCAGTTAAGCATCTGCCTTCGGTTCAGGTCATGATCCTGAGGTCCTGGGATCAAGCCTCATATTGGGCTCCCTGCTCAGCAGGGAGCCTGCTTCTCCCTCTGCCCCTCCCCCTGCCTGTGCTCCCTCTCCCTCTCCCCCCGGTGAAGTGAATAAATAAAACTGTTTAAAAAATACAAAATGAATTTTAATAATAAATTATATTTAACCCAACAGATCAAAAATATTACCATTTCAGTGTGTCATCAATATGAAAATGATTAATGCGATATTTTACATTTTGGGGTCCTAAGTCATCAGAAGTCTGGTGTGTATTTTACAATTTCAGCATGTCTCAATTCAGACTAATCACGTGTAACTGCTCAACAGCCTCATGTGGCTCATGACTACTTAACCTGAACACCACAGCCCTAGATCCTCTATTGACTCTCTTAACTGAACCCTTTTATCACACTTAATGTACTCCAGTGGAATACAGTTGAGGCACTGAGGAAATGAATAAAAGAATAAGGCTTTTCCTCCCTGGACAAAACATTCTGTTCCATTGTCTTCTTTCTTGTGAAACAATTCAATTTTGAAATATTACAAACTCATATTTCTTTACAAAGGGCCATCTTGCCATCTTACTTTGTACCCTTCTGTCTCTGAAATACATACATATATATATATATATATATATATATATATATACACACACACACACACACACACACACACACACACACAGTTGGTTTGGATAATGGGTATAAATTAAGAGAAAATCAGGAAATCTATTCCTGAGCAATTTTCAGATAACCAAGAGGAAGTAATATAATCGAGGCTGAGATAATAATTTTCGACTCTGCATAAATGTGAGAAAATTCATCTGCATTCCCTCATCTGCATCAAACTCTACAGATTTTTCAGATTTTGTTATATTATAATATGCTGGAAATAAAAAATAATACATCTGTGCTATAATGATACATAATATATACAGTATGATAATAGAGTATTTGGATTGGGTTTGAGGAATTTACTACACACAGAAATGACAGTCACTTGGGAGAAGTGTGTAATCCCATCAGGAAAATTGCAGACAGATGCTGCTGCACCCCCTGCCCCCCCCGCCACCAATCCATCAGCTGATCTGTTACGGATGTCTGCAATTCCGCCTTGGGATCTGCAGGCTCCCTGGTACCCCGGGGCACTGTCTCCCCTGTCCCCCCCACCCCCTAGTGAATGAATGCTGCCCAGAGGAGAGCATTAACTAACTTCCTCAAGCTCCAGAAGGTCCCAGGAGGACTCTGTCCCCTACAGACCACTCAGGGTGGGGCCACATCACTACCGGCTATTTCTGAATGGAGGCCTTGTGAAGACATAGCCAAGGCTTACTCAGTCTCTGCCAGAACTCCTGGCCTGACCCCTTATCTCAATAGAGCTGTGCATCACAGTATCCTCCAGAAATATGAATAACCAAAATGAGAGGGAAGGAGAACTTTTCATGCTCCACAAAGACTCATGCAACACATCCCACCTTGTTATGCTAACTACATTACATTTCGCTAGGTTTAGCATAATATAAGGCACGGAAAGCAACGAAACTTCAAGAAAGAAATTAAAGAGCTGTAGGCTTTGCTCAGAAAACTTCAAAATATTCTAATGAATCATTCTGCTCCCAGGTCACATACAACGGGTCTCTTGCTTTGTTCTTTCCCACATTATTTGCCTAAACATATCTGAATGGGAAAAGAATCCAAAGTGCCTGAGGGAGCAGACTCTAGGTTCCAAAGACAGATGGAGTCTCCTCCAGAAGCAAAGTCTCTGCCCCCATGGGGTTACAGCGAACTGCTGGGGCCGTCTTACCGCAGGATGCTAACACAGACCCGTGAAGAAGGCAAAGAAAGGATGAGCCGAGTGAGGGGCAAAAATGTGCTCTCATGTGTATGGACATCTTTAAACAGCCAAACAGCATGGTTCTCTTTCAGTTATAAATGACAAACTGAGAGCCTGCCCTCATCAGTGTAGTGTCTTTCAGGAATCTCAGCTTCCCCCAAACTCTTTCCAGACCCGGCGATTTAAGACAGCGGAAAAATCGCCAAGCAAAAACCGCACGACGAATAAATTATGGGCCCAAGTCGTAAGGACCAATAAGGTAGAAGGAGAAAATTTAAGAGTCTTAAGCCCCAAACATATGTTACCACCTGACAGTGGAGCAGAGCAGTTTAGAACTGAAACTGTGCCAGGAAATTTCAATAGTTGTGTTACTTTCTTTGCACCATGGAAATTTTTACTCTTGCAGTTGAGTAAAGGTGTGGTACAGGTTGTGGGGGGAAGCTGGAGGGGTTTAAGGAACGGGGGCGGGGGGGCGCCGGCATAGGCAGGTAACTTTGCTGCCTAATTACTCTGCAGGCGGAACCAAGAGCTGTTGCGGGTACCTGGAACAGAATGGAGTTATGACATTTTGAAATGAAGTTTAAAATTCAGGCTGAGCTGCTGGTTTGAGGTAAGAGACGGATGGAGGGAGCAAGGGAAGAAATAAGAAAAAGAAAGAGAGAGAGGGTTATCATCATTGCTGTTCCAATCCTACAATTCTATCGTCCTGACCCGCCAGTTCCTCACTTACGTAACCTGACAAGGCTATTCCAGATTCCCAGTTGCTTGGCAACCTGCCTTTTATGTTTAAGCCATTTAAATGTATTCACCTTCTGAATTAGGTATGTTCACAGATGACTGGGCAAGAAGAAAGAGCCCCTGGCAGGCCAAGAGCTCCCAGGATGTGTGGAATCAACAGAGTGTGTGCAGAGTCGGTCTGGTCAGAGAGCCTGACAGAGGATATTAGTGACACGTTTAGGCCTGAAAACAAGAAATTGAGATCAGCATACAAAGTCTTTTGCTGCCTCCAAACCAGGCTTCCTTCAGCATCAAATATTTATTTCCCCCCACCCCACTTCAGTGCTTCCTTCTGCCTTCCTGAAACCCTCCTGCAGGTCCTGGTGGCAGGGGCAGTAACCAGCTCATAGCCCCTGTACGTAGCCTTGAACACAACTGTCTCCGGGTCTCATCGCTGCCCTGTGTGGACTGTGAATCATCACGGTCCTTCTGGTCAACTCGCTGGAAATGGGAAGGTCTCACCAGACTCCACATGCAGAGAGTTACCCAGCCTCTGATTTCTGCCTCCAAAATAACCTTTTCAGATATTTTCCATCTTCTGCATTCCTGTTGATTCAAAATATTCAGTGACATCCCCCCCTCCCCACCACCCTTAGGATAAAATTAAGGGCACAGTTCTTATTGGGGCACAAGGCTCTTCATGATCTGCCTTCCCAGAGCAGGGATGCTCAGCCCTGGCCACCCCTGCGCCAGCACACCCCCTGCACACACACAGAGCACAGGCAGCACCCTCCTGTCTCCCTGTGCCCACTCTGCCCCATATCTTTGTACAGACTCTTCCTTCCATGTAATGCCCACCCTCTCTGCCACACAGCTCCATTGGACTTCAAGTTCAGGTCAAATGTCACTCATTTCAGGGTAATTTCCCTCTTACCTCCTTCAGAGGCTGAATGAAATACTCCTGAGCCTGTGCTCTTATGCTATCTGGCACATACTTCTTACCATAGCATGAATCCTTTGAGCCCACCATGCCTTGTGCTTCTCACCTGCCTTACCCGCCTCTCGCTGGAGCATAACTCAAGGTGGGCTACTGTGGTCAGAGCGAGCATGCTTTGCAAAATTCAGAAAAGTATCTGAGATCTGAAAAAAACATACATACTGGCCCTCAAAAATAAAAAAGAAACTATTAAATTGAAATAAATGTTTAATTGTCCCAACAGTAGACTATTATGTCAACTTCACAAATTGTTAAATTCAGTATTCATAAAAATTTTATTATCTTTGAAAGTAATCTGTAGGGTAAGATTTTTGTACTTTGCAGGAATTCCTGATTACAGACATTGACGGCTAAGGAATCATAACCAACTATAAATTATCAGCCATAGCCAAATAATTGTGAAAGCAAATGAAATTGTTTCAAATTCAGTAAAAAAATACTCGATGTGGGATGTGAGCACACTTTATATGGTCAATGTGACATATGATGGGGCCTCCAACTCTTGAAGTGCTTCAGGCCTAAGAAGATCTTAAAATGGCCCTGAGTATGTATATTTAATGAATTTTATTTTCCCAGGAACTAAGAATTAGCTCTATGACTGGTATACACCTGTCTCCTGCACACACACACACACACACACACACACACACATGCATACTTACATACACAAATTTCATTAAAAATATGAATTAGAGAAACAAAGACAAGTGAGAGGAAAATCACCCTGTCTGAGACTCAGGCAGGCACTTAAAGCAAGACTGTGTAAAGTTCTACTAAGCCATGCCTGGGAAGCAGATCCACATGGGGATGAGCAGCTTTAAAAGAGCACAATTGGAAAGATGGAGCTTAATAAAAAAAATAAAAAAAAAAAAAGATTTCTAAACCAGGCATGTGTGTGGATGGCTTTATAAATTAGTAGGAAGTTAAAGAAATGCTTCCTTTCTTCCTTCTGGGTTTAGAGAGGGAGAAGGACAAATGTTCAAAGAAACAGAGAGAAAGACATAGACAGATGAGAAGGAGGGGACTGTGGGCCCGAAGTGTAACAATTCCATCAGGTGAGAATCTTCGGTCATCAGTTTTTCCTGCACAGTATATAGATTTAAAGGTCCCCAGAAAGCCATTTAATACAAGCCAAATGATATCCCACTAGTGCCTTGGTTTAAAATAATCCCCTAGGCCATGCCATGAGATTGCATCAGAGGTGGGCCTTTCAGATTGCATGTAAGTGGGTATTTTAAATATCAAGTCCTTATTCATTTAAGCTTACTTTGAGAGCTCTTGATTTTGAAGCCCTTGCTATGAATCTTTTCAAACAGAATTCTTGTGGTTATATTTTGAAGTGAGACACAGGGACACAAGGAAGACTCGAACACAGCCCTGAAGTTTGGCGCAGTCGAGCAGGTAAGCGGTGCTCCAGTATGCCCTGAGTTGGCCAGCAATCCAGCCTTGGACGTGGGTTGGAATCCCAGCTCTGCATGCTCTTCGTGGTCAGTCACTTAAGTTCTCTGATTTTCAGGGCCTTACTTGCAAAACTGGGGGAAAAAAAACTATACCGCACAATGGATGTGTTCATTGACCTTATGGTGGTGATCATTTCAGAAGATATATGTGTAACAGATTGCTACATGGTACACCTTCAATTTCACACAGTGTTAGAGGTCAACTGTATCCCAATAAAGTTGGAAAAAACTAGTACCCATCTCATGGTACTGTTGTCCAAATTAAATATGATAGTACATTTTGCAAAGTATAAGGTATACATTAATTGCTCAATAATGTAATTAAGTAATTTGTATAATGATCAATTAATGAGAATTATATTATTATTCAGGCTATAAACTGAATGAGTGAGTCAATGAGTGAGTGAAATATTAGAGTGACAACATCTAGTTTGAATGAGAACCATTCAAATTTGACTTTAAAAGCTTTTGTCTAAAACCCAATATAGACAGATGGGAATAGAAAGAGTATTATTACATCATATTCTGCTCTGTGAAGGTGAGGCTGTGTCCATAATGGTTAAGATTAAGGGCTTTCAGCCAATCAAATGGACTACGATCTAAACCCAGGTGACCAACTATCCTGATTGCCCAGGACTGTCCCAGTTTCATCACTGGAAGTCCCATGTCCGGTGGAACCCCCACCTCAGTCCTGGGCAAAACAGGACAAGTGATCAACCTACCCCCTAGTCCCGCCACTTCACAGAGACTTGAGCCTGTATAAGCTATTTATAGCCAGGCTCAATTTCTCTGGTTGTCAAAGGAAGATAATAATAATAATCTCACCTCATTGTGTTGTTGCGACAATTAAAGCTGGAAGCTTAAGCTGCTCAGAGCTTACGTGAAACCCAGCATGGGTCAACAGGGTGGGCAGGGTGGCTACATTTCCCTCTGTTCCTAGACGCAAAGAGATCCCTAGGAGACTGCTCCCCGGAGACAGAAACCCAAAAGCACAAGGCAAGAGGGGAGGCTGATGGGAAGGGAAAGAATTTCCACTGACACAGAAATATCTTCCATGGTAATCAGCATTGACGAGAAAAGGAAATAAGGGGAATTTATGTGACAGTTTAATAGGGTTTTGTGAAATATGATATTATTTTAAAGTTTGCCTGAGTGAGGCAGACAGCACATTAAGGTGACTCTGGCTCTAAAAAGATGATGATGCTGTATTTTAAACTCTGAAATTTGCCCCACTGTTTCTTTGCTGTATTATGTAGAGCATTATGGATTTATATTATACATACATATGTACACACTGTGGTGTGAGCCCAGAAGAGTCTTAGTGAGACTTAGAAGAGTCTTAGTGAGACTTAGAAGAGTCTGCCCATGGGCAAAGTGAAGCATAAAGCCTAGGTATGTAATGCCTGGGTATTACAGGAGAACTTGAAATTCCCACCCAGAAATAACCAGCTATTTTTGTCCTACCATTATTTTTTTCATGGTCTCTATTCTACTGTGGGGAAAGAGTTTTGCAGAAGATACATCTCCCAAGCATGACTATTTCCCCCAGGCAATTATACAAAGCACTCACCTGCCAGGTCTCTACGGAGGATGAGAACAGAGGGTTCAAAGCTGGCCTCCAAATCACCACCATGTCCTAGAATCTGGGGGAAGTCTGACTCCCTGGAACTCTCCAGCCTGGCAGTCCCCCATTGGATAAAAACAGTATTAACCCACTCCACGTGGTGATTTAGAGCTGGCTCATCAGTGAGATTAACATGCCGGGAACCCGTTACTCTGAAATGTCACTTATATAAAATAAGCTTGTAAATTGTAATATAAAATAATGTAATGAGAGAAGCCTTTGGGATCTGATAAGAAATAATGAAAATGGACAGTTGGAAAATCAGGACTTGTCAGTGCTGACCAGGAGAAATTGTGCTCTCGTTGTAGGAGTCTGGTATGGTTATTTAGACCAAAAATGCTGCCAGACAGGAGAAGTCCAGTCCATCAGACTGTGGAAACCACTATCTTTAATACCCAGCTCCCTTTGCTCTGATTCTGTGCTGACGAATCAGCCTGCCGGGGAATTTTGGTGTCCTCAGTGGATGAATCACTGGCACTTGGGTCCCTCTGGTTCTTAGTAAAGAACCAGATGATCTCCTCTGGTTCTTAGTAAAGGTATGCACACATATGTGAGTGTGTGTACTTCATTACAAATTAATACATGTGATTGTGATTTTTAAAACCTGTTTCTTGTGACTTCGGTCCATGTAATCCAATCTACCAGGATGAACAGATGTAGTCAAGTTTCTCAGGGAGCAAAGCAAAGGTTACAGCTCGATTTATGGTGGGTTCTGCCCCGTTAGGCTCAGCCAACATAGCTCTTACTCATAAGGACCAAGCCACCCTGTCATTCCCATAGAAAGGTCAAAAATTGATATGGTCTAGGTGTGTATAGTTATAATCTGCTTCCCCTCTTGCATCACCAACCATGGGATAATTTCAGAGAAGGACAACCCAACACTTAATAACTATGAAGAATTTATTGCACCCAAAGCAAAGTCTAGCCTTTTCCCTGGGCTATGTGGAGGTGAGCCCAAGGCTCCTGGAATGTCCTTCCTGATGGGAGTGTCTTTGTTTGCCTGGGGACTTTGCTGACCTGACAGTTTAACAGTGTGATTTATGATGGGGCTTTGGACCAGGTGGTATCACTTCTGACCTTCAGGGGAACTGGAAATTACAGGTCAGCTACATGTGCAGTATATGACCAAGCCCCATTAAAACCCGGGACACCAAAGGCTCTGGGAAGCTTCCCTGGTCGGCAATACTTCGTGGTTATGGTCACACATCATGGTGGGGAGGAAATACTGTTCATGACTCCATGGGGAGAAGATAAGCAGAATCCCTGCATTTGGACCTCTCCCGGACCCTGCCCCCTGTGCCTCTTCCTTTGGCTGGTTCCAACTTGTATCCTTTCCCTGAATAAACTATAACTAAAAGCATAATGACTTTCAGTTGAGTTCTCTGAGTCCTCCAACAAATTATCCAAACTGAGGGTGGTTTTGGAAAATCCCCAAAC
Organism: Callorhinus ursinus; assembly: GCF_003265705.2. NCBI lineage: Eukaryota > Metazoa > Chordata > Mammalia > Carnivora > Otariidae > Callorhinus > Callorhinus ursinus. Next base: position 9,062,166 of record NW_027397107.1, read on the forward strand.
TAGCAGTTGGTGTCAGAAGTGAGGACAGATTTGTGGGACCTGTTCCCTTAAACTTCAAAGCTTGCTAACCCTGGGTGATAACTTTCACCTAGTACTGACCCACTTCTCATTCTGCTTATAATCCTCCCTGATTCTGATACCAGCCCTCCTTCTCCTTTGTCTCACTGAGTCCTTGGCTTAACCACTCATGCTTAAAACATATCCCATATCCCCACTAAGATGCTGGTACCTCTCTGGCAAAATTTTGTTCTCTGTCTGCACACACAGCCATAGGCCGCCTTTAATAAACATCTGCTCAATACAGCCTGATGCAGGACCCACCACCTTGTCCCAAACACTGTGACCACCTGGCTTCCTTCGACTCTGTGAAGATGAATGAGTCAGAGAGGATTCCATTCTTCGGTTTCCAACATGTGCTTTGCCTTGACATTGACCTGGGCCCAAATTAGCACATTTCCTTGTTGATTACGGTGTTCTTCCACTTCTCGTTCATCCATGGCCCACCCACTTAGATCTTCTACCCTTTCCTGTCACATGGTAAACTATAAAGTAGGAAAGTAACACAGAAGAAACCAGAATGGTAAGTACACTGCCATAGGGCCAACTCAAGGCTACATAAGAAACTGTAGTCCTTCCCTGAATAATGACACATATGTACCCATTCATGTGGTCAGCACATAGCTTACTAAGTACTCTCTCTGCATCAGGCACTGTGCAAGGCACCACAGATGTATCTGTGAGAAGGTCAACATGGCCTAAGGAACAGTAGAATCCAGGCAGCTCAAGATCATGCTATAAGTCACCATCATAAGTCCTGCAACTCTCAAGGAAAATCCATGCCCAGCTCTGATCTCACCACAGCTTAGACAGGCTGTGTTGGACTTGGCCCAAAGGCAAGATCAAGAGTTGAATCCCAAATGGTTGAGTAGGGTGTGGGGGGATGGCAGATTCCATGAACAGAAGCCAAGAATCAGTAGCTTTAGGACGAGATAATAATAACAAATTAAGGAGAATTTACTATGTGTCCATCCTCGACTAAGCACTTTGAACACACAGTATCCTCAAAATAGTTCATGATGAGGGTTCTATTATAGTCACCATTTCACAGACTGGAAAACTGAGGCTCAGAATTGCTACATGACTAGCCCAAGGTCATACTGAAAGCAAGTGATAGAAGTTGGATTCCAACTCAGGCAGTCTTGCTCCTGAGCCTACATTCTTTACTAAGCTCTGCTACATATTAGGTAAAAGTCAGCTTCAAATAGATAGTCCCATGGGAGGTATACCCACGTGTTGAAGGAGGTAATCAAGAGGACATGACCATCAGTTGATCCTTAAGCTGAACCCAGACAATCAGAAGCTCCTCACCCCCTCCGCTGTCCTTGGAATGTATGTTCTGCCCACAGTGGATGTATCCTTGAGAGAAAGGTGTTAAGACCATCTAGATGGCATATGTGACTGAACCCCATTATAGCCTCTACAGTAAAGACTTTTAAGATTCTGGAAGGCAGGTGTGGAGATCTACTCATCTTGCAGCTGCCCAAGACAAACCACATAAGTAAGTGCCCTTGCTTATTAAAATTACCACCTACAAATCCAGAGTGGTCTGCTGCTTCCTTCCACCTCTCCCTGTCCTCTGGGTAAGGAAGGTCAACAACATAATTGGAGATATACAGACAGAGGAGCTAGGCAGGACCTGGAAGGAAAGGCAAGGACTCTGAGGTTCTCCTCTGACCAGCCAGATGAGTGAAGCAAGGCTGTGAATGGAGATCCCAGCTTACAGGTTTAAAACAGACAGCCTGACTCACTCCATTCCATAATCCGATCATTGTTGCCATTGCCATAGGGTACAGGATGGAAAAATGGATAAATCAGAACAATCTATCACCACCAGTGTGTAAGCAAGATGAGTTGCATGCCCTGAAGAAGATGCTGCCTGGATCACATCATCTTCTCATATGTTCTTACTATTACTTTTCTGATATTTAGATAAGTGCAAGCATTAAAGTCAAACATGCAGACCCTTAGGGTATCCATAAAAATGTATCCATGAAACATAAAATTACACTTATCTTCATAGGCTCTGTAATAAATCCCCAGAAGTCTCCTCACCAAGATACAAATCTTATTTCACCCCAAATTCCAATTGATATCAGTAAGTATTTACATGCTTAATTGGAGATGCCTGTGGGTTAGAATTTTGAAAATTCTCAGTAATATTTCTGGCTTTGCTTCTAACAACTGCTAGGACCTTCATCAAGTTGAGTAATCACCCTGGGCTTTAGTTTCTGTTCAAACCTGAAAGCAAGTCAGGCTTGGGTAGGAGACCTGTAGGAGCTCCCATGTAAACCTCTGGTGGTGAGTCAAATTCCATTCTTGCAGCTCAGGCCAGAACACCTTGACCAGGGCAGGAGGGAGGTAACTAAGAGTTGTTCAGAGTTTCTATTTAGCAAGCCCATTACCAAGCACTCTGCACACCAAATTCCACTTAATTCTCACCGTAACATAGAAAAGGGATTTTACTGGCTCCACTTGAAGTAAAATAAGTGGCTGGCAGATGTTAATTATGCTCATGGACAGACTTCTGGTAAACAGCACCAGAAGAACTTAAACCCAGTCCTGCCTATGAGACCTAGCAGCTTCTAGTCTTCCCATGTCATGGTGTGCCTTGCCTATGGTTTTTCCTCCATTAACCAATATCATTGATGAAAGGCTCCTGACCTTGTGATATGCAGAATCTCCATCTGGGTCTCGAGTTTTTTTGCCTGCTCTTCTGGCCTGAATTCCATCCAGTTCTGTGGATTACAGTCCCTGGGCTACTGTCTACCTGCCCGTCTGCAGCCTCGCTCCTTCTGCTATGTGTCCTGTATCTCATCTCTGACATAGGGGACTTCCTGACACCATCCATACAGCCAAACCACTGGTCCCAGCCTTCCAGAACCAGCCCACTACCATCCTCACCCCCACCCCATCCTGGGCCATTGCTGATCTGTCACCGTTCACGCGCCAGTATGTCAAGTTTATTTCCTCTGCCCATGAGAGCGAACTCCCAAATGTTGGAAGGGTGCCAAGGCCTATTTGGGGGAAGTAATTAATCACATTTTAAGAGGCAAGCCCTGTTAAAGCACATTGCATACAAAAATTCAACCCGGAGAATTTCAAACAGAGTAACACCAAAGGATTAAAACACAGTGAGTTAATCCGATGAGGATTGAGTAGGTATATTTATAAAGGTAATGATCCTTTAGGCTGTGTGCCATCTGAACAGGATGTGGGACCTGTTTAAAAATTTCAAGTTGCGGGATGGGTGGAGCAAGATGGCGGAGGAGTAGGAGACCTGGACTTCGTCTGGTCTCAGGAATTCAGCTGAATAGGGATCAAACCATTCTGAAAACCTACGAACTCAACAGGAGATCGAAGAGAAGAATAGCAACAACTCTCTGAACAGAAATGCGACTACTTTCTGGAAGTTAGGACGTGCAGAGAAGTGAATCCGAGGCGATATTCAGGAGGATAGACAGCAGGGGAGGGGGCATCCGTGGGCCGCTTCTGGCAAGTGCTAGAGCCGCAGAGCACAAAATCAGAACTTTTAAAAGCTGGCTCCACTGAGGGACGTTCCAGTGGCTAAGCGGGGGTGGAATCCTCACGGGACAGTGTGGTCTCATGACTCTCAAGGTCACAGAAAAACCAGAGGTGCCTGAATGCGGCAGAGCTCCCAGTATTGGAGCAGGGAAGCCGGCTGCAGAGACGGAGTCAAGGCATGGACTCTCAGCTCGGAGTTGCCATAAACCGTGATCCGCGGCCCAGTTGGGCCACTGCTCCTCCAGCAGGGACCCAAAAAGCGGCAGAGCCGGGGAGACTCCACTTCCTCCCCGGGGAGGAGCGGCGCGAGAGCGCACCGCAGGGATCTGCTGGGATTGGAGACTCAATATGGGGTCGGGTGCCAGAGATAGCAACGCTCGGTCACAGGCTGGGTGAGCACGGAGTGCGGCCGGAGATCGGGGACACGGGAGTGACTGCTTTTCTCAGGGGGCGCACTGAGGAGCGGGGCCCCGAGTTCTCAGCTCCTCCGGGTGGAGACTGGGAGGCCACCATTTTCATCCTGGTCCTCCAAAGCTGTACCGAGCGCTTGCAGGAAACAAAAGCTCCTAAGAGCAAACTGGACCAGCTTGCTTAGCCCAGACCGACAAGGGCGGGGCAATTTCACCTCCAGCAAAGACATTTGGGAACCACGCAACAGGCCCCTCCCCCAGAAGATCAGCACGAACAGCCAGCAAGCCAAGACCAAGTTTACCGATCAAGGAGAACAGGAAAACTCCAGCACTAGGGGAATACTGCACATAGAATTCATGGCTT
>NW_027397107.1:9066621-9068768 GCF_003265705.2 Callorhinus ursinus
GATACAGTTTCTTCTAACAGATCAAAATATACCCTAAATCACTAGTGAATGGCTTTGTTCTAGACTCCTGCCTGATCACATTCTCTCCCTTTTTTTTTCTTTTTCTTTTACAATTTCATCTTTCTTTTTTCAAACTTCTTATCGTATCAATTCCTTTTATAAAATCTTTTATAATTTTCATCTTTACAGTCATCTTCCATCCCTTCATTGTATCAACCCTTACGTTGTACATATATAAGTCTTCCTTTAAAATTTTAGGAGGCACTTTTTTCTAACAGACCAAAATACGCCCAAAATCTACTGTGTGGCACTGATCTATGCACTAGCCTGATCATATTTGATCATATTCTGGATTTTTTTGTATGGTTCTGTTTTTGTTAGCTTTTTCTTTTTGTTTTTGTTTTTTTTCTCTTTCTTTTTTCTTTCTTTCACCCTCTTTTCCCATGGTTTCAGGTCTTCTCTGATTTGTATAGAGTATATTTGCTGGGGACATTGTTAACCTGTTAGCATTTTGTTCTCTCATTCATATATTCTCCTTTGGACAAAATGACAAGACGAAAAAAATCACCTCAGCAAAAAGAACAAGAGGTAGTACCGTCAGCCAGGGACCCATTCAATACGGACATTAGCACGATGTCAGACCTAGAGTTCAGAATCGTGACTTTAAAGATACTAGCTGGACTTGAAAAAGCGTGTAAGTTATTAGAGAAACCCTTTCTGGAGAAATAAAAGAACTAAAATCTAACCAAGTCGAAATCAAAAAGGCTACTGATCAGGTGCAATCAAAAATGGGGGCACTAACTGCTAGGATAAATGAGGCAGAAGAGAGAATCAGCGATATAGAAAACCAAATAATGGAAAAAAAGAGGCTGAGAAAAAGAGAGAGAAAGAACTACAGGATCACGAGGGCAGAATTCAAGAGATAAGCGATATGATAAGACAAAACAACATTAGAATAATTGGGATCCCAGAAGAAGAAGAAAGAGAGAGAGGGGCAGAAGGTATATTGGAGCAAATAATAGCAAAGAACTTCCCTAATGTGAGGAAGGTAACAGGCATCAAAATCCAGGAGGCACAGAGAACCCCTTTCAAAATCAATAAAAATAGGTCAACACCCCGACATCTAATAAAACTTACGAGTCTCAGAGACAAAGAGAAAATCCTGAAAGTAGCTTGGGAGAAGAGATATGTAACCTATAATGGTAGAAATATTAGATTGGCAACAGACCTATCTACAGAGACCTGGCAGGCCAGAAAGGACTGGCATGAGAGCTTCAGAGCAATAAATGAGAAAAATATGCAGCCAAGAATACTATATCCAGCTAGGCTGTCATTGAAAATTGAAGGAGAGATAAAAAGCTTCCAGGACAAACAAAAACTAAAGGAATTTGCAAACACGAAACCAGCCCTCCAAGAAATACTGAAAGGGGTCCTCTAAGCAAAGAGAGAGCCTAAAAGCAGCATAGATCAGAAAGGAACACAGAAAATATACAGTAACAGTCACCTTACAGGCAATACAATGGCACTAAATTCATACCTTTCAATAGTTACGCTGAATGTAAATGGGCTCAATGCCCCAATCAAAAGACACAGGCTATCAGATTGGATTAAAAAACAAGACCCATCAATATGCTGTCTGCAAGAGACTCATTTTAGACCCAAAGACACCCCCAGATTGAAAGTGAGGGGGTGGAAAACCATTTACCATGCTAATGGACACCAAAAGAAAGCTGAGGTGGCAATCCTTATATCAGACAAATTAGATTTTAAAACAAAGACTGTAATAATAACTATATCCTACTTAAAGGGTCTATCCAACAAGAAGATCTAACAATTGTAAATATCTATGCCCCGAACATGGGAGCAGCCAATTATATAAGGCAATTAATAACAAAAGCAAAGAAACACATTGACAACAATACAATAATAGTGGGGGACTTTAACACCCCCCTGACTGAAATGGACAGATCATCTAAGCAAAAGATCAACAAGGAAATAAAGACTTTAAATGACACACTGGACCAAATGGACTTCACAGACATATTCAGAACATTCCATCCCAAAGCAACGGAATACACATTCTTCTCTAGTGCCCATGGAACATTCTCCAGAATTGATCACATCCTAGGTCACAAATCAGGTCTCAA
>NW_027397107.1:9088768-9153559 GCF_003265705.2 Callorhinus ursinus
TGAAGAAGACACAAAAAGATGGTAAAATATTCCATGCTCATGGATCAGAAGAATAAACATTGTTAAAATGTCTATGCTACCCAGAGCAATCTATACCTTCAATGCCATCCCGATCAAAATTCCAATGACATTTTTCAAAGTGCTGGAACAAACAATCCCCAAATTTGTGTGGAATCAGAAAAGGCCCCAAATCGCCAAGGAGATGTTGAAAAAGAAAAACAAATCTGGGGACAACACGTTGCCCAATTTCAAGCTATATTACAAAGCTGTGATCACCAAGACAGCATGGTACTGGCACAAAAACAGACATATAGACTAATGGAACAGAATAGAGAACCCAGATATGGACCCTCAACTCTATGGTCAAATAATCTTTGACAAAGCAGGAAAAAACATGCAATGGAAAAAAGACAGTCTCTTCAATAAATGGTGCTGGGAAAATTGGACAGCCACATGCAGAAGAATGAAACTCGACCATTCTCTAACACCATTCACAAAGATAAACTCAAAGTGGATGAAAGACCTCAATGTGAGACCGGAATCCATCAAAATCCTAGAGGAGAACATAGGCAGTAACCTCTCTGACATCGCCCACAGCAACTTCTTTCAAGATACATCTCCAAAAGCTAGTGAAACAAAAGCAAAAATGAACTTTTGGGACTTCATCAAGATAAAAAGCTTCTGCACAGCAAAGGAAACAGTCAACAAAACAAAGAGGCAACCCACAGAATGGGAGAAGATATTTGTAAATGACACTACAGATAAAGGGCTGGTATCCAAGATCTATAAAGAACTTCTCAAACTCAACACCCAAAAAAACAAATAATCAAGTCAAAAAATGGGCAGAAGACATGAACAGACACTTCTCTGAAGAAGACCTACAAATGGCTAACAGACACATGAAAAAATGTTCATCATCGTTAGCCATCAGGGAAATTCAAATCAAAACCACATTGAGATACCACCTTACACCAGTTAGAATGGCAAAAATGGACAGGGAAAGAAGCAACAAATGTTGGAGAGGTTGTGGAGAAAGGGGAACCCTCTTACACTGTTGGTGGGAATGCAAGTTGGTACAGCCACTTTGGAGAACAGTGTGGAGGTGCCTCAAAAATTTAAAAATAGAGCTACCCTGTGACCCAGCAATTGCACTCCTGGGTATTTACCCCAAAACACAGATGTAGTGAAAAGAAGGGCCATATGCACCCCAATGTTCATAGCAGCAATGTCCACAATAGCCAGACTGTGGAAAGAGCCGAGATGCCCTTCAACGGATGAATGGTTAAAGAAGATGTGGTCCATATATACAATGGAATATCACTCAGCCATCAGAAAGGATGAATACCCAACTTTTACATCAACATGGATGGGACTGGAAGAGATTATGCTAAGTGAAATAAGTCAAGCAGAGAAAGTCAGTTATCAGATGGTTTCACTTATTTGTGGAACGTAAGGAACAGCAGGGAGGACATTAGGAGAAGGAAGGGAAAAATGAGGTGGGGGGGAATTGGAGGGAAAGATGAGAGACAAACAGGGTTTTAGAAGGGACGGGGGAGGAGGGATGGGTTAGCCCGGTGATGGGTATTAAGGAGGGCACGTACTGCATGGAGCACTGGGTGTTATACAAAAACAATGGATCGCGGATCACATCAAAAACTAATGATGTATTGTATGGTGACTAACGTAACATAATTTAAAATAAAATAAAATAAAATAAATATTTTCTCACATCCTTAAAAAAAAATAAGATTTCTCACACCTGCCTGTTCTTATTTAATTTCTGCCTATTTTTGTTTCATGTATTCTGTCCTTCTTAAATGGCCTCATTCCTCTGTTTATCACTTTGTGTAACCTAATGGTAGTTCCTTTAAAATCAATATAAAATTTTCATGTGTTTGAAATCACCTGGATTGAATTTGTAGTTTTATTATTGATTTTGTTAGCTATCCTTCTTATCACATATTTTGGGATTTTGACTCGTAGGTTCATTTTGAGTGTTTTGTTGCTCTTGTTTATTTTTCTTCCTCTTTCCCCCTCCCTTGTGCTCACTAGATACGTATCTAGTGGTTCTGTTTTTCCCTCCCCTCCCCTGGGATCCCCAGCCCAAAAGCATTTGGGGATTCTTCACCCAATGTGATATTAGAACTATCACATCTCAGTGTTATTTCTGTTTTCATATTGATCCTGGCTCCCTAGACCAATAGAATACTGAAAAGCCAAATCCCTAAACACTGGGTCAGCGGGCATTTTCTTTTCAGTGTATTTTCCTTTGTGGGAGGTTGGCAGAGCCCAGATTCAGCCACGAACATCAAGCATGAGCCTGACTCTAGGTCCCCAGCTCACATGGAGCTATTTTAGCAGAAATAGCTACTGTCTCCTTCCCTCCTCAGAGCCTAGGTGCCAACTGACTTAAGGCCTGCTCAATGTTTTGAATTTCTGATCCATTTCTGGTCCACACTTCTTATTTTTGATCCTATATTCTTTTTTTTTCATTTTCATATTTTAATCAATCCATGGCATATATTTGGAGCATGAGAAAAGTGTACTAAATGCTTGTGAATATGGAAGGAAGGGGCTCAACATCACATCCTCTGGATGATACATCTTGGTTTTGCCTGCCCCTCCCCATCCATCTTCTTTCCTCTGTTAATAGAATAGAAACTTGATTTTCTTTGGTGAACTATTGCTTCTCTATTTTCAGTCCACATAGTTCAGGTGAGTATGATTTCTCCTCTGGGTTGCAGGCATGGAAACTTGCACATGTTCTATCATCACTCTGTTATCTCCAGAGTGACTGGATAAAAACTGGCATCTAAATCAGTCTGCCAAGAAGTAGTTCTAGAACTTGTACTTGACCTACTGGGAAAGATGTTTTCTTCCGACACTAGAATTGCTAATTAATAGCATGTAAATCTGGGGCTGAAAGAAATCGACTAAATAGAAATGGCCTGACTAAAATGAATACCATAAAGAGAGGAATATGGCTGAAGGACTAAGGCAAAAGACCAAGTCCTGATGACATTGTTCAGTCCTTGCATAAAATCATACCTAAAGATTCCCATTCCCTGAACTTCTGAATCACATGAGCCTATACATTTTCTCTTTTGCTAAAGCCAGTTTGAATTGAGTTTTGTCATTTGGTTCCAAAAACATTCTTAACTAATGCTTACATTTTCACAGAATGAGGTGAAATTTAAAAGGCACATATTCACACATATATACACATTAAATGAATATAATTTCAAGGCACTCAAAGATGAACGAACCCATCCATGAGACACATTGTCTATAATTTCTAGCACAAGGCCACTTAGATCTGTGAGAATATGACATAATAATCAGAAATGAGAAGCCCTTAGACGTAAGAATGCATTTTCTCTTAATAGATCCTACTCAAGATGATAGAACCTATACATACATAATTTATCTGGGTGGGAATGCTTGGAAAATGTCATTGGGGGCATTGCATCAGCTATAGGCTATAAGCTTCAGACCTGTATGGTTATCACACAAAAAGCACTATGCCAAGTACCCCATTTGAGGTGCTCTGTTTCAGGACCATGCTTTATACCTTGCATTTTGTCCAAATTAGGAAATTAAAAACCAACTTATTAATGGCTTCCCCCAAAGGACTTCTGAGCCTCCCACTAATTTAGTCTCAGAGATTGCATAAGGCCTCATCTCTTTGTTCTCATGGAATATTTTATCACATATACCTTTACACCATAAAAGAGGCTGTCAAAAGGGAATAAGGAATACCCTAATATGCTACAGAACTAGGACAGTCAGAGTACCAGCAGGTTCTATAAAGCAGACTTGCGGGAGGGTGTTTAATCTGACTCCAGTCCCCCAGGAAGATAGATTCTGCATCTGAGATTTCTAAGCATAGTCCACACAGCCGAGGTGTCCCGAAGAATACATAGTCAATTTGGGGATCCTAACACCTTAATGGGAGAAGAGACGCTATCTCTTAGCCCAGCCTCAATGGATTTCACAGATGAACAAAACAGTCAAGTAGCTGTTTTCCCCAAAACCACATAGCTACTTTCTGACAGGGCTGAGATTGCATCTCTCAGGCAGAAGTCATTCCAGGATTTGGGAATCTGAACATTTCCTGAATGCTTTTGGCATAATTAGTTTGGACAATGTGAGGGAATGTGGTTTGCAACACTCTTCTACTGGAGTCCAGAGACTCGACAAAGAGGAGCCGGAAAGGCAGATGATCCTAGCATAGAGGCAAAGCAAGTAGGACAATTTAATGAGACAGTACAGTCACATGATTAAGATCATGGATCCTGGCACCCTACTGCATTTGAACCCTGGCTTCAACACCTGCTGGCAACGTTAGTCATGTTAATTGACCTTTCTGTGCCTCAGTTTTCTCCTCTGTAAAATGGCTATAAAAATGGGATGGGCAAGGTGCCTGGGTGGCACAGTCGCTTAAGCATCCAACTCTTGGTTTTGGCTCAGGTCATGATCTCAAGGTTCTGGGATGGAGCCCTGAGTCAGGCTCCATGCTCATCAGGGAGCTGGCTGGAGATTCTCTCTCTCTCCCTCTCCCTCTGCCCCTCCCACTCATGCCATCCCTCTCTCTCTCTAAAATAAATAAATAAATCTTTTTTTTTAAAAACGGGATGGACATCATAGGGTTGTTATGGTCTTTAAATGAGTTAATATTTAAAGAGACCTTGGAACGCCATCTGACTCAGGCAGGTGTGTGTTTGTTGAATAAGCACCGATTTGTCATGCTCCATCCTTAGCCAAGTTCTAATGAGTTAACTGAAAAGGCCAGTTCTGAGACATAATCTTGGATTTCTTAAGTCCTCCCTAATTTATGAAATGGGGCTGGATGGAGAAAGTGGGAGAGGCTGTGTCTCTGCCATGGCTAGATAAATTTCTGGAGGAGAACCAGAGATAAAACCTGAAAGCAACACATTAAATCAAGAACCTGAGCAACTTTATGGAAATACTTGCTGCCAGGCTGGGGGACACAAAGGGCTGAAGGAATATAAGGTGACTTTCTTCTTCACAATGTGCACAGAATCTGCTCTGCTTTGATTTGAACTTCTCTGGGGGAAGAGAAAGGTGTTTTTCTCTCTCTCTTTTTTTTTAATTATGAAAAGGCACTGCAATCAGAGTCTTCCATTATCACAGGGATAAAATATCAATTTTTGTCAGGATAAAACGAAGCACAGATTGGCCCTGATAGGGAAAATTAAATTTCTGGCCTCCACTTGATTTGATATTTATCACTCCTTTACTCCAGCAATGTTCTGTCACAAAACATTAAAAAAAAAAAAAACTTATTCATCACACACCAAACAAACTTAAGTCTCTTAGAAAGCAGAACTGACAAATAAAAGGTGTGATTGAGAGAAAATCAAAGGGATGAGTGAGAAAAAGGAATAAAGAAAAAAATCAGAAATATGAATAATCTCAGGTAGCTCAGCAAAGAGGAAAAATGTGTGTAGAGAGAGATTGCAAGCATGAGTTTCACAAATAGGCAAAATTCCATTACCTGCTCTCGGCAACAGGGCTGCCAAGAGGTCAATTTCAATTCATTCTTGCAGACAGTTGCTGAGACCACCACATCCCTCCATCTTGGGCAACTGAGACACAGATCTACAGCAAGTAGCCAAGTCCTGATCACATCCATGTTGCTACCTTTCCCCACTCAGACTTTTGGGATCAGGAAGATTCAGAGGACTCAAAATTAGCTTTTCAAAATGAGCTCCTCTGTCAAAAAGTTCAGACTTTTCCATGTCAACTTGAAGAGTTTTGATGAATCTCTAGCTTAGAAGTCTGATATAGGAGATCAAAATTAGGTTAATTATAATTAATCCATTTTTAAAAAAAAATGTTTCCATCCATTTGGACATTGGTGTGACCCTTGTTTCAGGTATTATCATTTGTCTGTTGTAGAAATGGGACTTTTCTTTCCCTCACTTGGAAGGGCAGTCCTTGAAGTGAAAGAAAAATTATATATATAATTATTATTATGTATGTAAACATATGTATATGTATATTATTGTTGTATATGAAAAGAAATCACACACACATGCGTGACATATAAATTAATGAGCCTACTTCAGGTTGTCTAAACACTAGTGCTAGAGGTAATAATCATAATAGCTTGAAATTCAACACTACTGAATTAGGACAAGATTTGATCTGTTATCTAATTAATGTACCACGTCAATTCAATTTAAATGAAGATTCTACTATGTCCTAGGGAAGGTGCTCTATTAAGTAACAAAGAATCAAAAAATGGTGATTGAAAAACAGTCCCTGCCTTTACAGAGATGATAAATATCATTGTTAAGAAGCTAAGAAATCCTACCATTTACAACGACATGGATGGAACTGTAAGGTATTATGCTAAATGAAATAAGTCAATCAGAGAAAGACAATTATATGGTTTCACTCATATGTGGAATTTAAGAAACAAAACAGGATCATAGGGGAAGGGAGGGAAAAATAAAATAAGATGTAATCAGAGAGGGAGACAAACCATAAGAGACCCTTAACTCTAGGAAACAAACTGAGGGTTGCTGGAAGGGAGGTGGGTGGGGGGATGGGGTAACTGGGTGACGGGCATTAAGGAGGGCATGTGATATAATGAGCATTGGGTGTTGTATGCAACTGATGAATAACTGAACTCTACTGAAACTAATGATACACTACATGTTAACTAATTGAATTTAAATAAAATAAGTTTTAAGAAAAGAAGCTAAGGGATACACATTACTATAAAAAATTTTTTTAAACAAAGTAAATATGTGGGATTTCCAATAGGGGCAGGAATCAGTAGAGTCCTTAGGAGAAAAGATATTTTCTACTACAAAATCCATAGGAAAATATTCTAATCAGAGGGAGGTGGGGAAGAGTCAATGGCAGATGCATTAAAATTTCAGATTAAAGCTGCATGTGGTAGAAGTAGGCAATAAGCCAAAGGACACCAGAATGGCTAAAGGTTCTGGAATCATCTCACCTTGGATCAAATGCTAACTAACTGCGACCAGTGGCAAGTTACTTAAATTATAATAGTACCTACTCCATAGGGTTATTACAATTACTTAACACAATGCTTAGCCCAGAGTAAACACTCATATATGTTAGCTATTATAAATAGCTATTAGTAGCAGTGGTTAAGATATGTGGAGCAGGGTCCTATATTGTGGAGGTCCTATATTGGAATTTCAGAGTATAGTGAATTTTACCAGTGAGAAGAAGCGAATGTTGGTGTTTGAAGAGGGTCATGATCATTCTGGAGGATGTAGGTTATAACTGGAGAGGACAGAGACTCATAGTGTGGAGATTATGGGTGAAGATATTGCAAAGGTTTGGGTGACAGAGAGAAAACCAGGTCCACGCTAAAGCAGAGGTGGTGGGAATACAAAAGGAGGGTAGTCACTTGAAAGGAATCATAGGTAGGATAGGTAGGTCTGGGCATGGATAACGGAATGAGAAGGAGGAAGAATCAACTCTGATTGCAAAATGTGGGGACTGATAGCTTGAACAATGATGGTTTCACAGACAGCACTTAAAGAATGAGCATCAGGAGCTAATTAGGGGGGGTAGGAAGTGGTATAAATTTGGGTTTGCCATGCTGGCTCTGAGATTCTTACAGGAACCAGGGAGAACACTCTAGCAAGCATTTAGAAATATGAGTCAGTAATTTGGAAGAGAGGTCAGGGCTTAAGTTAATAAATTTGAGAGCCATTTGCATATAGGTCTATGGCTGAACCTGAGTTAACATATAACATAGCTGAGGGGTAAAATATATATATAGAGAGAGAGAGACAGAATGGGTGAAAACTGTTGTCTGGGGAGTCTGCAATTAGGAAATGGGAAGGGGGAATAGAAAAGGAATCAGCATAATTCTGCCACAGACATCAAGGGCAGAGAGGGCTTCCAGAAGGTGAAAGAATGCATCACTTGTACCAAAGGGTCTTGAAGAATATTAAGAGGACAAAGATGGAGAAGATGTTGCTGGATTTGGCAATCAGAACATCCCAAAGAACTTTTTATTATTTTGATAAATTTAAAAAAAGAACAAAGTTCAGTAAGAATATTGGAACAAACACCTACAATACCCACCATGGAGCAGAAGGACCAGATAAGAGGCATATAACAAGAGTTTAAGGAGTGAACATGAGTTGGGAAGTGGAGACTCCAAATGTAAACAAATTACTCTTTCATGAAAAGGTTAATGGAAATGTGAGAGGTGGCACAGTTACAGGAATATCATTTTAGGGTAAAGAAGCCATTGGATGTCAGGGCAAAGAATGTGTCACTGGAGAAGAATACAGAAAACTGAAGGAGAAAATTACATAAATCAATGAGCACATAAGAAAGAGGTGGGAAAAGAGAGAACTGAGCCCAGAAAGGGAAGTTGGACTTTGCTATCCAAAAGATCCTTTTTCACCCTATGTAGGAACAAAAGGTTAGATGGAGAATAGACATTAAGAGTAAATTTGGGGGAAAAAAAAGAAACAGGAAAGGGAAGGAAGTTCGGGTGGAATAGTTTTAATTTTGAGGGAAACAATGAATTTCAAGACCTGAGTTATCAAGCACAAGCCCACTCCACTCTCATGATGAAAACCCTAACTCTTGCTCCAAACAGAAGCCTTGGTCATGGGAACTGCAGCCTTGGTTTTCATATCCTTCCCTTGCAACTCTCAGGGCGAAACACCTCTGCATATCATCAAAATAGGAAACACAGCAGAGGACCTGTGCTAAGTCCATCTGGTTTACCCTAAGAAATAACTTGGGATCAGCTTCTAATTATACCTAGACTCTAAACTAGAGGCAGCATGCTGGCTTCTTATTATCCCTCATCTTCAGAAAAACGAGGGCTACACCAAGAATTGGACATTAACTGATCTTCCAGAAAGGTATCTGACTTCCTGAATGACCTATCCATACCCCCCCACACACACCATTTCTCCATTATCTGACTAAGAGAAACATGCTTTTTCTGTTTTCCTAGATATAAATCTACATGTTGTTTTTTTTTCCCAAGTTTTTTCTACCCAAGCCTCTCTCTGGGTGAACTCCAAAAAATTCTATTTTAACCTCTTTGGTTTGATTCCTAATTAGTCTCTGTATTTCTCACTTCCATTCTCTTTTTCCCCTTCCCAGACTCACCAAACAACCTCTCCCTCTGCTGTTGTGCTTCCTGTCAATCTAGCTCCTGCTTATCATAAATTAGCATTTTTCAGTATCTACTCTGAGATTTTTAACACAAAGACAGCTCTGTTGACGACATAAGGTGTGCACACAAGCGGCCCTGCAGCCTAAAGGGCTGTCCATCCCTACTGGTGCTGAAAAAAACACACGCAAACACCAGGGTGGCTCCCACGACCATTTCATTAAATTCTTATGATCAGAATGTTTGAAAAGAAAGAAGCAGGAGCTGTTTCTCTGCATAAACTCATGGGTGAGCTTTCAAAACACAGGGAATCACAAATAAGGAAAATCTGCAAGAAATGTCACCATGGGAAAAGAACAGGCTCAGTGGTGATAGAAACCAAATCCTCATACCCTCCTTCACCTGCTATGCCTCAATTCATGGGAAGCGAAGATCTCAGTGTTTCCAAAGAGCTAATTTCCAGTTCTACTTTTAACACATTAGAAAACTCTTTTGGAAAGAAGAGTTCTATACCTGTACACATATACACTACACACACATACATATTGGCTGGAAGGTTTATCAAATTTCCCAGAAGTGTGGATGAAGGCTGAAGCTGGGTTTGAGTTTCTGAAAATTTTTGTGAGCCATCAGCTCTCAAAAGCAGACAGTATGATAATCTCATACATGCAGCTTCTCTCCTTAATTAATCATTGAAGACATTTAAAAAGGTCGAGGTGCATCATGCTCCCAGTCCAACCTCCGTAGGGAGGACTGGAAGCACCTGACAGTAAGACCTATATACACCCATACTCTCTATGTATTCCAGCTTGTTAATGTAGTGTATGGCACTTTTCCTGAGATACTGTGTGTGCACACACATTTTTTAAAAATGATTCCTATGTCTATATAAACATAGATATGAGAATGTACTATTTCTCCATTGCTGCCATAAAAAGTTAACACAAACTTAGAGGCCTAAGACAAAAGCAGTATCTCTCACATAGTTCCATAGGCTAGAAACCCAAAAAAGTCATCACCAGGCAGAAATCAAGGTGTCACCTGTCCAGAGCTCTTATTTGGAGGCTCCACTTGCAGCTCATCCAAGTTGCTGGCAGAATTCTGTCCCTTGCTGTTTTAGGGCTCAGGGCACCATCTCCTCGCTGGCTGTCATCTTGGGGCCCCTCTTAGCTTCCTTCTTCCATCTTCAGAGTCAGCAACAATACATCAAGTTTCTGTCCGTGCTTCCAGTCTTTCAGGCTTCCCCTTCTACCACACGGCTTCTGAGTCCTTTTCCACTGCATCTGCTTGCAGCTACGGAAAGTTCTCTGTTTTTCAAGGGCTGGCACGAATAGATTGGGCCCACTTTATAATCCAGGATAAACTCCCTATGTTAAGGTCCATAACTTTAATTATATCTGCAGGACTCCTTTGACATGTAAAGTAACCTATTCTCAGGATCAAGTGATTAAGGCAAGGACATCTTCGAGGGTCCATTGTCTGGCCTACCACACTGAATGTATCATCTAAATTCCTTTTTATACTAAACTTCCAACTGACATTTCAGGAATATTAGCTGATTATCCAGAACTATGCACATCACTTTAAGATGTCTCTCCTCTTTGTCATCATCTTTCACATGTGTAAATCCACTTAACCTTATTTAGCCATTGGTTATCCCACTGATGACTTCCCCTCAGAGCCCCATTCAATTCCTGAATCATTCCATACATGGCGAAGACCAAAGGCCCATGCCGCAACTGAGTCAACAAGAGTGCGCTGTGACCACTGGTCCATCTCACACAGAAGTTAAAAACTTGTCCCTGCATTTCATCTACTATCAAGGACCCAATCACGAACCCTATAATGCCTCAGCATCATCATATTGTCACTGGGATGACTGTATCAGCCCTCTCTGGGCTTTCCCGATATTTTTCCAGTTCCCCAAATGAACCCCCTTCTTACTTCTGCCTACCTAACCCACATCTTAGAGTAATTTTACGTTAACTTTCCATCTACTTGGATGTCCCTCAGGGACCAGCATCTGGAGTAAGAAACAAATTCTGTTGTTCCATATGCCAGGTCTGGGCACGCCCCCTGCTCTAGCATACGGAAGGCATGGCAGCCATGCCATGTAGCGTCTGCCTCCTTGGGGAGGTTAAGTGCAGATAATCTGCCTCATTAATGTCCTCCACAGAGTCACACTCTCTGGAGTTAAAGTATCATCCTGTGATATAGTCAGTACACTCTGTCTTGACACATGCATGAAAGAAAAAAGCAGCTGCTTTGTCTAGGGTAGCTCAGATCAATTTTGTCATTCACAACTACCACTACAGCAAGCTTCTCATTGCCCAACACAACTCCACGGCCTGTTTCTCATATGAGTCTCATCTGTCAGGTGTTTGTTGGGGCATCTGGTCCCTTTTCCCTAATTTTACTTCCATGGTGCCCTAAAAATCTGGACTCGGTTACTGGATATTTTTGCTATCAAATCTTTCCTCTGTGGCTATTTATGCATTCTCCCTCCCACTCAAAAATTGAATTCCAGTGGCTTTCATCCAAAGGCTATGTCCTGCAGTTTCCAAAATAAACCTCTCTTATACCTGTGTTTCCCTGGCACATTCATTATTTCCCTTATCCTTCAAATTATTTTATCATAAAATCAGATACATTGCAAAATTTTTGGCAAGGCTTTCTAAATGTGAAGAAAGGAGAATGACATTTATTTTGTTCTCCTAGCAAGGCAGGGCCTGCCACTTTGTAATCATGATGGGTTTCATTAATGTTCTCCCCAGTCCACTATTCTTTCATTAGTAAATGAAGCTTGACCTGGAGCTGGCCTCAGTGGTAGCCCATTAGCTACGTCCTCACAGTTAAGAACATCACTTTGTACTGATGGCCTTTGTTTACAGGCATGAAACCAGATTGAAGCTGCAAGACTGTCCTGATCCTGGCCAATTTAATTTCACAAATAGAGTTTCATGAAACTCTGTCTTAACTTTTCCTGGCAACAGCCTGAATATTTTCAAATAGCCCGCTGCCAAACCCGCTGACATCCCTCCACTCAGCTCTTCTGAAAAGCTTGGTGAAAAAGCTACAATAGAAAACAGACTGTTAGTTCAACATAACTGAAAATCTCATCTGACCTTTTGTGGGCAACTCTCTGTCCACCTCCCTGAATTTCTTTCCACTGGCATCCACTGAAACAGATGCTTCATAAAAAGAATGACATATTCCCTAAGAGAAGATTGTTAACATCTCTTTTTTGTAATTAAAACAATGATTTGGCATGTTTTCTGCCATATTTATAGAACACAGCACAATGCATGATCTCTTATGACTACTAGGCCATTTTCTTTCTAACTTAAGAGGTTTGTCTTATCCTGAGGTCTAGAAAATAGAGTGGTAGGGAAGAATTAAAGTGTTTAACACAAGAAAAGATATGAAGCAATGAGAATATTGCTCTGTGAAAACATCCATGGCCCGGTGGGCCATGTCCTGATGGAAAAAATACGTGGATGCATGGGCAAATTTTCAGCAGAACATTTCATAGAAAAAATAAATTAAACAAGCACACTTAAGTGATATCCAAGTGGTCAATTTTTGTATATGAGAAAAGAATTAAGGCAAGGGAAAATCATTCTTATATTCAATTAACTGACTTAAGTCTATTCTGCATAGTTAACGCCGGATCTGCTACCCAGGAACTTTATGTTGGAAGCCCACGTGTAGAGGAAGCATGGTCTTCCTTGACTGTGGATAGAGTACCAGTGGTACCAATGGTAACAGTGAAGGTGCAAGGTCACTCCTGACATATGTGATGCTCTAAACCTTCCCTTTGGAAGGCCCCAGCTTTTATCACTCGGTTCATGTGCTATCTGTCAATCCGATCATGTGTGAATATTAAGGTTTACACTTGCATACTTTTTTTAAAGGGCTAGTGAGGAATGGGTTCACCTTATAGTGATCATCACTGAAGATTTTTAAAGGTGATTTCCTTTTGGGGCACCTGGGTGGCTCAGTCAGTTAAGTGTATGACTCGGTTTCAGCGCAGGTCATGATCTCCAGGTTGGGAGATCTAGCCCCAAGTCAGGCTCCATGCTCAGCAGGGAGTCAACTTCCCCTCTCCCTCTTCCTCTGTCCCCCCCACCCACTCACAAGCCTGTGCTCTCTCTAAGTAAATATCTTTTGAAAAAAAAATTAATTTCCTTTCACAAAGTTTCTACAAGAGCAGACATATGATCCCTAGAGGAAAATAGGTCAACATCCGACAACCCTGTATTCAAATGTATTTAGCCATTGACGTCTTACACTAAAAGTTTCACATTTCTGGATTTTATAAGTTTATATCCAAAAGGGTCAAATACAAAACACATATTTCTACATGTATTTCCACTAGGGACATACAGCTTTGGGATTCTTCACCACACCTCTCTTCCATCTTCTGCTTTCTCCCTAAGCTGAGACCACTTTATTTCTGTATGAATGGTAGCATCAGAAAGATTTTCACACTTATTTCTTTCTGGTTCATCTAGTTTAGATGAAACACACATGAAGGGTGTTCACTCACGTTAGAAGTAAATTCCACGGTATCAGACACATGGCTTATGGATCTCCTCAGTCATTCCCCCTTCTTGTGTAGAAAAGCGGGCTAGGAATGTTGTCTTCCTAAAGAGACCACACCTTACAAGTACAGGCTCATGTGATACTATTTCCATACACTACCTTCTGTGTCCACACTCTGTGGGCCCATCATCTTCCCTTGACTCAATGAACAACCACTCAGAACCTTTTACAGAAGTTTCGCAGGCAGCATGCACAGTTGAAACATCATGGGCTTAAAATTCAAGACTGAGTCTGTCACTGTTTTGTGATCTTTAGTTCCCTTGTTCCAAAGTGAGAATAGCAATTGCCACCTCATTGGGTTGTCCTAACAATTAAATGAGAAAATGGAAAAAGTGCCTGGCACACAGGAAGTACACAACGCTATGTGTTACTTCCTCTTCCGTGTTTCCTTCTTCCCAGGCAAAACTCCCAGCCTCACCATGCATGTATTTATACTCCTGGTTGTGCTGCTTTCCTGAAACAGGAAGAGATGTTTGTCCCAGCTTTTCCATGGATAAAAAATATTTCCTTAGTACCTTTGTCACATTCTTTATGTTGTAGCCTGTTTGACCCTAACAACACTATATACAAGGTATCTATCAATCTTCTCATTTTACAGATGGAAAAATTTAAGCTCAGAGAGAACACAAGATTCCCAAAGAGTTGGAAATTCAGCCCCTCTCCTGCCTTCCACTCCAGGGCTCTTTCCATTAGACCATGCTTCCTCTATGTCTCATCCATATCAGGCCTTCCTTGCCGGGTCAGTAGGTTCCACCTGGATTCTCAGACTTAAGGGACATGGATCACAACTTGGAAAAGTACAACCTCAAATCCTCAGAATGTGTTCTTTTGACATAAATGGGGACAGGTGCCACTGTAAGCGGATCACACACTGACAATCTTTGTTCACTTGTCCAAGAAGCATTTATTAAGCTCCTACTAAATACATATCAATTAGCTGTAAAGGAATCAAAGAAGCAAATGCATGCCCCCTACCATCTAAGGGTTAACAACTTAGTTGTGTGGACACACAAAGGCACAAGAAGTTAAATTAACACATAGGAATCGGGTAAAAAATTTGCAAACATAGAGACTGCCTCAAAACATACATAATAAAGTGGTAATGAGAGCAACAGCCTTAAGCTCTCCAGTGGTTTCTCAGTCTTGACACCATCAACAATTGGGGCCATATAATTCATTGCCATGGTGGGCTAGCCTGTACATTGTAGGGTATTCAGCAGCATCCCTATGACTCCCATCACAAAATGCCACAGACTGGGTGGCTTAAAGCAACAGGAATTTATTCTCTCACAGATCTCGATGCTAGAAGTCTGAAATCAAGGTATCAGCAAGTCATGCTCCCTCCAAAGTTTCTAGGGCAGAATTCCTCCTTGCATCTTCCAGCTCCTGGTGGTTCCCAGCCATCTGGCATCACTGGGCTCGTGGCAGCCTTCTCTTCAGTCTGCACCTCTGTCTTCACCTGGCTCTCTTTTCTCTATGTCTGTCTCCATGTCCCAAGTTCCCTCTTCTTATAAGGATACCAGTTATCAAATCAGGGCCCACTCTAATCCAGCATGAGCTCATCTTAAGTCAATTACATCTGCAAACCCACCTTATTTCCAATAAGGTCACATTCACAGGTTCCAGGTGGACATGGATTCTGGCAAACATTATTAACCCAGCACACCCATTTTCTACCACTCTAAACGCCACCCCCCCCCAACACACACAATATGGCAATTGAAAATGTCTCCACGCATTTCCAAATGTCTTCTGGGTGGAAGAAATCATCACCTGTCATTGAAGATCACTGCTCTACAGAGATCAGAAAATGGAAACAATTAACGCAAGCTGAGTATTCAGTCAAGGCTTTCACAGAGCAGCTGGGGGTCAAGGGGCCTGGCTTCTCTGGCTCCTCCCAGTGTTCCCTCCTCTTGATTTCTCTTCCACCTTCATTGCTATTTCTTTCCTCTAATTTTTTTTTCTCCTCTTATTTTATCTTCTCTGCCTGTCTTTGTCTCCATTTTCCTCCCTTTCTCCCACTTCCTGACAGTACCTTCCTTTCTCCTTTCTTCAGGGTACTCTGCAGGCCTGCATCAGCAGGAAAGGTGCCATGGAACGCAGCCGATCCCCACTGGCAGGTGAAAGGCAGGCAAGACAGGTGGGAAAGGAGGGGGTACACAACAGGCTCACTGCCTCTGTCACCTTGTGAAGAATGGCTCTCACCCAATCTTTTCTCTTTCAAGACTTTATGAAACTCATTCAATAGAAAAAGAATGTAAAAGGAATTATGAAGTCTTGAGGAAAATTACTTTTTTTTAAGTCGCATGACAATGGCAGTTGATAGAGCGAATTAAATTCTAACTGCGCCAGCGATTTGATAGATATCATTTTGTTAAGTGTTACCGAGAAAATGCCTTCTTGGGGATCTGAAGTTCAAATTCAGAATGAATTCGTGTCATCTGTGACATCCGATTCAATTAGGTGAAATTCATTAACATAAAAAGGAAAAGGGTCAGATGGAAATTAGAAATTTGTAAAAGAGATTCAGAGCATTTTTCTAGAACACCTACCTACAACATCCTTAGTAAAGCCCACATTTATTTAATTTAGGGTCTAAAAGGAAGGAAAATATTTCACTGACACATCAGTTGCTTGAAATAGTTCTTTTCTTGTGACATTTGAGAAATATTCGTAAACTATGCTTTGTCTCTGCACACCCAATACGACACTTGCCAGTCCCTCAATCGTCCCAGGAAAACATTCTCAGTCATTTGGACATGGCTCTGTTGCCATGGATAGCAGGATAAAGCCAGTAATGACTGCAATTACTCTGTGGCAATCCTGCACATCAAGAATTTTGAACACCAAAGGCAACTGCCAACTGAGACTTTCCAGGAACCACCTAGTTATCCTTAAAAAAAAAAAAAATTACTCAAATGGATGCTGTAAAATGTTCTCCATAAAATATTTACCACCCATTTAGTAGATCACTTCTCCTAAGGCATTCACGTAGGGCTGGCTAAAAGAGTTTCAAAATCTTTTGCCTAGATGCAAGTAAGTCTGCCTCATTAGTGATCAATTACCAGCCAGATCTGCCCTAATAAGTCATTAATATATACCTTGTACCATCAAATCCTGTAATTGGGCACCACATTTCCAATAAGCCATCAGATGCTATTATTAATAAAGCCCTCAAAGCTCCACCAGGATCCATATTGTGTAAACGAGGTACCAAATGGGGTAATTTTTCATTGCCTTCCAACTTGGCCTACAGTAAATAGATCAACACAAACCAGCCAGTGCTTGGACCCAAAGGCAGAGTCTCACTGACAGTGATTCTCAAAGCTTCCAATAGTAGTGTCATTTACACAAGCTTCTTCCTGTGGGCTGGTGATCCACGACTAACTTAAAGAAGGCCATTTTTCAGAAGTTCCTGCTTCCTCCTCTTCAATGTACAAGAATGTCAGGGCGGAGATGCTGCCCTTCACTGGACCATAAAGAATGAGATCACATCCTGCAGCAGTTAAGTGTCTTTTAAAAGGAAGAGATATTCATGTCCAGTGACAAGGGGAGAAAACATTGAAGAGAGATATTATAGCAGCCCAAAAAGCAGCAAGAAGAGGACCAAGGAGTAAAGATAGTGAATAACATCCCCCCTCCCAACGTATTGAGATCCCAACTGTCCTAAGCCAAAGAATCTTCTAGGGTTTTTTCCTACTCTAGGATTTTATTCATTCATGCATGCATCCATTCAATGATTTACCCATCCATTCACTCTGTCCTTTGGCAAATATTTACTGAGCAAACCAATCATCAGGATCCATGCCAGACCCTTGAATGGGAAAGGACTGCTTTGAAAAATAGCCATACATCTTTATTCTTTTAGGAATGGTTAGAGATTTCAGAAGCTTCTCTCCCTCTTCATGCCTTTCACCTGCTACTCTCAGGCATCCTTCAAGTCTCAGGTTACATTATCACTTCCTCAGGGAAGCCTCCCTTGACTGTTCCTTCCTAGTATAAGTGCCATGGCATTCTGTCTGTACTTCTTGGCACATTTGCTATTACTAAAGAAGTTACTTTTAAACCCTCTTCAATGTCTGTGTGCATTACTAAACTACATTTCTGATGTGTTCACCACAGTATTCCCTATGCCTAGCACACTGCCTGGTATGCAATTAATTGGTGCTGATTGCTTGACTGTTGGTGTCACAAACTGTAGGAGGCCACTACTGATGGGATTGCTTATGGGCAGCAGTCTCTCCAGGGAGCAGTCAAGGCCTTGACTAACAGTTCTAGCTTTACTACCCATAACAAGTCTTCACAAAGTGTTCCCCTCCCCTCCCTTCCTTTCTTTCTCCCTCCCACCTCATCTTCTCCCTCCCTGTCCCCCCCCCTCTTTCTCTCTCTCTCGCTCTCTCTCTCCCCTAATCAGCTGACTCCCTGCAGGCAAAATGAGAGCAGGGACAGGGAAGACAATGAATACATTGCTCAAGCACACAAGTAGAGGCTGTGTAAAGAGCTTCGGGTGTGATGTGTTTATTGTCTTTTCTGTTCACTACTGCTCCCCAGAGTCTGAAAGGGTACTGAGAAAGAGGAGGTGCTCAATTAATATACTTTGAAGAAATGAATGGATTGACTGAGTTATTAATTGTGGAAAAGATCTCCTCTGTGCTCACCAATGACGTTTCACAACCGAGGAAGGAAAAGGAGTCAAGCCCGGACTCAGGACTCAGAACAGTGTTCCCTTCTGTGTTTTCCTGTTAATTGTCATTTCTGGCCATTTTGGGGTTGGGGATCCCAGGAAGGGCCTACATTTTAAATAATAAGAACAGTAATAGCTAACATTCTGGAATTGCTTATCATGCTGAGCAAAGTGCCTTTCTTACATTATCTGATTTCATCAAGACCACACGTGGACATGTTGTTAACACTATTCTTAAAGTGAAGACCCCGGAGTTCAGAAAATGTAAAAGACATGCTCCAGATCATACAGCTGCCAAGTACAAGATGTGGTTTCCATTCAGGTCTGCTGGACCTCAGAGCCCTCACTCTTAGCCACTGGACTATGCTGCCCCTTCTAGACCCCCAGTGACCTAGGTCCACCCTCCAATGGACGCACAGCCTGGAGGCTGCACACACATGGATGATGACAGGCACGGCGCCCTCCAGATTTGTGCAACCTGGCAGCAAAGCTCACACTCGAGGTGATATGGCCATATGACACCAAGCTATCAGCTCGATCCTTGGCAGAAGTACAATACTCACCTCCCCAAGGAAGCTTTGGAAAAAGTCTTCCTGCCACTGTTTCATCACACCACTCCAGTGATTAGTCAGCATGACAATAACAGTGACTCTAAGGCCCATGGTACAATTCTGCTTTTTTGTCCAAATCACCCTGGCTCAGAAGCCAGGCCCCCGCCCCATTGCTCTGCCCATCAATACACATTTACAATAGATTTCATTCAATTCCAGTGGTCCTCTGGTTAATTTACACAGTGCCAAACTGACCTTTCCAAATGTGTCCCACAGCACGGGGAGAGTGAGGAAAATTTACTGCGAGGAACCAAAAATATGCTACCTTGTGAAATATGGGTTTTTTCATGGCTTGATTTGAACTTCATATCAGAAACTGTGGAGCGGTTCAATGATTATTCACCATCTGAGGAAGGGAAAAGGCCATTCAGAGGCCTGCAGGGGCCATATTTCACAGCCCTATCAGACGTTCACACAGGTGATTAAAAGTTCTGCAAGCAGCCGCAACTGCAGGGCCTGCTGGTCACATTCTAGAGAAAGAGACATATTTCTCTGAAAGAGAAGAAGCTTAAGAACCCACTGGCACTGAAAAAGTTGGCACAAATTTCCCTGGTGAATGCAGAGAAAAAAAAAAGTTCTCCAACTTTCCCTTCCTCTTCTCATCTTTCATTCGTCCATGAAAATCCATCAAGGCCCCTTAAATCCATGTTTTTCTGAGCTCAAAGAGGACCTGAATGATGTTTGGATTAATCCACCAAGAGGCAGCTATCCTGTGAGGAGATGCAGAAGCAGGAATAATTTCTAAGAAGACTAGGGCATCACTTAGGGCATTGGGAGGAAACAGCAAGGAATGGTACAGGATCCTAGAGCTAGCTGTGACCAGCAACAGGCCTGGACGTGCAAGGGAAGGAGCCATTACTGGTACCTAGAAAGGACAGTGGTCTGGACAGGGGAGTCTGGCAGGAGTTGCTCCCTTCAGAGGAGGCATACAGCCAAGGAGGAAGCTGGGAGAATAAATATTTTGCTCTCACTCTCTTCCCTTCTCCAATCTCTTATACTGTCTTCCATTGGCCCAGTCAAACCAAACCCATTCCAGGTAAGGACCCCATTGGTATGAACCATCAAGATCAGTCTTCCAATTCAAAAAGTCACTCTCCAGGACTAGAGACTAGATATGGCATGCTGGAGGGGGTAACATGAAAATGTTCAGCACACCAAGAAAATTCTTAAAGCCCACCTTTATCCTTGACCCCCAACTCCCCTTCCAATTTTGTGAAGACCATTTTTCTGGGCATCCCCAGGCCAACTGGTGTGCAGCAGTACACTAAATCTAAGTTATACAGCCCATTCCAGTTTGATGTGAGCGTTCTCCTTTGAATTCACAAAATGTTGCTCATGGAGTAAATTCTAAAAGTGTTCTAATTACTTTGAACAGAAGGATATTTTCTTCTCTACCATAATAAAAACTCCTTTGAGGCAGGAAGCATGATTTGTTAATAACCAACATAAATTGAGTATCTCCTTATGCCAGGTATCCTATACATTTGTTATATTTCATTGGCTCATCATAACGAACATATAGATGAAGAAATCAAAGCTCAGAAAAACTAAATTTCACAAAGTGACATGGCTAGGATGGGACAGATCAGAGATCTAAACTCAACTCTTTCTGACTCTCAAGTTCAAGCTTCTAACCACAATGTCACTCTGTCTCTTACTCATTTTCAAAATCTCTACAATGCTTAGTAAGCGGCCTAACACACAGCAGGCCTCTATCTGTTCAATAAGTGGATAAATGGACACAGTCTAATGGAATAAAACCATAATTCTCAGTCTTCATTACTATCCCCTAAGCCAGATTCTCTTGACATCATTCATTAATTCATTACACAATCAATTACTGGGACTGGGCTTTTTCTTAATCATCTCCAAAGTTAGAAAAGAAACAGGAAACATAACCCTGGGTCTAAAAGCAATGTATATAAGTCAAGGAACATAACTGAATTCCTAATCAAACAACTACTTATGGTGCATAAAGAATGACCAGAATTCAGTTATTTCCCAAATGTTCATCCTAGGAAAGCTTAAATCATGCTCAAGAGCACAGTAGGTGCTCAGCAGACAGAAAAGTGGCAGTAAAGCAAGGATATTAGATAATAAGATGAGAACAAAATTGGAAAAAGAGAACTCTTAAGAAAGTAGCCTTTCTTAGTAGGAGAAAAGCATGGAGTAGGAGGGCCCAGGCCTGCTGCCTTTCACAAACCAGGATTTCAATAAGTAATTGTTGATTTTTAAATCTGTATTCATGAAAACATTCATGTAAGCTGAATAGCATTTTATTCACACTGAAAGGACTAGCTTTTTTGAGTAATTCTATGGTTCAGAAAATTCTAAAACGAAGGCTCTCTTTAAAAAAAAAAAAAGTGAATTACTATCCATTTTCTTCCTCCTTAAAGCAATGATTCAAGTGGCCAATTCACAAGTAAAGGCAAAGGACAAAGGAAATTTCTGACCAAAACTGCGTTAAGGCTCATGGCCCTTTTAAATCTGGGAGCCTTGATTAGTCTATGGGCTTATAATTAAAGGGCTGATCTAACAGGATTCCCTAGATCTCTGTAGGGCCTGAGGATGATACTCACCAAGAAAGGGCATAGAATATAAATTCTACAACCTAGCAAGAGTAAAGGTATGAAGAATCTTTAAAAGGCACCAAATGACTTTGACTTTGGGGAAGATAGAGTAGATCTATCTGTGCCCATTCCTCACACTAAGTGCAACTAAAATCGCTGGTTGCAATGGATGAAATAAACAGAAGGCAACGATGACAAAGGGAGACAAGAAAGTGTACTATCTAGGGACCCCAGGACCTAAGGAATGACATAGAGGGAAGGTCCCTGGGTTTTCTTTTGCCTTATACTTCCCAAACTTGGAGCCCAACAAGTCAGCAACCCAGAGTCCCAACAGACATGAACAAAAAAGCCCAACAAAAGCCTGCTTTATCCAGTCATAGGATCAGGAAAAGGATAGCCTAGCAGATCAGAAAACCTTTAGGTAATAACCACTCTACTCCAGCCAAACACTACAGAAAAACTGAGGCTCCATTCATACCAGCAAATGCCCTGGAGAGACCCTAAGGATACACCCCAACCCTCTGCCCCTTCTGCCTTCAGTGGTGTGTCAGAGAAGCCATAGGTCTGCGAATAGGGAATGCATGGTGTTGGGGAGATCACACGGGACCCTGGACCTCCACTCCTACCCCCACAGCAATGAGGCACCTGTTCCTGCCCTGCCAGGGTGGTGTCAGAAAAAACCTGATAGTCTCAGGACTCTTACCACTGCCCAGGAGAAATGAGGCCACCTTTTGCATGGTATCAGAAGAGGTCATGCAGGGAGCAGTCATAAGGCACCCTGGACAGATGGCATCAATGGGAGCCTAGTATAGAATCAGAACTCCCACCCCCAGTCTGTAATAATATGGAGGATCTCTCCCCTTGGGGGCCAACAAAGGCTAAGCAGGGACCTGGGACTTCTACCCTCCTCCGGCAGTTAGAGAGTTGCATACCCCCCTTCCCCTGCCAGAGCAGGGCCAGAGGAAGGCACTCTGCCTTGTTCCCTAGAACGACCATAAAAAATTACCACAAATTTGATGGCTTAAAAAAATAGGAATTTGGGGCACCTGGGTGGTGCAGTCAGATAAGCATCTAACTCTTGGTTTCGGCTCATGTGATCTCAGGGCCATGAGCTCCACATCAGGCTCTTCTCCCTGCTCCTCCCGCTTGTGTGCTCTCTCTCTAAAATAAAGAAATCTTAAAAAAAAAAAAAAACAGGAGTTTATTCTTTCACACTTCTAGGGCCAGAAATGTGAAACCATGGAATATTACTCAGCCATAAAAAAAAGAATGAAATCTTGCCATTTGCAACACCATGGATGGATCTAGAGAATATAATGGTAAGCAAAAAAGTTAGTTAGAGAAAGACAAATACCATATGATCTCACTCCTACGTGGAATTTAAGAAACAAAACAAGTGAGCAAAGAAAAGAAAAAGAGAGAGAGAAAAACCAAGAAACAGACTCTTAATTATAGAGAACAAACAGATGGTTACCAGCAGGGAGATATGTGGGGAATGGGGGAAACATCCCATCAGATGGGTGATGGGGACTAAGGAGTACATTTGTTGTGATGAGCACCAGGTGATGTACAGAAGTATTGAATCACTATATTGCATACCTGAAAATATTATAAAACTGTATGTTAACTACACTGAAGTTACAATTTTTAAAAATAGAACTGAAAAAAAAAAAGAAATGTCAAACCAAGTTAGTGGCAGGGCCACACTCACTGTGAAGGCTCTAGGATATAACCCTTCCTCGCTTCTTCCAGCTTCTAGAGGCTGCAGGTATTCTATGGCTTACGACAATATAACTCTAATGCCTGGCTCTGTCTTCACATGGCTTTCTTCTGTGTATTTCTTTGTATCCTCTATTCTAGTGATAAAGATACCAGTCATTGGATTTAGGGCCCATCCCAAATCCAGGATGATTTCATCTCAAGACTCTTAATTAATTACATCTGCAAATATCTTATTCCCAAATAAGGTTACCACCTGAGGTTCCAGGCAAACATGAGTATTCTAGGTAGGCACACTATTCAACCTACTACTCCTGCTAAAACAAAGGTTTAAATAAGATCCACAGTCTTGTAATATAATACTCCAAAATGCCCAGGTTTCAGTCAAAAATCACTCATCATACAAAAAAAAAAAAAAAAGACTGTCTGGAAAGAGGTCAATCGATAGATGCTAACATCAAAGAAACAAAAATAGGAGAATTTTATGAAAAAGATGTTAAAGCAGCCACCATATAATTGCTTTAGTGAGCAAGTATGAACACACTTGAAAAAAAAAAAAAGCTTCAGCAAACAAAAATATATACAGAAGAACTGAATAGAAATTTTAGAACTGAAAAATACAACTATCTGAAAATACAAAAAAAAAAAAGCATTAGCAAAATAAAAATAATTAATGGATGGGCTAAACAGCAGAATTGGGGAGACATGGGAAAGAATCAGTGAACGGGATCAAAGAACAACAGAAATTGACAAATTTGGGATTTGGGATGCCTGGGTGGCTCAGTCGGTTAAGCGTCTGCCTTCAGCTCAGGTCATGATCTCAGGGTCCGGGAATCGAGCCCCACGTCAGGCTCCCTGCTCAGCAGAGAGCCTGCTTCTCCCTCTCCCTCTGTCCCACCCCCTGCTTGTGCTCTGTCTCTCTCTGTTTCTCTCTCTCAAATAAATAAAATCTTCCCAAAAAATTGCCCAAATTTGATCGACACAGAGAAAACAGAATGAAAAAAAAAAAATGAGCAGAGACCTTTAAAGACCTTTGGGACAGTAATAAAAGATCTAGCAATCGTATAATTGGAATCCCAGAGTTGGAGAAGAGAGAATACAGAGCTGAAAAAAATATTAGAAGTAATAAGGGCTGAAAACTTCCTGACTTCAGCAATAAACAGCAACCTACAGATTCCAGCTAACTCCAAACAGAATAAACCCAAAGAAATCCACAGCAAGACACTTCATAGTCAAACTTCTGAAAAATGTAGGAAAAAAAAATTCTTAAAAGCAACAAGAAAGAAACCTATGGGTGGGGGGGAGACTTTTTCTTTCCTTCTTTAAACAAACATACAAATGTCTTCTGGGAGTGCAAGGCAGCACTAGATTCTTGCAAAACATGGGTGAATAGGTCTGTCTGTTTTCTGCAAATATCCAGGCATGTACACACAAATGCTACAAGAGAGGCAGACAGCAACCCAGCTTATGAAAGTTTCACTAGTGTAAATCTGTGCAAGTTACTATAGAAACGAGCAGAGAAAAGGAACAGAGAGGCCTCAGGAACACAAGAGCTCCCAGGATTTCTAAATTAATTATTTCATATGTCCATCAAATGCTTCACTGTTGAGAGTAATGATAATAATGGTAATTCTTGTCCTCATTCCCTGACAGCCAGTCCTTGAGAGTGCCTCCCAACATCCTAGACACAGAGTATATGGCCCCTGAAAACAGACAATTTCTCTGCACTCCAAGACTATTCATACTGGAGAGGTGGGTGGCAGGGTAATTTTTGCTTAGGTTAAGGGCTTTCAAAGATTACATGTTAAAAATAGGATCCTGCCTTGGGCCTCTTTAATCTATCACTCTCTTGTTGTTGTTCACTTCCAGAACCCTAAAAAACACCCAGTAGGTCTCTGCCCCTAAAGGGGCTTTAGGGTGATAGGTCTTCATCCACCCGCAAGGGCCCATTAATGGGCAAAGTCTTGCCTGTGGTCGCCATCTTGGTATAAATCAGAACTGGAGAGCGTCCAGCCCATCCAGCAACCCTGCACTAACTACACGCCCCTCGCTTCTCTTTGTGCTGAAGCCAGACCACAGAGTGCTAACAGCACCATCGAATGCCCACTCGTACACAACAGTTGTTATTCCAAACAAGCACCTTCTTCCAGCCAGCCCAAGAAGTGGGGAAGATTATTCATTTAGCTCTAAATGCAGTTTATTTTCTGAACTTGTTTCCATTTGATTCTCTCATGTTTTATGCTCCATTATAAGTTTATATTCTGTTCTACTTGAGTCGGCGAAACCTCAGGGACATCTCTTGCAGTTACAGAGACTAATGATTAGCAGCTCAAAATGGCAGCATGTCCCAGACTTCCAGAGATAGAACCCAACCTCAATGGGGCAAAATGTAGCTCTGAGGAAAGAGCCTGGAGCCGGTGGAGCAAGAGTCCTAGGTTTTGGGAGATCAGCTGGGCAGCTGTGCTCTGTGCAAGCCTACTGGCTGACCTCAAAGCTCCAGTAGGACCCTAACTGCTGGGGCACTCTGGCCTCTCCCGTCTAGACTCCTGGACTTCTCCACCCTTTCTCCCCACCACTCAGCAGGCTGACCACACGCTTTCCCACCTCTCTGTGTCAACGGTGTCACAACTCAAGCACACTCGGCTCTGTGGGGGTTAAGAACAAGCACTGTGTGCTATGAGTTGATGGCTTACGGTTGAGGCTTGTTGAAAAAAAGACACAAACAGAAAATATCCTGTGCACTTTTTTGGTTTTGTTCTGTTTGAGAGAGGGAGAGAGAGGGGCGGGAGTGGGGCAGAGGGAGAGAGAGAATTGGGGCTCCGTCTTTTGACCCTGAGATCATGACCTGAGCAGAAGTCAAGAGTCCATCACTTATCTGACTCAGCACCCAGGCTCCCCTTCTGCCCATGTTGTCAATCAGACAAGTTAAGTAATTTAGTTAAATTCCCACAGTGACACAGTGACAGACCCAGGGCAGTGGACTCCAGATGTAAGTTCTGTGGCTCTCCCTCTATTTAGTACCCTTACTACTGTTCCTTTCCTTTCTTATTTTTTTAAGATTTTATTTATTTATTTGAGAAAGAGTGCATGAGAGAGCGAGCAGTGGGAAGAGCAGAGGGAGAGGGACAAGCAGACTCTGTGCCAAGTGCAGAGCCCGATGCGGGGCTCGATTCCACAACCCCGACATTATGACCCAAGCCAAAATCAAGAGCCCAGCACTCGAACCGACTGGGCCACCCTGGTGTGTTTTCTTTTATTTCTTACATTTGCCTCTCTCTCTCTTTTTTTTTTTTCTTGCCCTTTTCCTCTGCAGTTTTCTCTAAATTTCTTATACTAACACGTCATCTTACTTTTGAATTTTGAAAAAACAATCATCAAGCGCTGTATCATTTCAAGTATTTTTCCCTTTGGTTGCTTCTAAGAACTTCCCTTGATATTTAGTGCCCGGCCATTTCACTTCAGTGTGTCCAAGTGCAAAATTATTCTTTATCCCTGGCTTAAGGATTTCTTTCTTTCATACTTCTGGAAGATTATTCACCAATATCTACAGAACATTGCCTCTTCCTACCCTCCACTTTCTTTCTGTGTCTACTTAGACCCTCCCCCCTCACATCGTTCATGGGTCTCAGCCTCTTTCTTGGTATCTGCTTCCTCCTCGCTGTCATGCAGCTTAGGCTGATGTTTGAGGCCATGCATCCTAGGTTATGATCTCAAATTGTGTTTTTGGTTTTCTTAAATTCTTTCACTGTGTCCAAACATTTGTCTATTGTGGATATCATTTTTCATTTCTAAAAGGTGCACTTGCTTTATTTATGATAGATATGCCTATCATAACTTCCTGTTCTACCTTTATGATCTCTGTTCCTTCTCTCATCTTGTTGATCATTTAAAATGTGAATAATTTGAAGCCACTTTCAGATTATCCTATCCTCTCAAGTTCTTTAGGGGCTCATATTCCTGATTAGTGTGATTTTTGGTTTTCCTTCACGGTGCATCATTTCCTACTATGAGCTATACATTTTTATCATCAGCACACCTTTAGCAATAGAAGTCAGTTGCGCCTGGCTATGAAAGTTTCCTAAAAAGTGGTTCTGCAATACCTTTTCTTGGGTACAAAATGAGTTCTAGCAGGACCTGACTTTAATTTATCCAATTTCCTACATGCCAAGTTGGTGTTATGCATTTGTGGCAGAAATTTGGGCTTCTCTGTCTTTCAGGAGACATTTTTCTTCCTGATCTAAGCTCCAGGCAGAGAGAATCTTCTTTTTTGCTTCTCTAAACTGGGAGGAGGGATCCTTTCACTTGAGCTATCAAAGGGGGGACATTCCTACCAGTCTCACATTCCACGTATACAGGGCACATCGCCTATCTTCACAAGTCTCCATCTGTAACATGGTTCTGGTCTCATATCCATACATCTCCTCCAGGCTCACTAAACAGGCTATTTCTTCTTTACCTCCAGCACCCAGGCATTTTTTTCCTTCTTTTAGGCTTGGATGTGCTTTGTTTTCAAATTGTGGTTTGTTTTTTTTTTCGACTTTTTTTTTTAATGGGCCCTCTTTAATACCCATCACCAGGTTAACCCTCCCCCCACCCCACTCCCCTCTAGAACCCTCAGTTTCTTTTTCAGAGTCCATCGTCTCTCATGGTTCGTCTCCCCCTCTGACTTACTCCCCTTCATTCTTCCCCTCCTGCTATCTTCTTCTTCTTTTTCTTAACATATATTGCATTATTTGTTTCAGAAGTACAGATCTGTGATTCAACAGTCTCGTACAATTCACAGCACTCACCATAGCACATACCCTCCCCAGTGTCTATCACCCAGCCACCCAATCCCTCCCAACCTTCACCACTCCAGCAACCCTCAGTTTGTTTCCTGAGATTAAGAATTCCTCATATCAGTGAGGTCATATGATACATATCTTTCTCTGATTGACTTATTTCACTCAGCATGACACCCTCCAGTTCCATCCATGTCATTGCAAATGGCAAGATCTCATTCCTTTTGATGGCTGCATAATATTCCATTGTGTATATATACCACTTCTTCTTTATCCATTCATCTGTCGATGGACATCTTGGCTCTTTCCATAGTTTGGCTATTGTGGACATTGCTGCTATAAACATTGGGGTGCACGTACCCCTTCGGATCCCTACATTTGTATCTTTGTGGTAAATACCCAGTACTGCAATTGCTGGATCATAGGGTAGCTCTATTTTCAACTGTTTGAGGAACCTCCATACTGTTTTCCAGAGTGGTTGCACCAGCTTGCATTCCCACCAGCAGTGTAGGAGGGTTCCCCTTTCTCCACATCCCCGCCAACATCTGTCGTTCCCTGACTTGTTAAATTTAGCCATTCTGATGGGTGTGAGGTGGTATCTCATGGAGGTTTTGATTTGGATTTCCCTGATGCCGAGCGATGTTGAGCACTTTTTCATGCGTCTGTTGGCCATTTGGATGTCTTCTTTGGAAAAAGGTCTGTTCATGTCTTCTGCCCATTTCTTGATTGGATTATTTGTTCTTTGGGGGTTGAGTTGGATAAGTTCTTTATAGATTTTGGATACTAGCCCTTTATCTGATATGTCACTTGCAAATATTTTCTCCCATTCTGTCGGTTGTCTTTTGGTTTTGTGGACTATTTCTTTTGCTGTGCAAAAGCTTTTGATCTTGATGAAATCCCAAGAGTTCATTTTTGCCCTGGCTTCCCTTGCCTTTGGCGATGTTTCTAGGAAGAAGTTGCTGCGGCTGAGGTCGAAGAGGTTGCTGCCTGTGTTCTCCCTTAGGATTTTGATGGACTCCTGTCTCACGTTTAGGTCTTTCAACCATTTGGAGTCTATTTTTGTGTGTGGTGTAAGGAAATGGTCCAGTTTCATTCTTCTGCATGTGGCTGTCCAATTTTCCCAACACCACTTGTTGAAGAGACTGTCTTTTTTCCATTGGACATTCTTTGCTGCTTTGTCAAAGATGAGTTGACCATAGAGTTGAGGGTCCATTTCTGGGCTCTCGATTCTGTTCCATTGATCTATGTGTCTGCTTTTGTGCCAGTACCATACTGTCTTGATGATGACAGCTTTGTAATAGAGCTGGAAGTCCAGAATTGTGATGCCGCCGGGTTTGCTTTTCTTTTTCAACATTCCTCTGGCTATTTGGGGTCTCTTCTGGTTCCATACAAATTTTAGGATTATTTGCTCCATTTCTTTGATAAAAGTGGATGGTATTTTGATGGGGATTGCATTGAATGTGTAGATTGCTCTAGATAACATTGAAATCTGCACAATGTTTGTTCTTCCAATCCATGAGAATGGAACGTTTCTCCATTTCTTTGTGTCTTCTTCAATTTCTTTCACGAGTATTTTATAGTTTTCTGAGTACAGAACCTTTGCCTCTTTGGTTAAATTTATTCCTAGGTATCTTATGGTTTTGGGTGCAATTTTAAATGGGATCGACTCCTTGATTTGTCTCTCTTCTGTCTTGTTGTTGGTGTATAGGAATGCCACTGATTTCTGTGCATTGATTTTATAGCCTGCTACTTGACTGAATTCCTGTATGAGTTCTAGCAGTTTTGGGGTGGAGTCTTTTGGGTTTTCCACATACAGTATCATATCATCTGCAAAGAGTGAGAGTTTGACTTCCTCCTTGCCGATTTGGATGCCTTTGATTTCTTTTTGTTGTCTCATTGCTGTGGCTAGGACTTCTAATACTATGTTGAATAGCAGTGGTGATAGTGGACATCCCTGCCGCGTTCCTGACCTTAGGGGGAAAGCTCTCAGCTTTTCCCCATTGAGAATGATATTCGCTGTAGGTTTTTCACAGATGGCTTTTATGATATTGAGGTATGTACCCTCTATCCCTATACTCTGAAGAGTTTTGATCAAGAAAGGATGCTATACTTTGTCAAATGCTTTTTCTGCATCTACTGAGAGGATCATATGATTCTTGTTTTTTCTTTTCTTAATGTATTGTATCACCTTGATTGATTTGCGGATGTTGAACCAGCCTTGCAGCCCAGGGATAAATTCCACTTGGTCATGGTGAATAATCCTTTTAATGTACTATGGATCCTATTGGCTAGTATTTTGGTAAGAATTTTTGCATCCATGTTCATCAAGGATATTGGTCTGTAATTCTTTTTGATGGGGTCTTTGGTTTTGGGATCAAGGTAATGGTGGCCTCATAAAATGAGTTTGGAAGTTTTCCTTCCATTTCTATTTTTTGGAACAGTTTCAGGAAAATAGGTATTAATTCTTCTTTAAATGTCTGGTAGAATTCTCCTGGGAAGCCATCTGGCCCTGGGCTTTTGTTTGTTGGGAGATTTTTGAAGACTGCCTCAAATCCTTAGTGGTTATAGGTCTGTTTAGGTTTTCTGTTTCTTCCTGGTTCAATTTCGGTAGTTGATATGTCTCTAGGAATGCACCCATTTCTTCCAGGTTATCTAATCTGCTGGCATAGAGTTGCTCATAATATGTTCTTATACTTGTTTGTATTTCTTTGGTGTTGGTTGTGATCGCTCCTTTTTCATTCATGATTTTGTTGATTTGAGTCTTTTCTCTTTTCTTTTTGATAAGTCTGGCCAGGGGTTTATCAATCTTGTTAATTCTCTCAAAGAACCAGCTCCTAGTTTCGTTGATCTGTTCTACTGTTCCTTTGGTTTCTATTTCATTGATTTCTGCTCTGATCTTTATTATTTCTCTTCTCCTGCTGGGTTTAGGCTTTATTTGCTGTTTTTTCTCTAGCTCCTTTAGGGGTAGGGTTAGGTTGTGTATTTGAGACCTTTCTTGTTTCTTGAGAAAGGCTTGTATTGCTATATACTTTCCTCTCAGGACTGCTTTTGCTGCATCCCAAAGATTTTGAACAGTTGTGTTTTCACTTTCATTGGTTTCCATGAATTTTTTTAATTCTTCTTTAATTTCCTGGTTGACCCATTCATTCTTTAGTAGGATGCTCTTTAGCCTCCATGTATTTGAGTTCTTTCCGACTTTTCTCTCAAATTGTGGGTTTTTTTAAGTTTTACTTTGAAATAATGTCAGATTTACAGAAGAGTTGCAAAAATAGTTCAAAGGATTCCTGTGTACTTCACCTAGATTCCCCCAAACCTAATATGGTACCGTACTTGCTTTATCCTTCCCTCTCTTTCTACATAGCTATAATTGTTAAATTATTATTTTTTTATCTATTTATTTGTCAGAGATAGAGCACGCACAAGCAGGGGGAGTGGGAGGCAGATGGAGAAGCAGACTCCCCATTGAGCAGGGAGTCTGATGCAGGGCTCAATCCCAGGACCCTGGGATCATAACCTGAGCTGAAGGCAGGTACTTAACTGACTGAGCCACCCAGGTGCCCCTAAATTGTGATATTATGATGCCATACTTTTTGTTCTTCTTGTGGGAGAAGGACCACAATAAGCATCAACTTGACCTCCCATATTTAGGCACTAGAAGTACTACAGGTGGGAATCAAAAGGAGGAAATGAGGATTATAGGTCTCATTTTTAAGAAAGAGAAAAACTAAGGCTTCAAAACAAAGACTAGCTCAAGTTCACATAAACATGAAGTCCACGTAACGTTAAAGCCAGGATTCTAAGCTATATTTCGCCTTCCTTTAAAACACACTGCCTGAAGCTACTCAGGGAGGCAGACCACAACACACCCCCTCTGACAGTTGCTGTGACTCCTCATATGACGACTAGAGTGTAAATAAATTAGAATAGGTGTGCTTTTTCCATCAGCAAGTAATTAGGCAAGTCACACCTGCCTTGGGTTCATTTCTAGATACATTCTGGCTGCTTTCTGGGTTTTATACCTTTCTCTTTTGGCAATTAACAGACTCAGTTGAATTTTTTTCTATGACTCACCTCAAAATGCCATATGCTCACAAAGGTACATGTACATAAAAAGCAGCTGATGCCTAAAGGAAAAACATAAGCAAACACTAAGTATACAAACACTTCTGCTGGCATGTATGCCTAAGATTTATCTTCTCCTAGGTGCCTCCCATCACTCCTCGAAATAAATAAGCAAAACTAAACTAATTTCCGGTGGCATTTGCATTAGGACCAGAATGTCTGCATCCAAAGAATAAAATTTATTATCAGGGAGTGAGTCAGAGGTGTTATGACCTTCAGCTTCCTAAGTAAAGGACAACATGTCTAGCCATTACACATTCAGAGAAAAACTGTTACTTGGGGTATGGAATATCACAAATTTATCAGATAAGAACTGAGTTGACTCTAACTCCATTAAACAAAAGTTTATCAACTAAGTCTTTTAAACCCCAGTCTTTCCACTTCTTTGTCCTACACACCTTCAACATTGTGTCAGTCCATCCATTGACTTCCTCACTTCCAACAGCCCTACTGGGCACTGCTGGGTTAAAGCCCCCATCCACATAGATTGGAACCACATAAATCCATGGTCTCCCTTATCATTGGTCCTTAAGCCCCTTTCTATCACCCATCTCTGTCACTGGTCAGTTATTTCTCCCATTCGCTTTGATGACACTTTCTACTTTGACCATTATCAAATTATTCTCCCACCCTACCCACCATCAGTGGATGACGTCATGTTACTCCATGAAGAAAGTCAAGGCTGTCGGGAGTGACCTCCTACTACTTGCTGATTCCCACATCCATAAACTTGTCTTTGTCTGTGTCTAAAACCCACCTTCTTCTCTTCAGTCTCAAGACAGAAGTTCCTATTCAATTGTCCATGATTAACTTAATCTAATTGCCTTCTAGCTTCTTTGGAATATTTCATCATCAGTCATTCCCAGTTTGGACTGTGTATTCAATCTCTTTTATTTCAAAA
Organism: Callorhinus ursinus; assembly: GCF_003265705.2. Lineage (NCBI taxonomy): Eukaryota > Metazoa > Chordata > Mammalia > Carnivora > Otariidae > Callorhinus > Callorhinus ursinus. Next base: position 9,121,916 of record NW_027397107.1, read on the forward strand.
CTGGCTTCCATTCTGGCCAAAAGTTTTTAGAAGCTTTCCCAAATGTTTCCATCTTTAGTAAAACAAGCAAAAAAAAAAAAACCCAGCAAAAAGCCAATATGTATCTCTCTCAATCCCAAATCCTAATTATTGCCCTAATGTTCTTTTCCTCTTTACAATCAAGTTTCTCAAAAGAAGACTATATCTACTGTCCTTTTTTACCACCAGCCAACCTTCCCAAAGTGTGGAAATGAAGCTCCTCTTCTTTTGCATCCTCAAGTTACTTGGCCTCACTATAGTATCTGACAACTTTATTTACATTGAAAAGTAAACCAAAAACCATTCTCTATATCCCTCTCCCTTCTACTTGGAAGAAAACATATAAATAAAAAAGAATTCAGTGGAACTATTTTTGACCCAGCCAAGATTGCTAAGAAAGAGATACCCATAGCTAGTAAAGCCTGACAGTTCTGCATTTCTTGTTTCACAAGGAGGCAGAAAATATCTTCTTCTTAAAGGAAAGAGTATCCACTGCTCATATGGGATTGATCTATGTGCTGACAGAAGAAAAGAAAAGTACTCACCTTGATAAAGTGTGCTAGCTTCTCCAGTAATAGTGAGGAAATCAACTATAGCACTTGTTGAAAGAAAGAACTAGTAAAAATCAGAGCATCCATCCATTTTCACTCACGCAACCAGAACTGAGCTCTTCTCACTGGGACCTAAGGAAAGCTCTTTAGCACCTATCTGAAGACTTATGTGATCAAACTTGAAAGGTTCAAGAGAATGCAAGGGAATAGAACTTCCTGCTCATGTGGGAAGGGCTAGAAGTTTCTCATCGAGCAAGTGGGGTATTGCCTTTGGGGGCCTGACTGTAGGAGATTCAGGAGAAAATTGTAAAGTAATTAAGAAGTAACATTTGAATATTTGTGATACATCATCTTTTCAATGTCTATAAGGTGTTTCCACCTGGATGCAAGACAGCAACTAAACCAGATAAAACACTAACATCCTCACGCCCTCTCTATCCCTCACACTGCCCCATTCTGTGAGATCTGTAATTGAGAAAAATATCAGCCTACATTTCCACTTAGTCCAGTGTTCTGCCTGATAAATCAGGAGGTCCTAAGAAAAGAGACATTAACTGATCTATACTCATCTCACCCAGGGGGTTGAGAAATGACTGTGCAGCCTGAAATGGTACTGGGGGACCTACCGACTCAATGGCACAACCATGCCAGGCTGGAAGCAGAGGCACATCCCCACCAGGTAAATGCGCAAGTCACAGAAAAGGAAGGGCACTGCCAAACCTGTGTTCATCCCTAATTCAAGCCCTCACTGCTCTCCTAAGCCCCAAATAGATCTGCATGTCTACTGAACACTATTCTCCTCCCTCTTGCTCTCAGGACTTCAAAGGTTACCCATATGATAGTGATTCCCTTGCTCTTCCCTAAAAACTAGCTCCTCCTGCTGAATGTAGAGATTTGGAAAATGGTACCACCATCTATCCATGGCTGTCATCTGCAATCCCTCCTCTTTCTGGACCCAAACATTTCTCATGTGTTTCTTTCTCTCAACCTCCCATTTATACTAGTTATTTCCTATTCATGTGCTTACAAAAATCACTCCCTGCCTCTCTTGCTGGTCTAGCCTTTCCATTTATCCTGCCTACTGATGGCAGAGTAACATTCCTAAGATTCTAGTTGCCAATAACTTTATTTTTTAATCCAGACTCTTTAAAGGCTCCAGACTGACTGTAGGATAAAATCAAAACTACTGCTCAGCCTGGTCTACTGTGCCTCCAAGATCTGTCATCTGTCTGCCTGCCTATGTCATGGACTGCCACCCTCCCCTTTGTCCACTTGGCTCCATTCACCCTTGCTTCCTTTTCATTCCTGGAATACACTAAATTCATTTCTGCTACACGGCTTCTCAAAGGCTGCCCCCTCTGCCTGTGACCTCTAACCCTCTTCCCCACACTCCATACCACCTCACTCCCCTTCTCGTCTAGCATATCTTCGTTGTTAGGGCATTGGCCTAAATGTTGTCTCTTCAAAGAGGCATCCTTGTCTAATGCATTAGACAAGGTAATTAGAATTACCACTACCACTTACTTTTTATCATTTGAACCTCCTTATTTTCTTTAGGGCTATTACCACATCCTATGACTATTTACTTATTTGTTTACTGGTTTGCTGACTGTTCCCCCTTAATCTGAAAGCTCCAAAAGATCAGAGACCATATCCATATATTTAATACCTGATATAGTCCCTGGCACCCAAAAGACATCCAATATAAATTGGTTGAATGAATGAATGAATGAATACAGGCTGTAAGATGTTCATGGCTGCCTCACACCAGCGGTCTTTTGCTCATCATTGTCCTTCAGCCTGGAGAAGGCCCTTTGTCTACTCCACTATTCTGGGGAATGCCTATGCTGATTCACACCTTAGTGCTAGCATCATTAGATCTTCCAAATCTCACTTGATTTCCTCCCTTTCCTCCCATGTGCTATTCTCAACTCCTCCCATTATACAATGCTTCTAATTTGCATAAGCCTCTATCATAATTCTTGCAATACTGAAGCATACTATTTGTGTGTTTCCTCTTAAGGAAACATGATGCTTAACAATAAGGATGATGTCTTCATCATCACTGTATCCATAATACCTAGCCCAATGCTGGAAACTAAATAAGTTCGCCTATAATGATTTTTGAATTAGCAAATGAATGACTGAATGAGACATGCTGTGATTCTATTTTTTTTAATAACACATGAAACATCTCACTGTAGAAATTATCACACAATCTTCTCTGTACACATTGCCACCCATTACTTGGGGTACTAAGATGTACAATAATGCAACATATAGGCTAATACCTAGTAAATTATATCCCTTCCAAAAGCAAGACACGTCAGACTGCAATGAGAAAAGGAGAAAATACCATAAATAGAGGTCAGTAGTAACTCCATTAAGTCTGCAAAATACGATGTAAAACTGAGCACCAATGGTCCATGACCTCAGTCAAGTAAAAGGAATAGTTTAGGAGGTCACACTGGCAGTGTTGAACATAGAGGCTGCCAAGCAAGGTGGAGTCAGAGGCAGTCACCTTTTGGAGATTAATTTTTTACACCTAGGTAAGAGGTATCACTATTAAACCCAGACACCCAAACACATTTAGCACAAAGGTCTGAGCAGGGCTTTGCACTCACAGTTATTTAACTTCTAATGCTCTTGTCTCTAGTCAGAGTACCCTTTGCATCATCTGCCAATCAAATGATCCCCTTTCCTAACAGTGGATGGAGCTTCATCGGATGACTTTTTAACATAATGATAGGCAATATCAAGGCTCATACAGTTTACAATACAATGAATTGATCTGATTTTTTTTCCAAGCATGAAGTCTGCTTGACATGTTTTACATCAATTACTAATGTTATTCAGGTGTCTATATCACTATGGAAAAGCCAAATACTTGATTGCTTCTAAAGCTATTTGGCACACATTACTTTATTGATTCCCACAACCACTCTGATAAGAAGACATGACAAATATTTGTCAGGCTTCCATTTCTGGCAATGTGGTAGATAAGACAGCTTCATTCAACCTGCCCACAAAAGCAAATGAAATGGTGGATAAAATGCAAAGCATCACCACGCTGGACTGAGAAAGGAAATGTGCTGTGCTCCAAAGTGAAGTGAAACCAGAAGACCTTGGGAATAAGTGAATGTTGAAGCCATCTCTGACCCTGAGAGTTTCCTGCCAACCCCTAAAGAACCTGAATTTCTGCTTTGACAACACACATGGCCCAGGAGATAGAAGAAGCCAATGTCTGGCCAAGGTATGGAATTTAATAGGACACCACTGCAAAAAGCTGGTACTTCGAAAGGCTACTCATATCATACAAAAGTGAACCGAAAGCAAAACCCTTTCTCAAAGGGGAGAACAAGAAAAATTACTTGATTCTGGGGCTACTCTGAAAAAGTATCCATGTGTACTTTTTTTTGGTTTTGGACTGTTTTTTTCAGTCCAAAACCATACCTATATGGTTTGAAAGCCCTCAAGGCAAGAATTTAACTTAGGGTGTATCCATGTTGAGAGGGCTGCTGTGGATGACCGGCAGATGCTCTCAGGAGGAACCTCAACTCAAATTATAAAGTGTGCCTCAGATGCAGATCCAAGTAAATTGGGCAGCTTACAATCAACAGTCATAAAGGATACTAGATATGAGGTACTACATATGAAAACCAACAGAAGCAACTGACAAAAATTTAGCTCTCCAGATACATTCACTATTGGAAATAGATAAACCAATCAAATACGAACCTGAAGAAAATTTAAAGTAGAAATATTAATATCAAACAAAATTATTTTTGAGCCACTTAAGATAAGAAGGTCACTACATAATGACCAATGTCTCAGTTAGTTAGAAAAATACAATACAATTATAAATTTATATGCAACTAACAACATAGCCTCAAAAATAGGTAAAGCAAAATTGGGTAACTAAACAAGGGAAGATTAACAACTCAGTCACTATAATGGGAAATCTTAGCACAGTTTTCTTAACTGTGCTTGATTATCTTGTCCTTAACTCGATTATAGGTCAATCAATCAAAAAAGATGTTATTCAAGATATAGGAGATTCAAATACATAAATATATGTTTATATCTATATGTACATACATATAGATATAATGCATCCAATAGTTGAAATACACACATTACTTCCATGCAAATATTTACAAAACTCACCCAATATACCAGGCCATAAAGACAATCCCAACAATTGTTAAAGGTTGAGTGACAGGATGATGATATTCTCTATTCATAATAAAGTTAATTTAATATCAGTATCAAATAAACAACTAGACAAACACCATCTATATGAAAATTTAAAACAAACTACTGAGCAATTCATGAGTCAGAAAATGAATAATAATGGATATTAGAAAAAGTTTAGTACCAACAGAAAATGAAAACACCACATAGAAATGCCAGTACTATAGAGCTGAAGTGGTCCTTCAAAGGAAATGGATTGCCTTAAATGCTTGTAAAAGCATTTGGTACTTGAAAAAGCATAAAAGAATATGATATAAACAATGTTAACATTGAAAATACAGAACCACACAAACTGAAACTTTTAAACAGATTAAATAAAAGGACATATAATCACAGTTATGCCAGCAATTTAAAAAATTTAGATTAAATAGACACATTACAGGGAAAGAAAAGACAACTTACCCAAACTTGTATCAAAAAGAAATAGGGAAGCCAAAACAAATTACTGAATCCATAAAGGAACTGTATCAGTAGGTTACAAACTTCTCACAAGAAAACACCATAATCTAGAGGAAAATTCTCCCTGGATGTGTAGGAAAGATATCATTCTAATGTTACATGAACTCTTCCAGAGAACAGAAAAAACAAAAAAGAATATACCCTCATCTCACTTTAAGAGACAAGCACAGCCTTGCTAAAAAACAAGGGCAGCAAAAGAGGAAAATTACAAGCCTCTTACAACCACGGACACATACAGAAATCCTAAATAAAATAAGAGCAAATTTAATCAAGCAATGTATAAAAAAAAATATGTTATGACAAGCTGGTTCACCCCAGGATTGCAAGCTTAGTTTAATATTAGAAAATCAATTAATGTGATTTATCTCAATAACAGATTAAAAGGGGAAAAACTATCTGATAATCACAATAGATGTGGAACGAAGCATCTAATACAATTCAACATCTATTCATATGAAAAATCTTTTAGCAAATGAGGAACAGAAAGGCAATTTCTTAACCTCATAAATGAAACACACACACACTCTCTTTCAGTAAATGTCATACTTAATGATGAAATGTTGAAAGCATTTCTTTTAAGATCAAGAACAATACAAAAATGCTCACCATCACCATTTCTACTAAACATTGCTCTGAAAGTCCAAGTCAATGTATTAAAAACATGAGAAAATAAGAGCTAAAACACAGAAATAAATAAATTGTGACTTCACTAAGAAAAAACAAAACAAAGAAAGAAACCACAAACTTGCAGAAGGCACACTCACTCACAAGAAAGATAAGCAAGCTGTGGCCAACTGAGCCATGATTCGCATCATAGATCATATTAGCTCAAACTCTTTTCATACCAATTTATCTGGGTCCATATATTCCAAGATAAAACCACATACAAAATGATCTAACAGAATCTCTACGTGAACTCATATGTTCTAAAGCTATAATCTCTGACTATTCCAGCAACATGGTTTACCAATTCTGACCAATCCCTGCCAAGATAATCTATGACCAACGCCAGCCTCCAAACCCTATAAATACCCTCCTACAACGTCCCTTTCAAAACGATCCTCCATTCTCTCCTCCTGCAGCAAGTTTATCCATCTGGCACTGTGTGACTACAGGTCTGGCCCCAGTAGTCTTTGTGCACCAGGTTTTATCAAGAGCTACACACGTCTATGTGGATGAAAGGCCAAACGCTGAAGTAAAAGATGAATGTCAAAGAACAACTCTGGAGCATGGCTCCAATAATTAAAACATCAAAGAGGCAAAAGGAAGCTATATATTTTTTAATGAAATATATGTGATTAAACTACAAATAAAGCAAAGAAATAATTAACACTAGATTCTAAGGGAAAGAGGAGGATAAGACTAGGAAAAGACACACAGGGGACTTCATAGACACTGGTAAGATTCTGTATTTTTTTTTAACGTGGGTGGTGGGCAAATGGGTGGTTATTTTATTCTTTAATACTCAACATACACATATTATAGATTGCAGTGTACACATAATATGGATCATGATTTTCGAAAAATTATATTTCCAAATGAGAAAACTGGGGTAATGTTGGTTAAATGGTTTGCCCAAGCTAGCACGGCTAATGAGAATGTAAAACTTCTGATGATAGAGATGTGTGCACTGCTGGATTCCCAACGCCCAGAACAGAATGTTTCATGAAGCAGACCCACAACAAATGTTTGTGTGACTAAATGGAGAAGCTAGACCCCACCTATTCAATATCCATCTATTCTTTCCACTCATGATACTGTGATGCCTAAATCAATAAGTCCCAAGGGCAAGTCTGGTGTCAATACTACCACCAAAGACCTTTCCATTTAAATGTGGTGTTTATTTTTTTTTAAAGATTTTATTTATTTATTTATTTGACAGAGAGAGACACAGTGAGAGAGGGAACACAAGCAGGGGGAGTGGGAGAGGGAGAAGCAGGCTTCCCGCGGAGCAGGGAGCCCGATGCGGGGCTCGATCCCAGCACCCAGGGATCCTGACCTGAGCTGAAGGCAGACGCTTAATGACTGAGCCACCCAGGGGCCCCTAAATGTGGTGTTTATATTCTATAATCTGTTTCAAGAATTTCTTGGCCCAAATCCAGGTCACCTTGAATTTTATAAAGTTTTATTGGAACAGAACTGTGGCCATTCGTGTATGTTCTGGCTATAGCTGCTTTTGCTTAACAACGTCAAAGTTGGAATAGTTAAGGCAGAGACCATCTGGCCCACAAAGCCTAACAGACTTATTATCTGACCCTTTATTGAAAAAGTGTGTCAGTCCTGCCCTATTTCATTATGAATACTAACTCAACCTTTCTCTCAAAGCTAGCCCCTGTTGTGCTCCACAGGCCTGGCAAGTTCCTCAACCACTGGGAGTTTTAATTTCATCATCTTGCTCATAGTTCATTATCCTGAGAGAGTTGTGCGGATTCATTGCTAATAATGCCTGGAAGGAAACAAATACAGCTCACAAGGATTGCTAATTTTCATCCCTAATTTCTCTGACATGGTTTGGAAATGATTCTTCTTTCTCACTGCTCCTTTATTTATCTCTCCCTTGTTCTTTATTACCAAGGAAATCTGTGTGGAAAGGATATTGTTTTCCTTTTCTTTTCTTTTCCAAAAGCCCCTTGCTACCTAATTCCCACATCAGGTCATCACTTCTGTTTGTGACATCATGACCAGCTGCTATGGAACACATGATCCAGAGATTTGGTTGATTTAAGGTGTTTGTGGAGACTTCCTTTAAGAAAACTACTGAGAGCCTGAATTCCTATGCATCTCCTTGACCTGAGAGGAAGGGGAAGCAGGAAATCGATGAGAGACAGGAGGTACCAAAGGTGCATGTTTATATGTGTTGTGACTGAGTATGGCAACAGGGAAGTTTGCAGACTGGTGGCTGGGGAGGCTGACGTCTTCTGTCTGTCCACAAGACAACGCACAGCCCTGAAAGTCCCACTGCAAGTCTCCACCATCATCGTACCTGACAGACCTTCTTTTCTCAAGACTGCATTGTTCTGGCAAGGATCTTCATCCCGTGGAGGGAAGAACAGGAAGCCAGAGATCAGAACTCATACCCAACTAAGATCCGGGAGGAGGACACACAGTGACTTGACCAAATTGAGATGCACACAGTAGAGCTCGGACTGGCGCTACCACCACAGTAAAGGAAGATACGAATCACGATGAGACAGAAAATGTGATGATGGCATCTCTATAACCTCCGGCCTATTACCTCCTTTCCAGGAACATGCTCTCAATTTACAGAATCAATCAGGTCAGATAGAAAGAGCATATCAGCCTGCAGAAAGTCAAGGGACCCACCAATTGCCAAATCTTCCAAAACAGGATTGCTTCCTCTAAGGCAAAACTCTGACAGACACTCCAATCACAAAATGGCTGACCTGGTATGAAAACCAAGGCAGTCAAGCTTCAGAGCCCACTCTCTTCATCCCTATGTTTACTGTGTTTACCTTTGTACCCGTGCCACAGATGCACGTACTTATTTAGCCTAACTGTGTGAGAGAGAAAGAGAGAGAATCTAGCAAAAATGAACCAAGCTCAACTCAGAAAATGAAAGCTCTAGGGAACTATGTGGGGTCTCTGGAGGATCTCTTCACTCCAAAGACGAACTGAGATTTATTTCAGCTCAGAAACAGCAGTTGACTCTATTGAAAGATTACTTTCACACAATCAGTAGCATCAGGACAGGTCTCCCTGTAGTTTTGTCTAAACTCTCTCCGCTAACATAATGGGACTCTTTCAGGCACTCTCCATGGGTACACCCATGGTAGACAAGCTAGGTATAAGGAAAGGGGTAAGGGATACAAGGAAACCCATCATCTATGCTAAAATTAGATACATTTGGGTTCGTTTGTACAACACGAATAAGACAGAATGCTTCAGTCTCTATCCAAAGGGATCCCTTAACTTGGTGTATCGAAAATAGACTTCCCCTGCTTTGGGAAGCTTTAGGCTGTTTGAGACAGGATGTTGTGTAATTCTTGCTACTTCCTGCCCATGGGTACTGTCTGAGTTTACAAATAGGAAATGTTATGTTCTCCTCTTTAACCAATGCCATTTTGGAGATAAATACTAGCTATAGTATGCCCATACAAAATGAGTAAGAGGGGGTAGAGTACTAATTTTTACTGAGCACCTACTGTGTACCTGGCATGGTGCTTTATATGCATGGAATCTTTTTATTATGTTATGTTAATCACCATACATTAGTTTTTGATGTAGTGTTCCATGATCCATTGTTTGTGCATAACACCCAGTGCTCCATGCAGAATGTGCCCTCTTTAATACCCATCACCAGGCTAAACCATCCTCCCAACCCCCTCCGCTCTAGAACCCTCAGTTTGTTTTTCAGAGTGCATCATCTCTCATGGTTCATCTCCCCCTCCGATTCCCCCCCCTTCATTCTTTCCCTCCTGCTTTTTTTTTTTTTTTAACATATAATGTATTATTTGTTTTGGAGGTACAGATCTGTGATTCAACAGTCTTGCCCAATTCACAGCACTCACCATAGCACATACCCCTCCCCAATGTCTATCACCCAGCCACACCATCCCTCCCACCCCCGACCACTCCAGCAACCCTCAGTTTGTTTCCTGAGATTAAGAATTCCTCATATCAGTGAGGTCATATGATACATGTCTTTCTCTGATTGACTTATTTCACTCAGCATAACACTCTCCAGTTCTATCCATGTCATTGCAAATGGCAAGATTTCATTCCTTTTGATGGCTGCATAATATTCCATTGTATATATATACCACATCTTCTTTATCCATTCATCTGTCGCTGGACATCTTGGCTCTTTCCACAGTTTGGCTATTATGGACACTGCTTATATGCACGGAATTTTTAAAACTTGACCACAGTCACAGGAAAAAATATTCCTGATGTCACTTCACAGATGAAGAAACTAAGGCTGGTTCAGTCCAGAGGTCACACAGTCATCAGTGTTTTTATAGTAGGCTACACAGCTACTGTGGAGGAAAGTTCAAATTTGTGTGCAGATCAAAATGACTCAAACACCTGTGCTTGAGCTGTAGCTCTTGACATTACCTTTGGACAGCTTATCTCTCCACTTGAGTCTCACCCTGCCCCCCTCAATTCAGAAGGCTGTGGGTTAACTGGGGTGTGAAAATGGCACCAAAAATGGATGATTATACCAGCTTACAATAGACAAGGAGGACAGAGTGAGAGAATGTTTATGTGAGCATTTAACAAGGCCCTTCCCTTAGACATCCTGTTCGGAAAAGTGAGCTTACCATGCTAATCCTTACCACAACCTTATGAGGATGAAAATACCCTCATTTTACAGATGAGGAAGCTGAAGCTCAGACAGAGTTTAAGCCACTTTCCAAAATCCACGAAGAGAATCCAGGATCCCAACCCAAGACTGATAACAAACCTGGGCTTTATCTCTAACTCTGTCAAAGTGTCTTCTTTCCTGGAAATATGCACTTCCAACATGTAGTTTTTATGGCTCGCTCTCTCTCTCTCTCTCTCTCTCTCTCTCTCACACACACACACACACACACACACAGATGGAGCTTAAAGATTAGACCCTATTTCTCACTCTGCTCATCTCTGGACCAAGTGTTGGGAGATCAAAGAGGTGTCCCACTGGGGAAGCAATCTCTCTGGGGAGCCACTTGCTGTTCTAGTGGGAGCCCCCATTCATCCTGCAGTGAAAAGCTCCTATGGTGTGAAGAACCAAAGATGGTGACAACGATACCTCCCAGGGTGTCTCCAACAAAATCCAGTCTGGTCCTTCCTCAAAGGCTTTTGGAAAGAGACTCACAATGCAGGAAGGGACAATGGGACTTCTCCAAACTGGCTCCTGACCCCCAAATTTCACCCTCCCCTTCAGCATGAAATGTGAATCCACTGTGCTGCAATAACCAGGTTGGCCTTGGGATCCCTGTGCCCTCCTTTTATGCTTGACTTCAAGTATGGGTCATTCCCAACTACTCCTGTCTTGACTTCTCTGGTGCAGCTGATACTACGCAGGGTCTCTGAAGTAAGATTTTACTAACCAGCAAAAATAACTAAATGGAGCTAGAATGGGAAGTAACATGCAAAAGACTAACCTGGTTTAGGTAGAATAACTCCTTTTCTTCAGCCAAAGGCCCCTCTAACAGGCATTTCCCTGAAGAGCCCCCATGCTCCCCGTCCCTAACCAAGAGAGGGCCAATCCTTCTATCAGAATCCCCAAATAACTTTGGGCATATCCAAACCTCAAAGACAGATGCACTAAACTCCAGAGGGACACGAATGATATCTATATACCCACTGTCTGATTCAGTTAGTGGCACAAAATAGGTGTCCTCTCTTAGAATAACTTTTTGGCATGATCTCACGGGAAAAAGAAGGTTGTCTCCAATGTCAACCCCAGTGGCGACTGACCAGTACATTTCCTTGATGTTAGAAGTTCCAAAGAGTTGTTCCTCCCCCAAGGCATAAGAGTCATCTTGCATGCTGCCTATTTTATTTCCCTCTCTGAGGACCTACCTCTTCCCCTAGACAAGTGACAATGGGAGTATGCATCTCTTTCAGGGGCCATCCCATTCCCTGCTGGTTTGGCATTGTCTTGCTCAATAAGCAGAATCCATCAGCTTATGGCTGTGACATCATCTACCTCATTCAGATCCTTCTTTCACTTGTCACATTGCTAATGATGGGAATTATTTATGTTGAACATTGAACAAAATGTTTTTTGCTCCGTGTTCCACCCCAGTGATCCTGCCTGAGGGGAGACAGTGACAGGTCTGTCGAAGCATCCAGGGGTACAGGGAGCCCTGCTGGTCTTTCTAATTAGGGTTTTACCCTGTCAGTTTCGTGAATAGCCACTTCCAACCCAGATGTGCATCTCTACGTGTTGAGGATGCCCTTGCCCTGTAAAAATCTGGGATGTCAGAATCCACAGCTGCCACCTGGACTCAACGTTCAATGAGCCACAGAAAATCAGCTGCAGGGAGGTACACAGAGAACACTGGGGCACCGCCGATTCCCTCTGAGTTGTGGCGTGAGAGCTCCTAAAGCACTCATCTGTTGCTGCGGAAAGGCAACACTGCACACACCAGCTTGAGGGGCCAGCTCCATCACAAGATCATTACCAAGGTGGCAATGGGCATACATTTTAATTATCACATTTGGGGCAGTTAATATGCCCAGCAATGCAGCCATGCTCCTGAATGTCTCCTGTGATTGGAAACAGTGGAGTGATCTCCCAGCTATGGCCTCAAGAGGTTCGTGCTTACACAAGCCTGCCTGGCCAAACCACTTCCTTTTTTTTTTAACAACTTTGGGAGAATGGGGATATAGAAAACCACAGCAAACTGGAAAAAGTATCAATGGCACTGGTTTTCCTCCACCTAAATCCAGCCCCTACTTCTAAGAAAAAGAGTATTCTAATACTCTCAGCTTTCTGTAAGTCAGGCTTGCGGTGTGACTGTGCATGTTTTGTTGTGGAGTGAGAGGGAGTCCCTGCTATCAGAATATTCATCACTCACCTCTACCAGAGTGGAATGAAGGATCGCAGTAGGTTCATGAACATTAATTATAGAACAGCTAGGATCCATCTCCAAGTTCTACCCCTCTCTCTGTCCTGGCTCTTTGAGAGCATGGGGAACAATGACCAGCTATGCTGAGAATCCTTCACTGTCCCAATCACACTAAATACACCTGCCCTGCAAGTTACAACTTAAGACACTTCACCATGGGGACCAGAAGAATCTCTACCAGCTGCAAGGGAACAAAGAGTTCCTGCCACGGCTGGAGTTACCTCAAGCAAGCTTCCCAGGCAGAACAACAGGTAGAGATTAAATAACATATCTTCTTGAGGTTTCTGGTGTTGATGTTGGATGCGGATGGCTGAAATCAGACAGAGGAGGTGCCTCCGGTAAATCAGTCATCTTAAAGACAACAAAACAAACACTCTTCTGATGATAATCATGATGTCAAAGAAAAGAAAGAAAATAAAAAGCATTGGAGAAAACCTGGTCCCTTCATCAGATTCTAAATTCAGAAATTCCAAAATACTTCACTAAAATTCTTACTTTCTGCTAGGAAAAAAAAAAGTATTCCAAGAGTCAGAAAAGAAAGAATATTCTTTCAGCAGGAATAATGTCAATTCTAAATATAAAAGAGCAGATATGTTATTTCAGAGTCACAGACTTTCAAATTCATCTTATCCATTATAATAAACAAAAAAATAGACTTTCATTTTCTTTTCTAATAGAAAGAAATAGCATGTAAAGTGGAAAGATCAAGGAGTGAGAACCTCCATTTCCAGCAGAATAATAGACTAAATATTCTGAACAATCCTCTGAACAAAACAACCAAAATGCCAAAATAAAATATTTGTTTCAACTCATTTTTAATGAATTGCTGAACTGCTCTGAAAAGGAGAAATCCATAGATGCCAAAAACAAAGGAAGACCAAAAAAAAAAAAACTTTGTAAGGTAAGCAAACATCAAAGTATACTTTCTCCCAGAGGGTTTCTACCAAGCCTTGGAGACCTTGAGCTTCTGCTTTGAAGCCTACAGGAGCCCTGGGGAAGTGAAGCATAGGGCTCCCTCATGGTGGGGCATCCCATAGGAGATTCTTGCTTAAGGCTGAGACTCCAAAGGTCTTCACTCTCAATTCACAGAAAAGGAGAGCAAGAACAATATGTTATCTCAAGTTTTTCCCTATGGATATACACCTATAAGCAAATTTTCACATACATCCAAATGCATAATTTATATCCATATGTGCCCCCCAAAATCTGAGGCAAGTAATGAAGTCATCTCAATTTGCTAGCATCCTCAGATGACTAGCAGAAGCCAATACGAATGCTTCCTTAAATTAAGCAGCCTCAATTCAAGCCTTGAAGATTTTCCACAGATAAAATTCCAAGTAATGTGAGTGACTTACTGTCAAAAATCACAGAACAAACCAGGAAACAAAGCCCCACAAGTGAGAGGCAAAGGAAGGAGACTGAGAATAAGGGAGATTTGAAATACTTAATTTATGGAAACCACAGAAAATAACTACCCAGCACATCAAGAAATAAAATACATTTGAGGTATGAGCAAGGAATAAGGCTATAAAAGCAGAAACACTGATGTAGAAATAAATTTCTAGAAGTGAAAAATCTAATAATTGAAACTAAAGAGTCAATAGAGAGAAAGATGTTCAGTGGAGAGCCCAAGGGTGAGGAGATGCACCAATAGAAAAATAACAGACTACTTTAAACAACCTTCTCAAGAAAACATGTAGAAAACCACTGGAGAATACTGCTCCCATCCTACCCATAAAAAAAAAAAAAAAAGCTAAATAATCCATTCATTATAACTTTCCTTGAACCTATCAGAAGTTAAAGTGACAAAGCAGACAAGTGAACTGAATTCCATAGTGGTAAGTCTCTATAAGGATAGACACACAAACTTTTCACCTTTCTTGGAGTACAGAAAGAGGGGGCTGCTTCATTAGAAAGTAAAATTTTAAGAGATTCCCGAAAGCCATGTGTGAGATAATGTATCAACTAGAATCCATCAAATACAAGGGGGGTTCACACTAGCTTGCATACTCTTCCCTTTGATCAGTTGTAGGGCAGGAGAATTAGAAGAGTTCCCCCTATAGGCACAAACGGTGGCACAGACAGGTAGAAGGTCAGTTTCTGCTGATGGACAGAAAAATACCACCTGCTTTTTTGGATCCTCTCCTACAGAGCAAAACTTTGCATTGCTGTGGGAGGAGTATCCCCTCTCTCCCTCAGAACCCAGGATAGTACCTCGTGCTTCTGAAATGGGGTAGATGCAAAAGTTGTCTGTCCCTGGGGGAAGAAACAGAGTGTGGAGCCTTAGGTCCTCTGTAATGCAGACACGCTGGTGAGGGCTCCGGGTGGGGCTGGGGCAGAAACACTGAGCACCACCCACTCGCCAGCCCCACCCCCGCCCCAACCCCCTGCCTAGTAGGTGCTCCGCTACGCTAGTACATCAGGATAGCAACCACCACTGGAGGAAATGGAAGCCTGCAGCACTACGAACAGTAATGCAAACAAAACCCACTCCAGAAAGAGGCAGATCCATTTCTGAATGTAAATAGTATCGGTCTCATTCTCTACTGTTCTTCCACACCTACTGAATGCCATTCAATTAAAAAACAAAACAAAACACTATCAAGAAATAAAAAGAAACAGGCCCAGAGAA
This sequence comes from Callorhinus ursinus, assembly GCF_003265705.2. Lineage (NCBI taxonomy): Eukaryota > Metazoa > Chordata > Mammalia > Carnivora > Otariidae > Callorhinus > Callorhinus ursinus. Next base: position 9,137,410 of record NW_027397107.1, read on the forward strand.
GATTTCAATGCTGAAATTATTAAATAGGGACTTTCGAAGAAATATGATTAATATGTTAAAGGATCGCATGCAAAAGAAGGAAAATGACCAGATGGGGAATTTTAGCATGGAGAAGGAAACTATAAAAACTATAAAAAAAAGAGTCAAGGGGCACCTGGGTGGCTCAGTCAGTTAAGCATCTGACTCTTGGTTTCAGCTCAGGTCATGATCTCAGGGTACTGAGTTCAAGCCCCGTGTCAGGCTCTGTGCTCAGTGAACAATCTGCTTGAAGATTCTTTCTCTCTCTCCCTCCCTCTGCCCTTACCCCCGCTCAGATGTGCGTGCTCTCTGTCTCTCCAAAATAAATAAATCTTTTTTTAAAGAGTCAAGTGGAAATTCTATAAATTTTTAAAAATTATGTCAGATGTGAATGCTCTTAGTGGGCATACTGGAAGACCAGATAGGTAATGAAATAATTAGTGAATTTAAAGAAAGGCCAATAAAATTATGCAAAGCTAAACAAGCAGGGGGAAAGATTGAAAAGAAAAAAAAAAACAGAACAAAGCATTCAAGAACAAAAATACAAAAGGATCTAACATATATATAATCAGGGTCCCAGCATGGGAAGAGAGAAAGAGACAGAATACATATTCAGAGATAATGACTAGAATTTTTCAAAAATTAATGAAAAATAAGTCACAGATACAAGAAGCTCAGACAACTTGAAGTGACATGGAAATGATAGATACATACACATATATACATCACACCTACATAGGTCATAAATCAAACTGATAAAAGCCAAAGATAATAAGAAAATCTTGAGGACAACCAGAGAAAAAGTAAAACATTGAAGAGGGAGAAGCAAAGATAAGAATTATAGCATAGTTCTTGCCAGCAACTACGCAGCCAAAAGACATTATCTTTAATAAAGCAATATCTTTAACATACTGAAAGGAAAAAAAAAAAACTTTCAACCTAGAATTCCAAACTCAGGGGATTAAACAAACAAAAACACAAACAAAACAACAAAACAAAAAACGCTTCCAAAATAAAAGGAAATATAAAAACTTCTTTTCATAAAAATAAAAGCTCAGAGTTATTGCCTGCGGATCTGCCAAAATACAAGAAATATTAAAGTTCCTCAGAAAGAAGGAAAAATTGCAGGTGAAAAATTGGATCTAAAATAAAGAAATAAAATAGACCCAAAAGGGTAAAAATAAGAGAGATAATATGCATTAGTTTCTTATGACTGATATACCAAATTACCACAAATGTGGCGGCTTAAAACAACAATACAAATTAATTCTCTTATGTAGTTCTGAAGTTCAGAAGTATGAACTCAGTTTCAGTGACCCAAAACCAAGGGGTGGCCAGGATGATGCTCCTACAGGAGGCTCTAGGAAAGAATCCATTTCCTTCCTTTTCTAGCATGTAGAGCTTCATTCTTTTCATTCCTTACACTATGACCCTTTCCTCTGTCTTCAAAGACAGTAGTGTAGGATCTTCTCTCTGTGCCTCTTCTTCTGCCCCCCTGACTTCTCTATTTTCAGTGTCCTTCTGCCCTTCACTTACAAACATGCTTGTGACAGCATTTAGGCCCCAACCAGATAATCCAGTATAGTCTCCTCATCTAGAGACCCTTAATTTAAACATATCTGCAAAGTCTTTGCCGTATAAGGTATCATTCACAGGTTCCAGGATATGAATATGGATTAGGATTCATTAGGACATGAATATCTTGGGGAGAGGAAGGGCCTTATCCAGACTACCACAAAAAAAAACACTTCCCAATTCATTTTCTGAAGCTAGCATTACCCTGATACCAAAACCATATAAAGATATTGCAAGAAGGGGCGCCCAGGTGGTGCAGCTGGTTAAGGGTCTGACTCTTGGTTTCAGCTCAGGTCATGATCTCAGGGTCGTGAGATCGAGCCCTGCATCAGGCACTGCACCCAGCACAGAGTCTGCTTAAGTCTCTCTCTCCCGCCACCTCTGCTCCTTTTTCTCTCTCAAATAAATAAACCTTTAAAAAAAAAAAGATATATTGCAAAAAAAGGAAACCACAAATCAATATTCCTCATAAACATGGTGCAAAATATATTCCAACCAAACGGAGTTTTTCTCAAAAAAGAGTACACTTATCTTGATGAGCACTGAGTAATATATGAAACTGCTGAATCACTATACTATACACCTGAAGCTAATATAACACTGTATGTTAACTATACTAAAAATAAAATAAAAACACAAGGTTGGGTCAACAACTGAAAATCAAACAATATAATTCACCAAATGATCAGGTTAAAAAAGGAAAATCGTATGTTTATGTTAATTCTCAGCAAACCAAAAGTACAACTCCACTTTCTCAAGGGTATCTATGAAAGAGCTACTAATAATACCATAGTTAATGGTAAATGACCAGTTTCCCTCTCTAATCAAGAACAAGAAATAGTATCTCCTCTCACCACTTCTATTAAATATTATGTTGGAGTTCCTAGGCAGTATTACAAGGCAAGAAAAAAAATTAAAAATAGAAAATGAACAAAAAGAAATAAAATTCTTTATTCACAGTCAACAAGCATGTGTTGTATGCTAAAAATTAAAAAAGAAAAAAAAAACTACCCAAAAAGCTACTGGAAGTAAAAATGACAGCAAAGTCACATGAATCAAAGTTGATACACAAAAATCAATTGTATTTTCATATACTAGCAATAAAAAATGAAAATGTTTTCCATTTGCCAGAGCATCAAAGGTAAGATACATGGGGGTACATCTAAAAAAATATATGTAGTAAGTTTATACTAAACACAACATTAACATTAAAGAAAGATTAAAGAAGGCCTACATAAATGGAGAGATACACCATATTCATGGGTAGGAAAACACGATATTGTTAAGATTTCAAGTCTTCTCAAATTTCAAAATCTCTGTAGGTTTTTTTTAAAGAGGAAAAAAAAAGAGGAGGAACCTCAGTTCCTGATCCACGTTTCATAGTATATAGTAAAATCAGCTTGAGGGGCGCCTGGGTGGCTCAGTCATTAAGCGTCTGCCTTCGGCTCAGGTCACGATCCCAGGGTCCTGGGATCAAGCCCACATCGGGCTCCCTGCTCCGCGGGAAGCCTGCTTCTCCCTCTCCCACTCCCCCTGCTTGTGTTCTCTCTCTCACTGTGTCTCTCTCTGTCAAATAAATAAATAAAATCTTTAAAAAAATAAAAAATAAAAATAAAATAAATAAAATCAGCTTGATATATATACTTATATGGAAAGCTTTATTTTAAAACTTTAGAATAAAAATTTTGTGACCTTGGTTTAGGCAAAGGTTTCTTAAACTCAGCACTATTAACATTTTAGGGTGGGTTGTGGGGGGCTGTCCTGTGTATTATAGTTTGTTTAGTAGCATTTCTGGCCTCTACTCGAGATGACAGTAGAAATCTCTCCAGTTCTGACAATCAAAAATGTCTACAGACATGGCCAATTTTCTCCTGAAGGGCAAAAATATCCCGTCAAGAATCACTGGGTCAAGTAAATATTTCTTATCTACAATACATAAAGCACTAACCCTAAGCTTAAAAAAATGACAATTGAATGTCATCAAATTTCAAAATTTCCACTTCTTAGGAGACACTCTTAAGAAAATGAAAATCAACTCACAGATTAGGAAAAAATATTTGCAAAACACATATTTGATGAAGAATCTGTAGCCAGAATAAAGAAATCTTCTAACTCAATAATAAGAAAAACAATCCTATCAGAAAATGGGCAAAAATTTTTAACAATACTCCAGTAAATCATTAATCACTAAGGAAATACAAGTCTTCTACAGTGAAATACTATTTCATACCTACTAGAATGGCAAAATTTTAAAAATAAAAATACAAAGTACAAGCAAGGATATTAAGCACTGGGACTCTCATACAACGCTGATAGGAAGGCAACACTTTGGAAGAACAACCACTTTGTAAAATTGGGCAGTTTCTTAGAGATTTAAACATTCACATAACTTCTTTACCGAATATAAATTAAAAAAATGTCCACAGAAAGACTTGTATGTGTTAATAGCAGCTTTATCTGTAATAGCCAGACTGGAAACAACCCACAAGTCTATCTACAGGTGAATGGATAAACAAATCATGGCACATCCACTCAACAAAATAATGCTCAGCAGTAAAAAGGAATGAGCTACCGATACCTGCAAACAGTATGAATGAATCTCATGAGTGTTATGCTAAGTGAAAGAAGACAGACCAAGACACCACACAGTCCACTTATATGACATTCTGATAAAGGCAAAATTGTATTAACAAAAATAAGATCAGTAGCTGCCAGGGGCTAGGGATAGAAGAAGGGATAACTGACCACAAAGGGGTACAAAGGAAATTGTTGAGGTGAAGAAAATATTACATATCTTTATTAGGATGGTGGTCACATGATTGCATATATATATATATTTCTTTAAGTAGGCTCCATGCCTAGCGTGGAGCCCAACACAGGGCTTGAACTCACAGCCCTGAGATCAAGACCTGAGCTGAGATCAAGAGTTGGAGGCTTAATTGAGCCACCCAGTGCCCCTGTGTACATTTTTCAATGTTCATCAAATGCTACACCTAAAAAAAGGTCTATTTTACTGCTGTAAATTACACTCCAATAAAGCCAATTCTAAAATAATGGCAATACAATATCAATAATCTCATCAAGATAATAGCAAAGATTAAGCAGATTAGACATATACGTATATATGCTATACTGAATTTATAAATGCAACTACCCAGTGGAACGTGTCATTTCACAGAACTGAGATAAAATAGGTATTTAAGAAAAACAAAACATAAATGGCCCCTAAATATATAAAAAGATGCTTAATGTCACTAGACATGGGGGAAATGCTTATTAAAATCACAGTGTGATACTGTTTAACATGACTAGATTGGCAAAAATTAAAGTGAGACAATACCAAGTTTGGGGGAAGATATGGCACTAAAGCCATGTTGAAACACTGCCGGTGGGCACGTAAACTGTGCAACCATTCTAGAGAACTCTGGTCTGACCAAGTTGAACAAAAGGATACCCTATGATTCAGTCATTATAATTACGTATACCACAGAAAACTCTTGCCCATGCATTAGGAGCCATGCACGCAGTAATATGTTCAGAACTCTGTTTGTAATAGAAAAACACAACCTGGGAACATTCCAATTAGCCACCAGCAGTAAAATAGATAAATTGACCTAAATTCTGACACAGGAATATTATACAGCTACGAGAAATGAATGACTCAAATATATCAACATAACATGGTTTACTCTCAAATGTGTTTAACAAAATAAGCCAGTTGCAATATATGCTGTATGGGTAAAGCCCTAAACAGGAAAACTCAACAAGAGGTTGTTTAGAGAGATGTAAAATGTGATTTAAAAATATAAGGAGAAACAAGAGACCATTTAATCCACAGTTCAGAATGGTAGTTACTCTGAGGCAGAAATGGTGGGGAGTCATTGGAGAAGGGGTTACAAGAGCGCTAAAATATGGGCCATTACTATGTTTCTTAAATTGGGTGGTATAAACCTGCATGTTCAATACTATACCTTATCATTCTTTAATCTAGACCTGTATGTTACATGAATTCTTTTCTAAGTATTACCTTAAAAATAAAGCACTTTGTCTCATTATAGAAGACTTAGATTCCAATTTCTGGCTCTGCATCAGAAAGCTATGCAACCATACACAAGTCACTTTAATGCCCTGGGTCTTATTTCCACCATCTTTAAAAGGGGAAATTTTTCCCAAACACATTACTCTCACAAGTATAAAGAAAAATATTGTTACAGTAGACTCTGTGAAAATTAGGCAAAAAAGCACATTTAAAAAGAAGTGGCAGACTAAAACAACATATCTGCCAAACACTAGAGTGTTCTCAATGCTTAGAACAACGTCAATACTCAAAAAATAATTGCTAAATGAATGAATTACTTTTTTTTTAAGATTTTATTTATTTATTTGAGAGAGCAAGAATGAGAGAGAGAGAGAGAGAGAGCACGTGAGAGGGGGGAGGGTCAGAGGGAGAAGCAGACTCCCCGCTGAGCAGGGAGCGGATGCGGGACTCGATCCCGGGACTCCAGGATCATGACCTGAGCCGAAGGCAGTCGCTTAACCAACTGAGCCACCCAGGCACCCTGAATGAATTACTGTTTAACAAAAAAGAACACACCTAATATGCAAACAGCTCCAAATAAATCATTTAGAAAAAGACAGACCATCTAATAACATATCAGAAAAAATCTTGTTCAAATAGGTATGCTGTACACCTGAAACTAATGTAACATCATGTGCCAATTACACTAATAAAAAAATTAAAGAAGAAATATAAATGATAAACGCTTAAAAGTAAGGACCACCGGAGTTTCACTCAAAGAAATTCAAACTGAAATAACACTGAAATGGTGTATGGATGGAGGGATTTTTGTTGTTCTTACTAACAGGTAGGAAAATGTAAAAGATTGATAAATCCATTGCTAAAGGAGCCATAGAGGAAAAAAACCTCCTATGTTTTTTGTGGGAATTTAAACTGATGCCATAGAGTTTGGTGAGGCTGTGAATTGTCAGGAGGCTAATGAAAGTAAGTCCATTTTATCTAAATTTCAAGACTCAGTATTTATGAGTTCCTGCGCCTATGTGTGTGTGCGTGCGTGCGCGCGCGCATGTGTGTGTGTGTGTGTAGTGAAAAATAAACATGAGACTGTCAGCAGCCATCACTTTGGGAGAAGTAACAGGAGAAATACGAGGTCATTTTCACATTTTACTCTAATTTACCAAACTTATTCAACAAGTATGACATGTTGGCACTTTCTAATTTAACTTTTAAATTTTAAAAAGGAAATATAAATATAGTTGTAGATGCTAAGAAAATTATATGACAGACACCCATGTACCTACCCATACAGGTTTGAAAGTTGACAGTTTGGCAGATTTTCCTTACAACTCTTTTTCTTTGAGAAATACAAATTTCTGGGATGCCTGGGTGGCTCAGTCGGTTAAACAACTGATTTTTGTTTCCGCTCAGGCCTTGATCTCAGGGTCATGGGATTGAGCCCCACATCGGGCTCCATGCTCAGCACAATCTGCTTCAGAGTCTCTCCCTCTCCCTCGCCGGTTGCCCCTCTCCCTGCTCACACTCTCTAAAACAAATAAAATATTTTTTAAAAAAATAAATAAATAAATAAACCTAAAAAAATAGAAATAGAAATCCCCCCCCCATAAGAAAAATACAAACTTCTCAATAAATTTAAGAGCCATTTCCCTTTCTCCTTCTGCTCGCTCCATCCTCAGACAGTATCACTGTCTTGAACCTGGTATCTTTTCTCACCATGGTCTTAATACGTTTTCTACATATGTAAATATCCATAAAAATAAATTGCACTGTTTTTGTTGTATTAAAAACCATCTATTGTAATGAGAAATTTAATAACACATTCATGATCGTGTTGCGAGGCTTCCACAATATATATGTGTCAGCGTATCATCTGGTTAGCACAATCTGGCAGTCTGAGTTTGACTATTTTGGGAGCTAGTGGGTTGGTGATGAGCCACCTTTCAGAACATGTGTTGATAGATATGAAAACCTTTGCATTTAGGTCTGGAGGACAAAGGAGAAGTTTGGATTCGTTTTTGTTCCTTAGGCACAGGGACCCTGAGAGAGAAAAGTATCTGGATAATGGGACATGGTTGCCATCTGTTCCTGCCCTGCCAGTGAAGAAGGAGCTTATTGTCACAGGAAACTCGGGGAGACTTTGGGCCAAGCAATGTTGAGGTGTGGCCCAGAGGTCTGGATCCAACTCTCTGGAAACCCAGCAATGATGCTGCCAGGGTCCCTTCACGGTAGCAAGGACAGCGGGCAACCAAGAGAAGCCCAAGTGTCAGGGAGAATGGAGAGTGGCTCATAAGGGTCGACTAAAGCCAATGGCTGCTTTAGAAGCAAATTTGAGGCTGGGTACCCCAAGAAACAGCCAGGAAAGAGGTAACTTCTCAAGAGAGGTTAATGCTCCTACATTGTGGATGGTTACAAGAACAGATGCCTGGATTTCAGGTATTTGCTTAACAAATATTTAGTGCACACCTGTTGTATGCAGGATCTCTAAGTCCCCAGAGAAACAATGGTGACAAACTATAGCATACAGTCTGTGTTCTCATGGAGCCGACAGGGCCATGAAGCAAAAAGAGCAGGGTCATGTGAGCAGGGGGCTCTGGATGGAGGAGTAACTTTCAATAGGGTGATCCAGCAAGGCAGAGAATACATCACAAGAAGAAATCAACCATGTCAAGCTATGGAGAAAAAGTGTTCTATTCAGAGGAAACAGCAAATGCAGAGGCCCAGGGGAGGCAGCTAGGATGCTGTGTTCAAGGAACAGAAAGATTAGTGTGGTTGAAGGACATTGAGTGACAAAGGGGTAAGATGCGGCTGAGAAAGGTGCGCAGAGTCTTGCAGAGACAGTAAAATTGAGATTTTACGAAAATCACAAGGGTTATTGATGTTCACATGACCACGTATGCCCTCATACATTTGGAGAATCCTAAAACATATGAGTTGTAGTATAAACAATTCTTCTTTACGTATAAGGAATTGCAGCTTGAAGGCAAAGGATTCTCTCTCATTATTGGACAGCTGAAACAGGTGGCAGAATACGGGGCTTAAGTTCCAGACAGTTTGGGGAGAAACTGGAGCTCTAGCCCTTCCTCCTCATATGACTTTCTAGGGCTTCAACTTTTGTCACCTAAAAATGAAGATAATAAATACAATTCTTTTCTTTCTTTACCTCGCAGAGCTGTTATGTGGAACAATGAATCATGTGTACATACTCTGTAAAGAGTTAATTCCCTTAAAGGATATAAATTCTATCTCATGAGCACACATAGAATAGAATGTTCTTTGATTGATGTTGATGAAATACAGTACATGTTTCTGCCATGGTAACCACATAGAGACAACTTTTAGTATCCCTGCTAATTGAGAAAATTATGTAGGTAATACAAATTTTATTTCCCTCTGAAATAGATATTTTATAGCATATTGACTTTATTATATATGTTTAGCCTGAGTTCTTACATAATTTGCAGGCCTCTGGAAATGAACATTTCCAAAACTGAACTCCTTAAGTCTGCAAGAAGCCCTGCTCTCTCATACATGCTTTTGGTGGCATTACACTGTGCATCCATACCCAGAGTAGAAATACTTCAACTCCATGCCCGTTATCCCTACTCCCAACCAATCACCAAGACCTCTCAATTCTAATGGAGACCTATCTTGTACATTTAGACCCTTCCCTCCCATTTCCACAGACTTATCTTCCTTGGAAACCTCATCACCTATCTAGATGACTAACAATTGTTATTATTGCTGGAGTACTCACTACGGGCCAGACACTGTCCTAAGCCCTTTACAATCTTCAGATTGCCCCATGATGAAGGTACTATTTATTACTCATAGTGTATAAATGGAGAAACCAAGGCACAGAGTGTTTGAGCACCCTTTTCAAGGTCACAAAGCGGATAAATGGCAGAGCCAAGGTTAGGGAAACCCCCCCCCCACCCAGTGAGTCTGAATCTGGGGTCTAAATGCATAAAAATTCCTCTGTGTCAGGGTCAATGTCATCTTACTTCCCCTCACTCTGGACTTCCCTCCACATTGCCACCACTAAATTTTCTTCCAAAACGAATCTGATCTTTTCATTTCTTTGCTTTTAATAACATCCTATTAGCCCATCATTGCCTTCAAAAGACACTTCCTAACATGAAAAATAACAGCCTTTACTACTCAGCCCTAAGTACCTTTCTCGCCTATCATCAGATCCCATCATCAATCCACCATCTTACTCCCGACCAGCCATGGTGCCCCCTCACAGTATCATCTCCAGGCCTCCCTGCCTCTGCAAATGCTATTTTTTTTTTTTTTTTTACTTGAAAAGACACTTCCCAAAGGCACCTGGGTGGTGCAGTCGGTTAAGTTCTGACTCTTGGTTTCAGCTCAGGTCATGATTTCAGGGTCTGGAGACTGAGCCCCACGTTGGGCTCCATGTTCAGTGTGGAGTCTGCTTAAGACCCTCTCTGCCCCTCCCCCCTACACACATGCTCTCTCTCAAATAAACAAACAAATAAATAAATAAATAAGACACTCTCCCATTTCTCTGCATATGGCCATCTGACTTCAAGATACAGATCAAATGACACTGAACTTCATTTTAACATTATACAATGGGCATAACAATTATTCTCTTCTTCAGCTCATAAGCAAACTATGAGGGCCAAAAGATATAATGTAAAAACTTTGTGAGACCAAAATACTTACATGGTAGAGAATAAGCAAAGCTAGTCAACTGAAAAGTTTTACAATCTTCCCCAACCCTTTCAACCAGCCTCAGAAGGAAAGAGAATTCGTGGCCTTCCTTTCCTTGGACTAACGAGGTGAAAATGGGAAGCAGAAAGGAAATATTCAACCAGTCAAAATGTCATAGAGTTCTGAGGTTTTGTACTGAAAAAAGGAGGGTTACTGCGACTGACCATTTATGTATATACAGACTGATAACAGTAAGAAAGACGAGGACAAATTTAAGATGGTTGGGATGTGTTTTATATATTCGCCCTGTCGTGTCTTCTCAAGAGAGATACAAATAGTTCTTCAAATGGTTTTGGGTTTTCAGACTGAGGTTTCTTTGACAGCTGTGTCAATATAAAACCACCACACGCATGGGATTTATACAGCCCACCCTTGTGGGTGTAAGTCTCCCACAGAATCATATTCTACCATGCAGGTAAATGCTCTCTTCTGTCTGCTTACAATGAGCTGTGTTTATCCACCTGTTCTGGTCTAACCTGCTGTGTCATAATGTCCTGTTAACATGACTTAGACCCATACACGCACGCGCGCACACGCACGCACGCACACACACACACACACACACACCATCCCTACCTCACACATAGGTCGTGAGTGCCTCAATGACAAGGATTAAATGATATTTACCTTCATAGTCCCAATATCTTCCATGGTTCCTAGCCCCGGTTGCCTAAAGAGATGGAAATCCCACGACAAGGAAAGGGCACAGCTTGGTTTCTTCCTTCTCACTCCTTTTATTAAAGATGTCCACAGAGAGAAGTCTTTACGTTCTTGTAGCTCATTTATTAGTTCTAATGCTTATCAGAAGCAATGCTTTACAGAAAAGGAAAAGAAGAGGATTCCACCAGGAGATGAGAGGTCTAAGGCCTGGGGCCACCTCTGCCATCAGCCAGCGAGGTTCCCTAGACAGGTCAGGCCAACCCCTGAGCTTCAGTCCCTCACTAGCAAATGAGGTAAAGGATCTGTACTCTAGGAACTACAGAACACTCATGAAAGAAATTGAAGAAGACACAAAAAGATAGAAAAACATTCCATGCTCATGGATCAGAAGAATAAACACTGTTAAAATGTCTATGTACCCAGGCTATACCTTCACTGCCATCCTGATCAAAATTCCAATGACATTTTTCAAAGTGCTGGAACAAACAATCCTCAAATTTGTGTGGAATCAGAAAAGGCCCTGAATCGCCAAGGAGATGTTGAAAAAGAAAAACAAAGCTGGGGGTATCATGTTGCCCAATTTCAAGCTATATTACAAAGCTGTGATCACCAAGACAGCATGGTACTGGCACAAAAACAGACATATAGACCAATGGAACAGAATAGAGAACCCAGATATGGACCCTCAACTCTATGGTCAAATAATCTTTGACAAAGCAGGAAAAAACATGCAATGGAAAAAAGACAGTAATGGTGCTGGGAAAATTGGACAGCCACATGCAGAAGAATGAAACTCGACCATTCTCTAACACCATTCACAAAGATAAACTCAAACTGGATGAAAGACCTCAATGTGAGACAGGAATCCATCAAAATCCTAGAGGAGAACATAGGCAATAACATCTTTGACATCGGCCACAGCAACTTCTTTCAAGATACATCTCCAAAAGCTAGTGAAACAAAAGCAAAAATGAACTTTTGGGACTTCATCAAGATAAAAAGCTTCTGCACAGCAAAGGAAACAGTCAACAAAACAAAGAGGCAACCCACAGAATGGGAGAAGATATTTGCAAATGACACTACAGATAAAGGGCTGGTATCCAAGATCTATAAAGAACTTCTCAAACTCAACACCCAAAAAAACAAATAATCAAGTCAAAAAATGGGCAGAAGACATGAACAGACACTTCTCTGAAGAAGACCTACAAATGGCTAACAGACACATGAAAAAATGTTCATCATCGTTAGCCATCAGGGAAATTCAAATCAAAACCACATTGAGATACCACCTTACACCAGTTAGAATGGTGAAAATGGACAGGGCAAGAAACAACAAATGTTGGAGAGGTTGTGGAGAAAGGGGAACCCTCTTACACTGTTGGCGGGAATGCAAGTTGGTACAGCCACTTTGGAGAACAGTGTGGAGGTGCCTCAAAAATTTAAAAATAGAGCTACCCTGTGACCCAGCAATTGCACTCCTGGGTATTTACCCCAAAACACAGATGTAGTGAAAAGAAGGGCCATATGCACCCCAATGTTCATAGCAGCAATGTCCGCAATAGCCAGACTGTGGAAAGAGCCGAGATGCCCTTCAACGGATGAATGGATAAAGAAGAGGTGGTCCATATATACAATGGAATATCACTCAGCCATCAGAAAGGATGAATACCCAACTTTTACACCAACATGGATGGGACTGGAAGAGATTATGCTAAGTGAAATAAGTCAAGCAGAGAAAGTCAGTTATCAGATGGTTTCACTTATTTGTGGAACATAAGGAACAGCAGGGAGGACATTAGGAGAAGGAAGGGAAAAATGAAGGGGGGGGGGATTGGAGGGAGAGACCAACCATGAGAGACGATGGACTCTGAGAAACAAACTGAGGGTTCTAGAGGGGAGTGGGGTGGGGGGATGGGTTAGCCTGGTGATGGGTATTAAGGAGGGCACGTACTGCATGGAGCACTGGGTGTTATACACAAACAATGGATCGTGGATCACCACATCAAAAACTAATGATGTATTGTATGGTGACTAACATAATAAAATAAAATTTTTAAAAAAAGGAAGAAATCTGGACTCGATGGTCTTCGCAGATTTTTAAGCTCTAAAATTCAGTGATCCCTTAGTAATCCTTGGCTCCACATGTCTGGTGGGGATTAGGAGGGTGGGCAAAAAAAAAAAAAAAAAAAAAAACAAAATTCTGGGAGGGAGAGGTTTTCACTTCACTCAAGTTTCTGTTTTCCTTGGACAACTTCTGTCACTTCTCGCTCTCCCCAGCAGAAAGCTCTGTTCTTCACACCTGATCAGGTGTCTCGGAAAGAGACAAAGGCCAGAGAGGATGCAAAATGATTTGCAAAGAAGCCAAAAGGGGAATTCTGTAACTGTGTATTTTTCCACTCCATTCTAATTTAAAACCACTTAGAAGTGACAACTCCCAACCAGAGGCAGGTGCCGTGTGGTAGCTCATTATACCCTCGGGACCCCGTATAAATCTTTTTTCTGAGAACAGCTATTGTCTTCCAAGGAAAAGCTTTTAGCATAATGGCAGGCTGAATAGAACATTACTTTTGTGAGAATATTTTTAAGAAAAGGAAAAAGAGAAAGCTATTCTTTAAGGACCACAAATGCAGCTTCTTGCCTCCCCCACCTCAGGGCCCCTGGAAAGAACTGTGCGTGAGCCACAGGAGACCGTGGTGGTGGAGTAAGATCATCTCACCTCCAGAGACATACAAAGGTTATGCTCTGCTCTTTTTGGTTATGATAACTGCAGGTTGGAGGTGTCTCTGATTGCAAAAATAGCAAGTCCACCCCCTTCTATCCACCTTTGTTGTTTCCTGACTTCTTGGAAGTCAGTGAGTCAGTCGGTGACGAGTCACTTCAAGAATGAGAGTTTCTAATAAGAGAATGGCATTTTCCCTCGGAAAATTCCCACAAATCAGTCCCTCCACTCCGGTAACTCTTGAGAACAGTCAAGACAATATTGTTCTTTGTTTTCTTTTGTTTTGTTTTGTTTTAGAGAGAGAGAGCACTAGGGGGTTAGGGGCAGGGGAGAGAGATTTGAGAAAGAGAAAGAGAGAGAACAAGAGGGGTAGGGGCAGAGGGAAAGGGAGAGAGAGAGTCTCAAGCAGACTCCCTGCTGAATGCAGAGCCCAATGAAGGGTTCTAACTCACCACCCTGAGATCATGACCTGAGAGGTCATGGACCTGACCATGAGCCAGCCAGGCACCCCAAGACAATATTGTTACAGCATAAAGGCATCATTGTCCAAGGGGGGGAAATTTGGCAATAAAGCTCCTGAAAAAAAATGAAGCATCCATCACAGAGACATAGCTCCCCGAACTACAAAGGGACCCAACTTCCTCTGGATTGAAATGGTAATTTAGAATATGAGGTTATTGGGGAAATGTGGAGAAAATGGAACCCCCAATATGACGGTGGTCTCTAATCCGCAGTATGTCCTGTTTGTGCACCTTTCCAGGAAATCTCCCAGTGAGGGCAGATCCTGAAGGAGGGCTCCACCCTGGAACTGTGAGTTAGAGGCCTGGGGTCTCCTCCCTGAGCCCCCACTTTACACCCTGGTGGCCTCCAGCTGCTTTTTCACCTATAATGAGCCTTAACTTTGCCATATGCAAAATAGAGATAAGGACAAGTGGAAAAACTTCTGTGACAGCAGAGGCAGCTCTTCTGTAAGAAGCAGAAAGCAGGCCTGGCTGGGGGAATGGCTGGGCTTTGGAAACACAGGACCATTCTGCTCTCTGGGTTTCTCACCCACCTTCACTAGGGTTTGAGTAACAGTGACCTTCAGTGCAAATCCAAAAAGCAGACCAAAGTACCTATTGACATATGATGTACGAAGGATCTAACTGTGCTGCGGGTAATTATGCTGGAACACCACTAGCTGAGGGAGCCTAGTCTCAGAAAGCACTACAAGCAACTTCCGGGATCAACCTCACCTGCCAAACCTGTCCCCAGACCTGCTCAGGGGATGCCTTCTGCTCCAACCTGGTGGCGCCTCCACCCCATTCTTTTGGATGCTATTTACTCCGCATTCACACTCTGTTCTACAAATCCCACAGGTCCGGGGCTCCTCCGACATCTGGAACCCTCCCAGGTAGCAAGGACCTGGACCTGCTAATCCCCCTATACCTCATCCACTAAAGAGCCTGAAGCCAGAATGAGCGGCTTGTCCTTTTGTAACGGTTCCTTTTATCATGAATTTCTCTTCAAGCCCGTCTCCTCTGTAATGATTTCAGGGACAATTTCTCAGACAACTTTCCTGTTTGCTGTCCCACTGAAAAGGGCAGAGAGTGACTGCTCGTGGAGCTCCGCCAACATTCTGGCTCTGAGGTGTGAAGTGAGTTTCCTCGCTTGGGAGCCCCAAGAGGAGGCACTGGCCCTCGATTCTCCAGACAGCAATAAAAGATGCACCAGGGAAATTGGGCTACCACTGACCTGCAAATATATTTATCAAGAAAATAAGGCTAAATGTTTCCAGGAAAATACCTTCAAAAAAAAATGCTTCGGAAAAATAAGTCAAGCCAAATGAATCCTTCTAGGAGACTCTCTGGAGCCCAGACCCTGGGAAGGAGTAAAAGTAATCAGTAAATTGTCCTCATCATCTCTAGGTCTGGGACTTTCAGCCCGACCACCAGGGGATCCAGCCTTGAGCAAGGAGCCTTGTCCCTGGGCCCCAGAGCCATGCTCTTATTTCTTGGGTTTCTGAAATCAGACTGAAGTGATAACCCTACACAATGGAAAGAAAGTCTTTCAGTGCACAAACACCTCCTGATGAGGGATGAGGGGCAGCCACTGTACCAGAAAGTAGCCAAATCACAGCTAAATACACCTGCAACCTGAAACTCACCTAGTCCCTGGGAGCAGGGAAGCCAGTGAGACTATTGGAGCTCCCCTGGATGGAGGCCTGCAGGCACGAGAGTCCTGAGCTGCTGGCTCATTTGCTATTTTTTCTGTCCTAAAACAAGGCATCCCATTTTGTGGCTCAAAGGAAGTTAAGTGGTTTTATTACTGATTTACAGGCATGGTTAATTGCAATTTGGATGGTAGGTGGTGTTGATATTGTGCTGGATTTTTTTCTCTCTCAGAAACCCAGCAATGGCATATAT